>NC_090926.1:158548029-158848029 GCF_040938575.1 Ambystoma mexicanum | reverse complement strand
TGCTGGAGGGACCAGACAAGCAGCACAACCACCCAACGGTCCACAGAGCGTTGGATGAAACAGAAAGCAGCCGGCGGGAGGGTGCAGAACAAATCCGGAGGGTCCAGCGAGGAGCCAGCAGGAGAAAGCCACAGAATCACCCACGGGTCTGTGGAGGCTGGAGGAACCCGTCAGATGTCAGCGAGTCCCAATCCAGACGGGACCCGAGGTCCGCAATGGAGACGGCCAGTGAACGACGGGAGGGATCCAGGCAGTGGACAAACACAGCCCAGACGGGACCCCGGAGATGTCAGGAGGGGTCCGTGGAGGCCAACAGAGTGCTGGAGGAGCCCGATGGATGTCAACGAGTCCCAATCCAAACGGGACCCGAGGTCTGCCGATGGTAAACACTGCAGCAGGGATCCCACGCAGATGAAATGGACCGCCGGAGACGGAGGGAACCAAGATGGCGGCGGACAGACATAATCCAGACGGGACCCCGGAGATGTCAGAAGGGGTCCGGGCGGTCGTGAGTCAGATGAGACTCGGGGTGGTCGACTCCGCAGCAGGCTCGTGCTCGTGACTCCCAGAGGTAGACCGCACAGAGCACCGTCCCAGCCGACCACAGCGCGGGACAGGATCACTGCGAGAGCCGGGTAGATGGCAGAGCAGAAGGAGGCCTCACCCGGAGCCGTTGCAGTAGCGGCCGAAAGCTGGTCCGATTCTGGCAAAGGTTGGAGTCGGAGGGACCTCAGGAGCAGGGCATCAGGAACGGACAAAGGTGAGTGACAGAATTACTGTTTGAATTTTTATTTTCGGAAAGATTCAACCTGTAAAGAGGAGACGCCGGCACAGGCAGCCGAGCTTCTGCGCCCCCTGGTGGTAATCATATGTGATGTGATGGGCTGCTTTGCCATGGGTAAACATGTAGAAATACTACCCATGCAGCTCAGTCAAAAAAGAGTTCTCCCTAAAGTATAATAGGTCTGCTCAAAAAGCAAAAAGCAAATAGCAGAGTCTCTCAAATTCAATTTAGTGGGGCTTCAAAAAAAACAGGCAAGAAAAGAGGATTTTGGCCCCTCCCCCCTCCATAGGGATTGCATGAAGGAAGCTTCCAGTCTGCTTCTGGGTGTTCTCAAGCCTCAGGTCTACCCTATCTGCCTCATCTGGTCTGCATACAGCTAATTTGCACTGCCTAAGAAAGTATTTGTGATCTATTCTATTAACTTGTGCCTTTTTACTCCCATTCAAAGTAACTGAAATGCCATTTTGCTCCTATTTCAGGGGAGCCTAATTTATTCAAACATATTGGTTTGGTATTGAAGTATATTTGTGTATAATATTAAGTTGCTTCCTTCTTGTGAATGTTTTCTAAATGACTGTGTAATAAATTAATACATTTTACCAAGAAACCTTGAGTATAAGTGTCTACTTGAACCACTGTGATTGTAAGACCTCTGTGTAACCTCTCTTACTGCTCACATTCCCTCTTGAGACAAGCCTGGCTGCTCCGCTCGCTGCCACAAACTGTGTAGTAAAGGCTTATACCAAAGGTTGGTTTTGCATACACCTGTAGTCCTAATTGTATGTGGTGGTCCCAGAGGGTACTACATGCAATTCTGCCTAACATCACCTACAGCTCACTTCTTCCTCTTAAGATACGCCTCACTGCTCTGCCACTCTACCAAGGTCCTGAGCTATTACAGACTGATGCTAAGAGTTGGGGGAGCTACAAACTGCTGGGATAGCTTACTAAGTCTTACTGCCAGTAGGACTTTAGTAAGACACCCATAAAAGGGGGGGATATTGGAAGGGTGGGTTTGGGGGGGGAGAGGTTGGAAGCCCCAGCTCTAGCTAGGAATAATCTGGTTACCCAGGTTTCCTGTATTCTGTTATGGAGAGAGCCTGCCCCCACGTGTAAATGGATGGACCTGGAACAGGCTTACTCCCAGTGTAGTCTAGCTGTCGCTCCCCTAATAGACTGGGAGAGGCACTCAGATGCTCCTACATGATACGCGGGTGCCCCTCTTCTTTTGGCATATAGCTCTGAAGAGGGCAGGGGTTATCTCTGGCCTGTGTCCCCTGCCCAGGTTCTTGGTAAACCAGGGTTTTAACCTCGACTATCTGGGAACCGCTTTTCACTGGGGGGAGTGGTGGTCTGCAATGCCCGTTTGTTATACCATGATAACTCGCCCACATATTGTTTGTCGACTGTAAAGCTAGGTTTTCTCTGGAGGAGGATGAGATTCCGATATACCCAACTCGGGCACTGGATTGCCCACCCCTCAGTTTGGGATAGTGCATCAAGAGACTCTGTATGGAATTTTCCTTTTCAGAGGGGGTTAGGAGGGGCAGAATCTCAGCCCTCTATAAATTACTGGGTGTCAAATTATCAGCAAAAGCTTCCTATATCGCTAGCTAGGAAATAGATGTGGGTCACCCTATTGATGATCTGGTCTGGGAGGAGATTTAGGGCCATGAACAACTTTTTTCCTCAAAAAATCACCAATCGTGAATGCATGTACAAGCTTTGCAGCACTTGCCCCCTCTGACCTTGCACAACAAGAACCCTGCCCTGGACCCGGACTGTGGGCGAGGGTGCAGCCTCCAGGGAATCCACTTTCACATGTGGTGGTCGTGCCCGGTGATCATTCCTTCTGGTTGTCTATTGTGGCCCACCTCAAAGAAATCCCTGGACTGCAACGTCCTATTGACCCTTCAGTTGTCTCTCTGGATGATCTGTGGCAGATGTCCCAAATCGGGGTAAACAGTTCAGTTGACCACATAGCTGCTGGCAGGATGACAGTCACCCACAGGTGGAAGTGTATTTTATTTATTGGCTACTTATAATGCTCCTATACAGCAAAATGGTGTTTCAAGGTGCATCAAGACAAGGTTGGGGGAGGAACAGGGAGAAAATAAAATAGCATTCCTACTAAGTTGTGAGACGATTCAGAGCATGCAAGTGCAGTAGCAGAAAAGAGGGAGGAGGAGGAGGAGGAGGAGGAGGTGGTGAAGTGTAGGATGGGGTTGAAAAGGTTTTTACTAGGTCGTTTGACAATTTGGAGCAGCCTGCAAGTGCAGTAACAGAGGGGAAGAGGGTTTGGGAGGAAGGTAAAGGTTGGGGAGGGTAAAGCTCAAGAAGGAGGGAGAAGAAGGGTACATTACATGCAAATAAATAGGTTCAACTTGGACTTATTGGAGAGGGGGTCGACAAGGATTGTTGGAGGAGAAAGCTGAAAAGGAGCCAGTGGCAAGAAGTGATCACATAATCCACCAAGGCTGGAGCAACAGAGGCAATGTTATCCTTGGCAGTTCTGGCGAAGCGGGGGAAAAGCCTGTTTGGATGATACTCAAATCCAGCGGGAGCGTCATACTTCACCAGGTGAATTAGGGCCAAGGGTGGCCTGAGGGAGGGAGAAGCAACTTCAATCTAGATTGTTTCAATGCTGATGTGTTGAAGTGTCCAGGACAAAGGGAGAAAAGCCTAGGTTTCAACATACAGTAGTCCAAGCAAAAATACCTAGATGCAAGATTCCTGGAAGAGGGGGGGAAAAAAGCCTAGGTTTCAACATATAGCCCTGGTGGACAGATGTATCAAAGGCCAACCTGTATTGTGATTGAGACAACTCTGGGGAGCTGTAGCTAGACCAGTTCAGGTAGCAGTGACAGGCGTCTAGGCTGGGTTCTTCAGAGGTGGTGAACTTGTAAGGGGTCCACAATGAGGTCACAGGATGTATAAAAATAGTTATTTAGTGGCCAAAACACACTATAGAAAAATTACAACTGCCAAGTAGTTATCACACAACACTAATAAACTTAGATACATATATACATTCACTTATTATAGGGCACAATACATATTGCAAACTCCTGCAAAGGAAAGGTTAGATTAGTATTATGCACTCAAGGTCCACAGAGAATGAGCCCTCACTTGGATTGTCGAGCCCTAGGTTGTCTGGGGCCTTTTGCCCAATAGTTCAGGTAAAAGTTCCACAGAATCTCTGAAGCAGGAAAAAATGCAGGTAGGGTCTCTGGGGTCCAGTGAAGGGTCGAGATGGGTAGAGTAAAAGTTAAACTAGCTAACAGAAGTAGCCTCAACTTTCAGAAGTCTTGCACATTTTGCTACCTGGAAGCCGGTGAGTGTTTGGTAAGAGCCTCCTGTTTATTTTAAGGCCCCTTGTGTTGTCCCTGAGTCCCCCACTCGACCGCCTGCCTCTCCATCCCACTCCGCTCCCTCTTCCTGGTCTCCTGTGCTTTTCCCGCCCCCTCGATCCGCTCACCCCCTCCCATTGGCTATCTCTACAGGTCTTAAGTGGCCCTCCCAGGGCAGCCCTCTGCCCGGCAGCCCCATCGGCCAAGGACCCCGAGGCAAAGAACGACACCAAAGAGACTGCTCCTGATCGTATCTGCAGGAGAAGCAGAAAGCCAACAATAAGTGTGGCAAGGGCGGGGACTGAAGCAATTACTTCACGTCATACTACCCTACCGCTCAATCCTTCAAGAGAAACTGTTGTAGACACTTGCATCTAACGTGTACTCACAACATCATTGAGTGCACCTGATTCGTTACATTGAGTTGTCTCTCACCCCTAAATAGTCTCCACAATTTTAGAAAGTCGCCCTAATTGCAGAACTGTGGTTTTAGTAGAATACAGAAAGTGTGCCTAATAACATTACTGTGGTTAAGTAGCATTTATATAGTATCCCTAATAGCATAACTGTGGCTCAGTTACACCTAGTAAGTGCGCCTAATAGCACTATCGTCTAGTTGCACTTAGAAAGTGTGCCTAATAGCATAACTGTGGTTTAGTTGCATTTGGAAAGTGTCCCTATTACAACAACTGTGGATTTAGTAGAATACAGAAAATGTGCCCAATAGCATAACTGTGGTTGAGTTGCATTTAGAAAGTGTGCCTATTGGCAAACCTGTGTTTTAATAGCATATTGAAAGTGTGCCTATTAGCATAAACTACATATATATCCCTAATAGCGCAAACTATATATATATGGGTATAGGTAAACTTAAGTGCGAATAATCATCCTGTGGTATAGTGGAACTTAGAATTTGTCCCTAACTGTGGTATAAACAAACTGAATAATATCGCCAAGAGGTATAGTTGAACTTGCAACAGTGAACAAAAAGCATCCTACGCCAACCACAGCATAGTTTCAAACTCAGCCACATCATGAGTCCTCCTGGCCCACCGTGGTCCGCTGGAAAAGACACACCCACGCCCTCCTCCGTTGCCACTCTCCCCTCTACCCCCACACCCTCCTCCACCACATCCCCAGACACCATCCCACCATCCAATCAACCCCTTCTCAAGAACTCTGCGACTCACACTCTCTCCACTTCTACTCCACTGCTCTGGAAAGAACAAACTTCCTAATCAACAAACTGACCCTCCTGCACCCACCGCACAATCCAGCCACACCACCTACCAACCCACCACCTGCAACTACAACCCTCCCGACCTTCGACGCATTCAAACCAATATCAACCGACCAATTTTCCAAACTTCTCTCCGCCCGGAAACCATCTGGCTCCCCGCTAACCCCTGCTCAGCCTCAACCCTCAAAGAAATATTCACATCCACCTGCGCAGGAGAATACGCGAGATCCATCATAAACGAGTCCCTCTCCTCAGGAATTTTTCCTGACGCGTTCAAAACTGCTCATGTCAAACCCCTCCTAAAAAAAAAAGGCCTCAACCCTCTTGACCCCAAAAACTACCGCTCCCATCTCAAACACCAGGTACCTTGCAAAACTCATCAATCGAACCGCTTACTCCCAACTAAACGCCTTTGTCGAAGCCAACACTCTCCGAGACCCCACTCAATCAGTTGTCAGATCCCTACACGGAACCAAAACCACCCTGACCTCAATCTGGGATGACCTTAAAAACACTGCAGACGCTGCGGGATGCGCTGCACTGATCCTTCTTGACCTATCCGCCGCCTTTGATACAATCAACCACTCAATCCTCCTCGACCGCTTCCACTCCCTAGGAATCCGTGGAAACGCTCTCAAGTGGATGGCATCCTTCCGTAACAATAGGAAACAAATAACCCTCCTCCTTTGTGTCTGACGCCCGACCAGTCAATACTGGAGTTCCACAAGGAGCGTGCCTATCGGCCCTCCTGTTGTCAACCCTCCCATGAATAATCCGCTCGCACAATATTCTCTGCTACAACTACGCTGACGACACCCAACTAATCCTAAAACTCCTTAACTCAAAAACCAACTGCCAACCCGACCTCGCTGCATGCCTACTTGACATTGATCACTGGATGTCTACAAACCACCTCTTTTTAAACCCCAGCAAAACTGAAATCATGGTGCGTGGCAATGCCGAACTTCTTCCTCACACCCTACCCTGGCCATCAGCCATGGGCAATCCCCCCGACAACCTCTACTTCAGTAAAAAACCTTGGATGCACTCTCAACAACGTCTCTAAGTCCTGCATTACCACCTCAAAATTCTCAGGCGCATCTTCCATACCTCTCCTTTACCAACAGACTTGCCGCGGTCCAATCAATTGTAATGTCAAGACTGGACTATGCTAGCCCCCTCTACCTCGGAATCCAAGCATACCACCTGACTAAACTACAACTAGCACAAAATGCTGCAGCCAAACTACTACTAGCACTTGGTCCAAGAGATCACACCTCCCCAGCTCTCAAAACTCTCCACTGGCTCCCGGTCGGACGTGACCTTCAAAACCTTATGCATCTCGCACCGAGCAATGCATAAAACCGGACCCCAATACCTTCAGGATAAGTTAAAACCCTACCATCCATCGCACCCTCTAAGATCTAGCTCAGCCTGCCTCCTGGTGATGCCAAAAACCAACTCAGCCAAGTTAGGTGGCTCATCATTCTCAACCTTGGCCCCCACTCTGTGGAACTCACTTCTGCCGCACATACGACTCACGGAAGGCCTCCTGTCTTTCCACAGATTATTGAAAACGTGGCCCTTCCCATAAAAGTTAGAACAAACTGAAAACTAAATTGTCTAATGTAATTGAAAACAGACAAAGGTGATGATGGATGAAAGGGATGAAGCAAATGAAATAGATGAAATGGACAAATCGAATTAAGTGAATGGAATGGAGAAAGTGGATCGAACGGATGAAGCGGATCGAACAGATGAAGCGGATGAGGGGGATGGTATGGGTGAAGGGGGATGGTATGGGTGAAGGGGGATGGTATGGGTGAAGGGGGATGGTATGGGTGAAGGGGGATGGTATGGGTGAAGGGGGATGGTATGGGTGAAGGGGGATGGTATGGGTGAAGGGGGATGGTATGGGTGAAGGGGGATGGTATGGGTGAAGGGGGATGGTATGGGTGAAGGGGGATGGTATGGGTGAAGGGGGATGGTATGGGTGAAGGGGGATGGTATGGGTGAAGGGGGATGGTATGGGTGTAGGGGGATGGTGCGGGTGAAGGGGGGTGGTGCGGGTGAAGGGGGATGGTGGGGGTGAAGCAGATGGAAGATCAAACACACTGAAAAGTTGGAACGCATGGAGTGGATGGAACGCATGGAGTGGATTGAACAGATGGAATAGACAAAACAGGTGGAGTGGATGGAGCAAATGGAATGCACGCAACAGGTAAAGTGGATGTGAAAAGTAGAGCGGATGGAATCGGACACAGTGATGGAACAGGTAGAGTGAACGTATGGTGTGGATGGAACGTACGGAACGTATGGAGTGGATGGAACAGGTAGAATGGCTGGAACAAGTAGAGCGGATGGAATCAGGTAGAGTTGCAGAACTGGTGGAATGGATGGAACAGAAAATACAAAAAAGAAATTGTACACCCTATATTATAAGTAAGTTGTTAGTCTCGGTTAAAGAAATTCAAAGCTCCAATGGCTTGTTCAGTCGTTAAATACTCTTTGGGGGTGCGGGGGAGAAAACCAACAACCTCGGTATCAAAGGTCATTAATATAGTGAAAAAACATGCAACTCCTATTAATAGGAACTCCCGTCCCCTGCACACCTCTTCATATTGGAAACAAGATCCAACCAAAATTTAAATAAATGTCATCATTTTCACTAGTTTGTTTTTGGAACAGCTAAATTCGTAAATCATTTTGTTTTTTAATTGTTCATTAGAAAGCAAGTTTCAATACACTATACAAAAAATTATTTTATCCACATGATATTTTTAGTGCTTATTTTCAACAAAGATCAGAGTTCAGTTCACTCATGGTTACATAAAATACAAAACATTCTTGATATGGTGCTCTACGCGTTTCGAGAGTATGCCTCTCTTCTTCAGGAGCAATAACTATTTCATTAAACACAGTATTTTCTAATAATGATAATTCAGCAATCCTCTAAATAAATATACATTTCAACAAATAATTTCTCTTCCAAACACAAAACAGTGTTTTTCTTTTCTTTAGGACTTCAATTGTCCATTTCGATGTGGAATGATGGAAACGTCATCTTATGAAACAGTTCTCATATGTTCTGAAAATAATAATAGTGATATGTGTATTAGATAATGGTTAGATCAAATTGTCACTATGGTGTTAGGAGGATAAGTATCCTTGTTCCTACCTGAGTATTGTTGTCAAGTCCTGTGTGTTTCTAGTTTCTGTAATACACCGTGTGTCGACGTGTTTATCCACCGTAATGCCTAGTCAGCTTACATTCTATATAAGGTATAATAATGTGTCAGGCTATAAAAATGCTTTTCCAATTCTACAAATTTAGATTCAAAAGTCAGTGTTACCTGTGTGTTGCTGCAGTATCGGGTAATAGCGATGTTAACAATCCTAGCACAGAAGTCAATTCCTGTTGATTCTCGAAAAATCTACACGAAGAATGAGTCTAAGTGTTTTGAATGATCAACTACGTATTACTCATTTTTAGATGCTGGTCCATCCGCATTCCTACCTATGTCGGTGATTTCCTCGCCTCAAAAGATATATCAATGATTTCCTCACCTCAAAACATTTGCCCTACAGCTTTCTCGCGGGTAAAACGGTTCACTCGCTATCTATGATTATTTAAAGTCATGCGACGTGTGATTTACTGTCATGTGACATATGATCTGTTACTGATGTCCTAGACTACTGGGAGTTGTAGTGCCCACCGACCTACAAAGACATTTCAGTCTCTCACTTTGTCGTACACTTTGTCCCACATTAAACTCGTGTGGTTAAAAACATCTAGCTGTTGGGGAATAATAATATTCAACGAGGTGGATATGTCTACAAGCACTTGTGGGCATCAGTTTATTTGTAGTCAAGAGGTATCTATATCTAATAGTGTATATAGAGGTATTCCATCTGATGGTGTGGAATTCTGGGGATTGTAGTCTTTTATACTGAATGGTATCAACACATATTAATTGTAGAATACCGGAAGAATTGGATTTTTATTCAATAGAAAATCCTTGGTTTTCTCTGTGATCCACTTTTCTTCTGCTGCTTCGTTCACCACTTCTTCAATCATATGTTGGATCTCTTTTGTTGGATCATGCTCAAGAATGGATGGAACAGGCAGAGTGAATGAAACCTATGGAGGCGATGAAACGAATGGAGTGGATGGAACGGATGGAGTGATGGTACAGTTGGAGTGCCCAACCTCAAACGCATAACTGATAACCGCCATACCACACCACCATGCTTACTCTCTCTTACACACCAACACTCATCTAGAACACAGCCATACTATGACACATTCGGTATAGCTGTTCTCATACTAACACCCGCCGCATACTCCCCATCATCCTGACTAAGCATCAGCTGAGCACACGGCCAGTTTAAGCATCTCCTCAGGCCTAACGCAGCCACAAAACAGTCTGTGCATCATCCCCCCCAAAATGAACACATATCCCTGACCTCCCAACCGCTACACCTACCACTAAGAAGCAGCCAACATGCAACTGCCACATCTGCTGGACACATAGCCGGTGCACACACGCACTTAATGACCCTTTCCCTTCCTACTGATTTTCGAGGGCGTTCAACCTACCAGCGCTTTGAGATCAGACCAATGATACATAAGGTGCTATATAAATGCCAAGTAACATAACAAGCAATGGCAAAGACAAAAGTGTTAGAATAAAGTTTATTATAAGCCCATTGACTTATTATGGGAGTATAGGGGTAGGTAAGAAGCTCTAACTTACCCCCCCCCCAATACTCCGATTCTTCCCTAGATTTGGCAGGACAAAGGAAGAGGGTCTGAGGTTGTTTGCGATCTTCGATTTGCAGGGGCTGCAGGTTCTAGCTTATCTCTGGTTGGTGTCTTTCCCTGTTGCAAGGGAAGAATGTAGCAAAACTCGATGCAGGACCCCTCTCAGGACTGGGCTCTGGTCAGGTGTGCGATTTCGGATGGTGGTCACTGCAGCACGGCGACGCAAAGGGACTCAGTTGCTGCAGTCTGACTTTCCCTCCTATCTCGGGTCCCCCTGATGCTAGGACACCAGAATTTTGCAGAGGTTTGCCTCGTAGGGCCAGCTGAGAATCCCCCAAGTTCCAGGTTGAAACTTGGAACGGTGACGCCAGCAGCACGGGTAGCTCAAAATAAGAGCAGGTCAGCCATAGTACGGTTCCAGGGCAATTTCGAAGGCTCTGCTTTGCAGGGCACCGAGCAGATGTTGGGAATGGATGTTCTCCAGCATGGCGTCTAGCATGGATTCACATGCTCATGAATATTCCCCGTCGTCAGACCGGGAATCTTCGGTAAAAGAAAAAATGGTTTCACTTTCACTTGCAAACTGTCTTTCTCCTCTAAATCAATCACTGAGCTCTGGGTCCTACTGCCCCCAGCCAATGACTGCCCTCTCCCTAAGCCCCGCCTCTGGCAGATATCTTCAGATTTTTACTGCACATTCAAGTGTTGGGAGTCCTCGTATTTTGCTCCAAGAGCTTTTCTAAGTTTTCGTGCTTTTTTCGATAAAAAGTTCTATTTTTGCTTGATTAGAGCCCATGTGCTCTTTCGCTCCTTTGACTGGCAAGCGGGGATCTGTTTATCGGCGTCTCGACGCCCCTCATGGGCAAGAGTTTCATCGAAGATGCCAAAAGGCCATTGGGCCTACACTGCACGCCAGACCATGTCACAGGAGAAGAAGGGAGGCTCCCTCTTCAAGCTCTGCTCGAGCTGTGGATTGAGAAATGTGCTAGTAGAGGACAAACACCTCCATTGCCTCTACTCTCTTCATCCGGACCACAGGGAAGCGGATTGTGAAATCTGCCTTGGTTTTTCCAAACAAACCGTCGAGGAACGTTGCAGTAGGTTTCTTGCGATCCCTGGCTGAAGGGAAGCGTGGCCCTGGTACTGCCTGTGGCTTTAAAATGCCTGCCATGAGAATTGCAGCAGTGCACTCCCCCGTACTTGTTCCCTCAACTCTGTCCTGTGGTTCCATCCACGCCTCCCGCACCTTCCCCTAGCCCTAATTGGTCCCCCACCTCTGGCAAAAGCATAGGTGTAATCTGCCTTGCCGGACGCTTCCTCTGCCGTTCTTGCAATCCCTGGCTGAAGGTAAGCATTGTTTTGGTACTGATTGTGGCTTTTGAAATGCCCGCTATGAGAATTGCAGCCAGCACACTCCCCGCGCTTGTCCCCTCGCCTCCCTCGGTCCCATGGTTCCATCCCCACCTCCCACACCACCCCAAGCCCGGATTGGTACCCTCCACCTTCAAAGCACAGCCAACTAGGGCAGCCTGTTGCAAGCCCTGCGGCTAAGGGCCCCCCAGCAAAGGGCAGCTCCAGCAGAAGCCGTGCCAGATGGTGTCGGCAGGGGATGCAGGAAGCAGGCAGTCGTC
This sequence comes from Ambystoma mexicanum, assembly GCF_040938575.1. Lineage (NCBI taxonomy): Eukaryota > Metazoa > Chordata > Amphibia > Caudata > Ambystomatidae > Ambystoma > Ambystoma mexicanum. The sequence continues at coordinate 158,836,259 of NC_090926.1, read as the reverse complement.
AACCAGCAGCGACAAAATAAGTTAGGTGTGGTCAGGAGGGCACAGCAATCACTGCACCCAACCAAACCTGGCCCACCTCTCCCTTATTTTATCTTACCTTACCCACCACCCATTAGCCTAAAAACCTGCAAAATGTACCATTCTCCTTTGGCAACTGTTAAATCCATACATATCGACTAAGCTATGAACTGTACTGCCTGTACTGCCATATCTTGCCTCTAGACGAACTGTGCCATAACTGTGCTAGCTACTCCTAATTGAACTGTGAAGATTAGCTGCTTGCGTCCCATCTAGACAGAATTGTGAATATTGACTTGTCACATCTAGACAAAATTGTGAATATTAGCTTGCATCACATCTAGACAATAATACTAGCTTGCATCATATCTAGACAGAATTGTGAAGATTACCATTACGCCATATCTAGCCAACTGTAATACTATCTTGCATCACATCTAGACAGAATTGCGAATATTAGTTTGCGCCACAGAATTGTAAATATTGGCTTGTCTCACATCTAGATAGACTTGTGAAGACGAGCATTACCTCATATCTAGACAACTTTAATACTGTCCACTGTTATGTCGAGATAAGACGATGCAAACTCCTTATACCTGGGCACACCAGCATTCCAACTTAACGAACTCCAAGAGCCTCCAAACTCCAGACTAGAGAGAAGGGACCACAGAAAGTGACCAATAAGACATTAAGGCAGAAATAGGAACTGAGGCCACAGTTGGCAGCCTTAGGGCCTTGCAAGCTCTAGGATATGCATCTGCTGACTCACTGCTTCCCGATACTACTAGACAGGTCTAGCAGCCTCTCGTGCCATGAAGTTGCTCTCACTCATTCACTCCCTACCTTGCTAGACTACACACCTAAGAAATGAACCCTCCCAGGGCTCTGTCCAGCCTACCCTTTATAGCACCACTGCCTCGCTAGGGCTACATTGCTGCGAGATATATCCTGACATATATCCAGTATCCTGCCAAGATCTACCCTGCAACCCACCGTAAACCACAACCAGGGACCTGGAAAATTGGCTCCCTGAGACATAGTGTTGAGTTTAAGAACTATGACCGCTGACTGTGCAAATCATAACTTACTCAGGGTCCAACTTGTAAATCTACCTCAGAGTACCGCTACCGCAAAACATGAGGACGATCACTGCCAGCTCATCCAGACCCAGAAAGTAACCAGGAACGATGTGCTTCTAAGAGTACATCATCCACTCCAGACACTCCCCTCTCCTCTATGCTCACTCTCCTCTTTATACCAGCAAACAATATGGCGTAGCTATACCCCCTCGATCGATTTCGGCCTAGCTGCACAATCTCTCCATGAACACCTCAACATCCTGTTAGAACGCAGCTATACCCCACGATAAAATCGGCCCAGCTGCACACACAAACGTCCTACACAGGCCTAAGGCTGCCAGAATGCAATCTCAGAGAGCAACCACCTGATTGCACACATTCGACTGATCTCTCACTACCACCGCACCTAATGTTGGGATGCAGCCACCATTACGCAAATCACACTGGCTTCACACATATTGCGTGCACCCAAGCACTGTATTTTACCTTACACTCGCGACTGACCTGGACTACGGTCCCCAATGGCGATCAACTCACAAGTGCTTTGAGATCATACCAATGATATATAGGGCGCTATACAAATGCCAAATAACAATATAGTAGTACAAGCAAAAACACTTAGATGCGAGATACCTAGTTAGGGGATAAGTGCCCAAGATGGACGACCTACAGCAGACTAAGGCATTGGAAAAAAGGCATGAAAAGAGAGGTGGGACAGTTTAATAGGGTGCAGTAATGGCTGTTCCCCCTCGCTGCATCTTTCTTACCTTGTCAGTCGCTGCTGGTTGACAGCTGTGCTGCATGCTCCACCCGCTAACACTGGTTGATCAGTGTGTGACATATTCTATTGGCAGAGAAAGTGATGGCCTATATGCGTAACTAAATATCCAAATGTCTGGTTGCCATTTATCGATTACTGCCAAACTTACCCAAATTTGTCTTTCAGATCCCCCTCTTTTGTTCTCTGCTGTGAGCTAGAGGGGGGCTGGCTGAGTGCTGTGCCATGAACTTTGTATAGTTGTGGTTGGGTGTCTTGGGCCATGTCAGACGAAAGCGGTTTCCTAATTTTCTTAATTATGGTTGAGGCTGCTGACACAACTGGTCTTTGTATCCTATCCTTGTTTAAATAAAAGTTTTGAGAAAATAATTTCTGATAACTAAGACGCACGGGCGATGGGAAGAAATGTGCTCATTTGAGAGGGGTCCATATTAGATTTTATTTTCAATGGTGGGGAGATTACCACAGATTTGAGAATACTCGGCATTATCCCTTGACCAAAAGAAAGATTAGCCAACTTGGAAACAAGTGTTGCAGCTCAAAGCAAAATGGTGAGCGGCAATACCCTGGAAAGGTTTAAGTGCCTGTAGCAAGAGCAGGACATCCTCCTCTGATACATCGCAAAGATCAAAAATAAAATCGGGAGAGGTCTTCTGAGTGTCCATCAAAGAGCCTGTTTTTCTTTCAAATTGTCTTGAATAGCCATAACTTTGGAAATAAAAAAATGCATTGAAATTGACCTGTTGCCAATACAGCTAACAAAGTTGTTGGATGTTTAGGAGAGGCTAGGGGGCTGATTCACAGAGGTGTTTTATAATGGCGCAATAGGAAAAAGTTCTATGAATCGGGCCCATGATTTTTAATAACCGTAAACTGTTTAGGTTTACCTGCCGAAAGAATCTGGGTATGAAAATACTTCTTCCCCTCTTCTTGGTGCCAGTTATTTGCTTTATCCTGCACAGAATCCAGTTCCTCGCCCATCCGTCCTTGCTCAAACCCTGATACATTTTATATTCAATATTAATAGAAACAATAAGTACTCTGGTTAAACAGAACAGATAGCAGAGCATAGTGTAGATTAAAGAAGAAATGTAAAATGGGGAATTATTTTTTAATTGTATTAGAATTTTTGTTCAGTGCAGGCCCTACCCATAGGATCTCGGAGCGCCTTTCAATGTTCAAAGATTCAAAAGGGGTGGTGGTACAAATTACAAAATGTTATCAGGATAGGAAGATTAGGATAGACTAGCAGTAGCTGGAGAGGACAAGGGATTGATTATGTGTCGGGGAAACTGGTATGTCTAGGTTCTTTCAGAAAGTGGTAATGGATGGTGCAGTGTGGATGTAAAGTGCTAGAGTGGTCCATGCTTTGGTTGTCCAAAGGGTGAATGCTTGGTTTTGAAGGAGAATTGGTTGTAGAGGTGCACTCAATTGTTCACTAATTTAACCTACAGGTTCAATTATTCCATTAGGTTAAATTTCTCTCGGTTGCTCCTTGTTGGGTCTGTTCAACCAGATTGCAAACTTATTTCCAATTATTTTGGTTAAGAAGTCAATTAATGCAGTACCTTCAAATAAAAAATATACTTTATATAGGTTTGCCAGAAAAATGTTCATCATAGTAAATATTTAGATTGCTAATCACAAATTTTCATATGTGTGTTTCGAAGGGATTGTGTCCTCCGACGTATTCCTTATCTTTGATAGATCTCCCAGCTTGCTGGCCTCGGAATTTTATTTTTCAGCTGAGGGCGCTGCACGTCGACGTCCCTCGAGCCGATGTCCCTTGACGGCCTCTGTATCGGCGCCGACGTCATCACGCGTATAAATAGACTCGCGCAGCTTCCGTTGCTCAGTTCCGTTTTTCCGCGTTTCGTGGGGCCTCGGAATATCGTTGCTCAGTTCTTCAATCAAATATATACAATATTTCTCCTGAATACCGACTCGTACTCAATGGCTTCCTCACCCGAACCGACGACTCCACGGTCCGGCTTCAAAAAATTTCAAGACTGTGGAAAGAAAATGTCGTTGACAGATCCTCACAGGATCTGTTTATGGTGCCTGGGAATCGAGCACCATTGTTCAGAGTGCGAGGACTGCATGTCCATGACGGCGAAAGCCTTGAAGGAGCGTAAGGGAAGCTCGAGAGAGGTAAGGCAGTTAAAACTTCTTCGAAGATTTCCTCGGCGGAGTCGAGACATTTGTCTCCTCGCCATCACAAAAGACATTCTCGTTCTAGGTCTCGAAGCAGTTCCCATCACTCTTCGAGATCTAAGCATTCAAAAAAGATGTCGAAGATCCCCTTCCTCGTCTTCCGTTTCCCCAAAAAGGGTCTCCTGCCCCACAAAACATAGCTCTCAGGCTGAGTGGGAAGAATTCGGGGAAAAAGATGGTAAGCGCACAGGTCAGTCGAGTCGACGCCGTCTTCGAGGCCGAGAAAGGATAAACCCACGGCCACCATACCCAGAGCCTCGAGCACGAGAATGTCGTCGACATCCTAGAGTAGAATCCCGATACTCTCGAGTTCGATGCCTTTTTCGATGGCTTTGATGGCTTCGAAGCCTTTAACGTCTGCGTCGACGACATCGATGTTTTTTCAGCCAATCATGACGAATTTGGCTCCTTCTGCTCTGGAAATGGGATTTATACCATTTTCAAGACCTGATCACTCCAGGGTCTTAACTTCCATTTATGAAGAAGGGGAGGATTCGGATCAGGAAAGACCTTTTGAGTTGCAGGGACCTGCGACTCCTGCACCAGAGGACTTTACCTCTGAGGAAGGTAGGTTTAAAGACCTCCATGAATCCCTACAGGGACACTTCCCCAGAAGTGGAATTTGCCACACCAGACCCAGGGGAACATGCTGAAACCCCTTATAAAACCTTGATGGCAAGGATAATTGAGTTTATGGGGTGGTCCACACCATCACCTGCTTTTCAGCAAGACGACCTCAGACATCTTGGTCAAAGGTCCACAGGAGGATCCTGTGGTGCCATTTCATGCGGCATTACAAAGGAGAATATTGGCAAACTGGGAAACACCTGAGGTAATCCCAGCGGTTAACAAAAAATTGTCAGCTAAATATAGGGTGCCTTCTGCTGACCCTGAATATTTATCCAAACACCCAACTCCGGAGAGTCTGGTTGTTCAGGCAGCTACTTCAGCAGGTAGTAAATCGGCTTACCCTACTGTTCCACAGGATAGGGATGATAAGAGATATGACTCTATGGCCAAAAAAGTATTTTCCGCATGTAGCATGGCGTTGAAATCCATCAATGCTACTTGTACGCTCGCTAGGTTCAGCCACATACTTTGGGAGTGTGCTTCATCAGCGGCTGACTGCCTCCTGGAGGGAGAAGAAAGGGAAGCGTTCCTAAACATCATCAAGGATGGTAAAGACGCTATGTGCGAATCCCTTCAAACTGGCATCGATTCTGCTGACCGCATCAGCAGAGCCATGGCGACAAGTACAACAACCCGGAGATTTGCTTGGTTGCGAAAATCTGGTTTTGCTCCAGATGTGCAAAGCAGACTCTTGAATATGCCCTTTGATGGCTCGTCTTTGTTTGGTAAGAAGGCGGATGACAGTTTAGAAAAACTACAAACATCTAAGGCAGCAGCAAAATCCCTAGGGGCTGCAATCCGTCAGAGACCATATCGCCCCTCAAGAACCTCTTGGAGAGGTAACTCCTTTCGCTTCTATTCCGCATTCGGAAAGGGCAGAGGACAGCCGGTTCAAAGGGGTCAGAAAAAATTCACCCGAGGTGGACGGGGTAAAAACACAAAAGCTGCAGCAGCAGCAGGTGCCTCTTTACCTTCGCCATCTGCATCAGCCGCCTCCAAACCGCTCTGAGGACTCTCTTCACAAGACACCAGAAGGGGGGCAGGTTAACTCATCTGACTGAATGGCAGGCTATTACGTCAGATGCTTGGGCATTGGAGACAGTTGCCCAAGGTTACTGCCTGCCTTTTCTACGCATCCCTCAGTCATCCACCGGGGAACAGCTCTCTGAAAGTTCCAGATCTGCTCCTCTTGCAGGAGATTGTAGACCTGCTAGAGAAAGGTGCCATAGAACCGGTACCATTAGCGGAGAGGAACAAGGGCTGGTACTCCCCCCTACTTTCTCATACCGAAGAAAGACGGAGGACTGAGACCTATCTTGGACTTATGAGAATTGAACAAGTTCCTCAGGAAGGACAAGTTCAAGATGGTATCTCTCTCTCAGATCCTTCAGGCCCTCCAGCTCCAGGACTGGCTGGTATCCCTGGACCTCCAGGATGCTTATTTCCATGTGCCAATCCATCTCAAACACAGGAAATACCTAAGGTTGGCAATTGGCGGCTCTCATTATCAATTTCGAGTTCTGCCATTTGGGTTGACCTCCGCCCCGAGGGTCTTCAACAAGCTAATGTCGGAAGTGGCTGCAAGTCTGAGGGAAGGGATCCACGTCTACCCCTACCTGGCTGATCAGAGCTGTATCTTCGGAACAAGCTCAGATCCAGCTAGATTATGTCTGCCACTTCCTTCACAAACTGGGCTTCTCCCTCAATTTAAAGAAGTCACAGATGATACCATCACAGAGACTCCAGTTCATTGGAGCGGTCCTGGACACTTCCCTGGGAAAAGCCTCGCCACCAGAGGTGAGGGCTCAAGATATTCTGCAGATGGTCACCAAGTTTCAAAATGCCCAACGTCTCCCAGCCTTCGACTTTTTGAGGTTGCTAGGCCTCATGGCATCCTGCATCTTCCTTGTGCCAGAGGCTCGCCTGAGAATTAGATCTCTTCAGTGGGCACTGAGAACTTAGTGGTCGCAATTCTCAGGGAGAATGACAGACCTCCTTCAGATTCCGGACAAGGTGGCTTGAGACCTTCAGTGGTGGGCCTGCCAGAAAAACATCTTGAAGGGGGAACTGTTTTGGCAACCATGGCCGGAGATAACCGTAGTCACGGATGCCTCACTCACGGGGTGGGCAGCCCATACCAACGACTTGACCATCAGCGGTCGTTGGTCTCCATCGGAGTCCAGACTACATATCAACCTGTTAGAGCTGAGAGCAATCAGACTAGCGCTGAAAGCTTTTCTGCCATCTGTACAGGGGAAAAATGTCCTGATAATGACGGACATCACAGTGGCCATGAACTACCTCAACAAAAGGAGGCGTAGGATCACTGCCACTGTGCAGAGATGCAATGCAGCTCTGGTTTTGGGCAATTCAAGAAGGAATCTCTATCGGCAGTTCACCTAGCCGCAGAGAAGAACTTGACGGCGGACGCGCTGAGCAGGCAGGGCACAGTCTCCCACGAGGGGAAACTAGCTCAGGATGTCCTTCAGGAGATCTTCGCCCTTTGGGGAACCCCTCAAGTGGATCTGTTTGCCACCAGTACCACAGAAAGTGCGATCTGTTTAGTTCAAGGGAATTTCCCCCGAGAGGAGCTCTAGGGCACACGTTCGTAGAGGACTGGGAGTTTCCACTCCTGTACGCGTTTCCACCAGTCCCTGTCATTCCTCAAACGATCAGGAGGTTGAGAAGATTCCGGAGAACCATGAACCTAATTGCCCCAGACTGGGCCAGGAGAATGTGGTACTCTGACTTTCTGGACATGTCCATCTGCCCTCCAATTCGTCTTCCACTCAAGGAGAATTTTCTCTCACAGAAGGGAGGTCAGGTTCTCCATCCAGACATCAGAACCCTCAACCTTCACGCCAGGCTTCTGAAAGGTTGAGATACAAGGATTGGGACCTCCCTGATGATGTCATGGAAGTGTTGCTTTCGGCCAGAAGGCCAGCAACAAAGTCTTTATACCGCTGCCGTTGGAACAAATTCTGCAGCTTGTGTAGAGAAGAGAATATCGACCCCTTTTCATGTGGTACACCAACGGTGTTATCCTTTCTACTCTACTTGGCAAATTCAGGCCTTCAAGTTGGCACTATCAAGGGCTATCTCGCAGCGCTATCGATCTTCAAGCGCACTCCAGAGGAGCCTTCGTATTTCAAATTACCCTTAGTAATACATTTTCTAAAGGGATTAACTAATGTCTACCCTCCAAGACCTTTCCAGGTTCCTTTATGGGACTTAAATTTAGTCTTACATTTCCTGATGGGGACTCCTTTCGAACCACTCCACTCATGTTCGCGAAGATTTCTCACACTTAAAACTGTCTTATTAGTGGCTTTAACATCTGCTAGAAGGGTGAGCGAGTTACAAGCTCTATCTTGTAAACCCCCTCATACAATTTTTCATAAAGACAAAGTTGTCCTACAGGTGAAGCCTAATTTCGTCCCAAAGGTGGTTTCTGAATTCCACGTCACTCAGAAAATTACCTTACCTTCATTCTATCCGCCTCCCCATCCGGGGAAAGAGGATGAAAGGCTACATAGGCATGACCCAAAGCAGGCTTTAAGCTTTTACATCAGCAGACTTGCTAGGATTAGGCAAGCAGACCAACTGTTCGTAGGTTACGCAGGGCACAAATTGGGACTACCAATAACAAAACAATCCATTTCCAGATGGATTATTTTGGCCATCCTGGAATGTTACAAACTAGCAGGGAAAGAGCCTCCTCAAAATCTTAGGGCTCATTCAACCAGGGGTATCGCATCGCAACCTCCTCGGCCCTCCAAAGAAGGGGTGCCGGTTCGAGACATATGTGCGGCTGCCACATGGTCGTCCGCACATACCTTCACAAGATTTTACTACCTGGATTCCTCCTCTAGTCAAGAGACTAGGTTTGGCAAAGCGGTATTACATTCGGTTCATTCCTTAAAGGAAACATGGCGTTTTTCTCCCACCTCCAATTGCACACCACTGCTATGGGAGTCTATCAAAGATCAGGAATACGTCAGTGGACACAATCCTTCGAAGAACAAGTTGCTTCTTACCTTGTAACGTTCTTTCAATGGGATGTTCCTCCGACTTATTCCTTATTGCCCCTCCCATCCATCCCCGCAATATTACTTCCCTTGTGGTTGCAGCTTACGCTCCTTCAAGGTCAATAACCAATTCATGTGAAACAACTGTTAACGTCAAACACGGAACTGAGCAACGGACGCTGCACGAGTCGATTTATACGCGTGATGACGTCGGCACCGATCCAGAGGCCGTCAAGGGACATCGGCTCGAGGGACGTCGACGCGCAGCGCCCTCTACTGAAAAAATGTTTCCAAGGCCAGCAAGCTGGGAGATGATCTATCAAAGATAAGGAATACGTCGGAGGAACATCCCATTGAAAGAACGTTACAAGGTAAGAAGTAACTTGTTCATCTGTGGTGTAGTTCACACAGTAATTGTCTTAATTACAATTTCTATACATCAACAGATCAAATTTCAGCAATTTTTAGATAAGTCATTGCTTAAGTACAACATTAGGTCACAATATGTACTCTACTGTGAGCCTTTTCTCATATTGTTTAAGTATTATATTGAGTCCTGATTCATATATGGGTCTTATGTGGATGCTCAGGATATGATGATTTTCATATGTGCATCTTCTGTCTCTCACCGCGTTTTGGGCAAATAGGTGCCCTTCAGGTGAGGATATCAGACCCTTTTTGGTATTTATCTGGAAAAAGTTAAACTAAAATTAGAAGTGTTTCAATTTTTTATCAACTTTTTTTTATATATGCTTAACGCTCTACATTACTAACCCTTGAATGGATTCTGAGCACATATAAAATGCTCTCATCTAATCAGACCAGATTTCAAAATTCGCCCTTTTGCTGTTGTCACATTTGCTATTTTGTCATGTCTTTCTGTAAAGAAAGGACACTGAGTTGTAAAACCACATTAGCTGTTCGCTAATTGTAAAAGCAGTGATGGGTGATGACGGGTGGGACCAGTCGCTAGTTAAGCATTGGGCCCCACTCAGAGATCACCTACAATTTTTTGAGACTCAAATATAATAAGATCAACTTACCAAATAGTTATCTTTGACCCTGTAACATCTATTGGACCGACTCTTGGGTTGGTTTTATTCTTTCTTGAATGTAAATAATTATGGAGTTTGCTTAGTGCTTGCATCTCATGATTCATTTAATAAGTGGAATTAATAAGCAGAGGGTATACAGGCTTGCTCATACCTTGTTCGTTACTATCCTAGAGTCTTGCTCGTCTCAACCACTCAGGCAACATCTGCAGCGGTGAGTTTTCTGACACACTGTGAAGATCGCTATCTATTTCTTCGCTTTGCTCTGTGTTCAGGATCACTTGATTTTGTCCGTATGTTAGATTGCAGAGTGGAATGTGTAGAAGATGCTGACTTGCTTGCCTTTGTGTGTGAGTGATGGGTTTGAGTTTGTTGTAAAGTTAAGATGGGGTTTTGAGGTTGGTGGCTTTCAATACAGGGCAGTCTTCTTTGATGGAAATTCACTTGGTGTTAGGGGAGTTTAGGAAGACTTTAGTAAGCTATCTCAGTGGTTTGTATATCTCCAACTCTTAGTATCAGTCTGTACTAACTCTGGACCGTGGTAGAGTGGCAGAGCAGTCAGGCTTATCTCAAGAGGAAGATGTGAGCTGTAGGTAAGTACTGTGAACCTTAGCTAGACATGCACATCAAAGGCACTTATATTTATTTGAAAATATAGGTTTATTATATATGCACCAAAATCACTTTAAATACTTTGGACGTATACACTAGAATACTTAAGAATACACTTCAATGGACAGTTTCACTTTTGTGTTTGCACACGGTTACATTTGTAGCAATGTTGAAAAGGGACAAGACAATGTTATTGTATTATTGGTTATTACGCGCACCTGCGTTATTTTTTAAACAGTTTATACGGTAATACATTTACTCTGCAAACACATATAGGCAAGTTACTTAAAGGGAGGACAATGGTTAGTGCAACATTAGCCTGGTTCAAGGCTCTAGAGAGGGTTTCTTCACACAGCAAGTCTTAAATCCAAAAATGCAACCCTAGATAAAGGCAGTTCGGAGAGGTCTCAAAGTCTTGCCAAGCAGCAGAATAAGTTCCTGGGGATTTATTCCAGTCTCTAGTGTTACAGAAGCTGCAAGTTAACTAACGAGGGAGACCTGTAAAAAGACTTGATGAAGGGACACAAGCAGTGGCTTCGGTCGGAGGCAAGAGGGGGTTGTCCTGGACACCTCTGGGTGTACTCCAACGCTCTGGAGCGTCTTCTCGCAATCGGGTAAGCAATACCTTTTTCCCCATAGTACCTTAAGTTCGAAGAAAATGTTTGTGCTTGATCCTCCCCAATGTTGCAGCTCTGGATCCGACCTGTGGATTCCTTCAGTCATCAGACTGAATGCAGGACAATGGACGGGATCTCTCAGCAGCAGTCTTGAGGACCTTGGGCACGACTTTCAGCAACTCCTTGATACACTCTGCGGTTTTGGTGCCTTTTATAGCACCAACAAAGGACAGGGATCGCCCAGTCAATCTTCTTTGCTTCCTGCAGTCCCACGCTCTGGTGAGGGGGTCTGGATGAGATGGATTGGATCTCTGGAGTGTCCTTATGGGTTCAGCAAAGATTTGGACGGATTCAGCCTGTGCACAATAATGCACTCGCAATGGGCAGGTGGTCTCCTGGTATTGGGGTTCCGCAGCTCCAGAAACTCCTAGGATCTCGGGAGATGGCTCGTTTCAAAGTTAGTTGTTCCCACCAGCCAAATGGAAGGAGCCCTCTCCGGAGCTCTTCTGGCGCACTGAAAACAGGGTCAAGACAGCAGTGGTCACTTCAGTGTGCAAAGGGTCTGCAGGCATCTCTGGTCGTCCTCTTCGTTTACTTATACTTCCAGTGGTCGACTTGCTTTTCATTTTAGAAGCCTCACCTTTTATACAGTTCCAGCACACACTCCATGCAATCGCTCTCAGCATTTTACATATGGGGGAGTTTGGCTGTCCAATCAGGACAGCCAGACCCCCCCCCCCGTGGGAGCTGACCTATTCAGCCGCTCTCGTAGTCAAAGGACTCCTCCCCCACTTCCTACCTGCCCAGACACTCTGGAGCCTAGGTGGGTATACCCAAGGGTTCCCCCAAAGGCAAAACACGCACACTCTCCTCCCCCTCCAAGAATGGTAGAAGGGCTAACTAAGAACAACTGTACTCGTAATGGTGAAAAAAGAAGGGAGGCCCCAAGTTGGTAATTAGGTTCCCCTATTGTGCACTACGGAGGCTATGGTCCTAGTCTGCGGTATAAAACTACACAATAGTTGGTAGAACACGTCCACTGCCACCAGCCATAACTAGTAGATTGTCTGTGACTAAAAAAGTCACAGGAGCAGGGAGAAGGGGAATACTAGTTGTCTCTTTGGCACTCTACTGAAGTGCTGCGTGCGCCAATCTCTGACTATAGAGTTTTAGTAGAGATATCCTTAAGAAATATAGTTACTCAAGGCTATAGAAAAAAATCCTAAAGTGGACCCTACTCAACCCCAGCAACACTGCCCATTAGGAGCTTTGTGCTGCAGTAGTAAAAACACAGATGCCTTTATGAGCTATGGAGCAGACACTCCATAGTACATGTAGAATACAAAGAATAGAGTTCCAAAAGACAGAGCCCACAAGAACGAATGAGTGGAAAAAGGCTCCACTCGTTCAGGATTGAAAGAAAAAGGTCCAGAAGTCCAGCAAAAATGCTGGGGGTCTCAATAGGAGAGGTGATGAATCATAACAATGATGCATCTCCCTAAAATATGGGTATTGGGAGACAGTGAAGCTAGGCGAGAGCTGGGGTGATGTGTGGATGTTTGGGTAGGTGGAGAACGAGTAAGGCGGCTGTGTTTTGTTTGCCTTGTAGGGGGACAGGGTGCTGTTGGAGAGTCAAGTGAAGTGAGCATTACTGTATCCAGCTTGGGCAGATCAAGTGGTTGGACTGTGGTGCGTAAGTAATTTTGTGGGAAGGGCAAATTTTATCTTGCATAGGAGGTGTAGTTGTAGATTGCATGTTATGTTGACAGCAAGCACCTATTTGGTGTGTGTTGGAATGTGGAGAGGGGGGGGTTGATGGTGATGCCAAGAGATCCAACTGAAGTGGAGAGGGATAGGTGTGGGTTGACTGTAGCGAGTTCTGATTCAGGGGGTTTGATCAGGTTTGTGCCTGATGTTAGGATTTTCTTTTTACAACTTTCCCGCCATAGTTTCCTACGGAACCCCATTTATTTGTTCTGTTTTTTTTTTATCATGTCTTGACTTTCTGAAGGGAACTGAAGCCTTCAGCATCTATTGCCTTTTGCTCACTTGTTAAGGGGAGCTGTTCAGTCCTTCAGACTATTAGTACTGCGAAACTTTGTTTTCCTTTGCAATTATTGTACTTTAATACTGCACACAGCATCTTGCAGTGCAGTGGTGATACTTTTGTTTGACCCTAACATTTTACTTGTGGGATTTGTAGTACTTTTTATGTGCTTAAAGACAAGTTGGTGGTGTCGGGGAATTGTGACTGGAAATTGTGGAACTATTGGAGATGCTAATGTCCATTGTGTTTCTCCGCTCTAGTCCTCACCCAACATGGCGGATGCTCTTATAAATTTCAGCTCTGCCCCCTTGCCGGTGCGTTGTATCTGTGTTCGCTTTCTACGACGCTCCGAGTATTCTTTGTGATTCTCGTTTTTTCCCCTCTTGTTCCTCGTTAATTCTATTCTGTGCTTATTGTCCCCTCTTTTGAATACTCCTTTCGATCTCACTGTTCGCTCTAGCTCTCTTAGCCTTTCATTCGTTCTTTCTGTTTCTTCCGCCTTTCCGTCTGGTTTGTTTACTTTCTTTACTGAGACGTGCTTCTGGCATTCTTTACTCCAGCGACCCACTCTTGGGATCGTTCACACCCATACGACGCTACGCGGCGACTCCTACTTTTTACTTTCCTTGGTATCCGACGTCTGGCCGTTTCTGGCTACCTCTTCCTCTACTGCTATATACTGCCTTTCACGCTTCTCTGCGTATTTATCTTTTCCGCTTCTATATTGCAGCTTTTTTCTATTTTCACTCTATCGTCTTTCACTCTAGGGCTTTCTTTTCCGTTGCATTTATGTTCTGAGTTCTGGTTCTTCCCAGGGTTTTCGTTCTTCTTGCTCTACTTCGGACTGTATCTTGTGGGTCAACTTTTCTCTTACTTCTAAATCGATTTGCTTCCTATTCTTCCTCTTTCCTTCTATCCATTATATCTCCTGTTGACATTTGTGATCCACCCTCAAAAATACGTATCCCAGTAATTGGGTCTGCGGACTATCTTACCCAACCACTTCCTGCAAACTAGATCTTCAGGTTTTTTTTCTACCTTCTGGCTTTTTCCCTGGAATTGGAGGCTGGCCCCCGGGGTTCCCCGAGGACAGATTCCCATCCCTGTCAGGGTGGCTTCCGGGGGGGGCCAGACCTTACTTGCACGAGCGGAAGATCAAGAAGCCTAAAGACAAGACACCAAACCAGAAGAGCTGCTAGAAGGCGGAGACTGCTTCCAAGGACATATCTTCTGAAGACTCAGGGGAGGTAGAGCTGAGGTCTGACAGGTGGCAGCAGTTACATTCTTACTGCGTGTGCATTCTTAGTGGTGTGTACTTTCGAGTTTACTGCATATGGCTACTGAACGTGTCTGGTGCCCTTCATTGCTGTGCTGTGGGATTTTTGCTTCTTCAAGCCTTCCCAGCTCAGGAAAGTACTTTTTAAGGTCATGCACTTGCCTGGCTAAACTGCAGCTTTCGTGGGCTAGAGGGCCTGTCTGTCGAGAGTCGGCTTCTGGGGCAGATGTGAAACTAGTAGTTGGCCCTGATTGGACAACTATTGGCTGTTTCAATGGTGCAGATCCTTACCAGTGGTGGGCTTGGACTTCCTTTCGGCTCGAATCTTGGATAAAAGTAGAACCTCTGCAACTATTCAGATCTGAATTTGAACCATGAATCCCTTGTCGAACAGACCACTGAAGATCCGAAGACACCTTGTGAAGTGGCCTAGCATCCCTTGCAGTGTGCAACCTGGAGAAGCCCTGCTCATCTGCCTGATCTCCAAAGACCCTGAGCAGTGCTTCAGCCCCTGGACTAGTGGGACTGACTAGTCTCTGCCTTCTCGAGGATCCAGCCCTTCAGATCCTTCGGAAGTGTCCCTGGACTGCCCAACAGCTCTCTCATGGGCTACCTCACAGTTCCACGTCGCCAGCTTGCACCACGTGTAGTCTCCTCCCCGAATTCCAGCTGCACGCTTTTAAAGGAAGAGGTCCTGGAGCAGCTGCTGTGACCGTGACAGAAAAGACTGTTGCCTGCAAATGGTAATCATTGCTGACACTCTTAATCCTCTATCAATTGCAGTGTCCAAAAGAGGCCTACATCATTGTATTCTGCATTCATACGACCGGTTGCATCTTACATTTCCAGCTGACAAGAAAAATCCTTGAACCCACAGGTCCGGGCGCTTTTCACCAAGACAAAGGTTGGAAGATTAAACCATCAGACGATCCACTTAAACATATGCAAGGGTTGTAAGTAAGCATCAGTGTGCCTGTCCCGCCCCACCCCTCTGTCCTCCATTGGATAACATTGGGAGCAATTCCCTTTGCCTACTATCTCCATTCCACTCAGCTTTTGGTTTTTGAACATGGGTTGGGTATTCTGCCCCTGGGGTAGCCTTGGGTCTGGAAGAATGGACAACACTATCTTTCCTTTCGTAAATTGTTGCACACCTTTTAATTGAGTTTGATGCTAATCACCAAATCAAGCCCATTGCATCCTTTCTAAAGAGAACATTTACTGGTGAGAAACATTGTTTTGGATCCTGTGACTTTTGGACACAAGGCACCATTCATCTTGGGGGTCTGCACTTAGCAAGCTAGGATATTATTCTTGTGATTGGTTCCCATCATTTACTCCATCTAACATACCTACCTACCTGCATTGCTTGATGAAGTTATCTGATGTCTGTTAAGTGGACGTAATGTTGATTGTATATATTTGCATTATAATGTTGTGTGATAGTGCTGCATGCTTCATTTTTCAGTGTGCTCATGAGGCCTAAAATGAATATCTGTATTTGTATAACTGACTGTCTAACTTGAAATTTTCTGCTATATTGTGCAGACTCATTTAGGGCTCTTGACCCCCACTCATGCTCTCCTCAGACAGTCTAGACTGTACATCCATGTACCACCTTGATTGGGGTTTTGCTAACCTTTCAGAGCTCCCTGTTCATCATAACTAGTGTGGCCTCCTGGAATCTGTCCACCAGGCAGATTGTAGAAATCCATCTTAACACGGACGCCCCAAAGACGATTTCTGCTGTAGACCAGCATCCTCTACAATCACTGGCCTGGTGAAGCCCTGCTCCTTTGCAAGATCTTGGAAGACCCTTGTCGGTGCTTCTGCCCTTGGACTAGTGGGACTAACTAGTCATAACGCCTACTCCAAGTTTGCATTCCCCAGGTACCCGGTGTACTGACCAGATCCCTTGTGGGCTACCTCGGCAAGGATGTCACCGTTCCTTGTTCAAGCCCGGAACTTTGGTGGTTGCCAGCTTGTGCCATAAGGCACCTTCTCCTGAATTGTAAACTTCTGGTCCGTGAACTGCTTCTGTGACCACAACTGGAAGATTGCCTTTCATCTGCAAAGAAAGACTGTCGCTGGATCTCGGCTTCCTCCGCCCTGACAATTGCTTGAAGTGATCTGCGCTGTGAAACTTTGCATTCTTCATCTTCTGGTGGTGCACCTTGAAGGTGGACCAGACCGGAAGAAGCACTAGTACCAACAATCCCTGGGCACCCCTCACCCAAACAAAGGACTGAAGATCGTGTCCCCAGCATCTATGAGACAAAACATCAGTGGTGGGCGGGGTAGAGGGGGGAGGGGTTGGTGGCAGGGGGGTGTAAGTAAACGTAACTGTTTCTGTCCTGCATAGTCTACCATTAGGTTCAAAGCTCTTTGTCTTCTAACTCCCTGTTTACTTACTGCTGGTCATCAAACCTGGGTCAAGTATCCCACCCCTGGGCTAGCCTTTAGACTGGAAGAGAGATAACATACCTGTCTTTGGACAAACACTAATTCCACTTTTGATTCAAGATGGCGTCTGATGGATCGACTCCTCGCTGCACACTCCTCCCGGCGAATCGATCAGATGCAGCATTAGAAGTGGTGTGCTGAGGGAGTCTTGCTCCACCCCGCACCCTCCCCTGCAGACGGATTGCCTGTCTGAGCCCTCATCAGGGACCTGCTTCGGGTTGAGAATTGTGGCTTCATAGGGTGCAGACGTAGGGCAGGCAAAATGGCGTCTCTCAACTGAAGCGAAGAGCACCCGTGGAGGAGAAACTGCTCCTGCCTGAAATGGCCCCCCAGATGAGCTTGTGAGCATACTCTGTGCCCTTCTCGCCCTGACACCCCCTTGTTAGTCTTCGCCCGTGCCTCTCAACGGCGCTCCCCTAGGCACGACACCTGCTGGCCAGAAGTGACACTGAGCATGCAAGCCATTCTGCTGTGGAGCAGGCCCCTGGGCCAGCACAAGTCCCTCTAGGAACCCACTACAACAGGCCGCTAAGGAGTTAATTGCCTGGTCCATTCATGCAACACTGGACACTGGGGACCCACCCTAACTGGAATTTACAACGTTGGATCCTGCCGGAGGCCCCTTTTATCTTTCATAGGGAGCTGCATGGGGCAGAGCACAGCAACAGGATGCTGCTCTAAGGGACAGAACCCACCCCTCCCCTCGCATCCCACCCCACGAAGCAGTCGTCAACTATCCAGGGACCACATCAAAACTGCTGTAGAGTACCAGTGGAAAGGTGAACTCTAAAGAAGCAAAACCTACAATTAGAGACAGAACATTTGGAAAACAGATCCCAATGCTACATTATCTTCGTAAGTAACCTACTAGAAGAGGTGTGTGCCTGGAAACCCAAAACCTGTATCCAGTCTATGTTGGGGGAGATCCTGGGAGTCTCTACCCCAGAAGATAGATACATAATTGGGGTGCACCACACTGGTACTTGAAGAGGAGGTTCAACCAGGGGCCCAAGGGATGTCCTTTTGGTGGTGGCATTGTACGCTCAAAAGGAGAGAATTTTGCGTGAGGATAGATGCAAAGATCTGCCTCCGATGAAGGGTTCATACAATCGGCTGTACCAAAATGTAGACAAATGAGTCCAGTATTGAAGGAATTGACGAGGAGAGAAATCCGATAAAAATGGACCTGTCAATTCGGATTTGTTTTTACTTGGGACGGAATGCAACGGCACATCACCACACAGAAGGCTTCCAATTGCTGCAACTGGATGAGACGGACAGCAACACGAACAGACACAAGGGCTTGAGACACAGCAAACGGCCCTGGAAGTGGTCATGGACCCCATTTAATCGGCAAAGTAGACAGCTCACAGATCCACATTAGGAGAAAGGGCACATGAGGGGTTGGTTGGTGAGAGGGTCACGGGGAGATTTCGAGGAGAAAAAAATCATATATTAAAGATAAAGCCAATGCACTAGGCATTTGTCAGGTGGAGGAGGGAGTCTCTCTTCGTTTTCTCAGGGTGTTCCTGTTCCAATGTAAAGTGTGATAGTGCCCTAGTGGAAAAAGGGTCGTAAAGGACAAGATCTGAGTTTTACGGTGCGCTCAGGACTAGTGGCATGAGGGTCAAGATTCTGGAGTTCATAGTAAACTACTCTAAGTGTGGGTTTGTATTAGGTTGCGGACTGGTAGCGGGGGTGGAGGGAGTCGCACGAACAGGGAGAGCCGAACATGCCCTATTGGACATGGAGAGCAATAGAAATAGGCTGAAGTGTAAATGGTAAAATAAACAGTGTAAAATGCAATGGGTCTGGGTCAGTGACAAGTCAAGATGAGGGGTTGATTATTTGACATTCAAATGCTTGACACAGAGCATTAGGGGTCTGAACTCCCCTACAAAGAAGAAAAAAGTACAAACCAGAGACCATATATACTAGCTTTACAGAAAACCCATCTACTGAAAAGGAATAGGTATAGAGTGAAGCTTAGAAATTACTCACCAATCTTCCATGTACCTGCCACAAACAAAACGAGCAGGGTCCTCATGATGTTGACGATTAGCCTAAACATCATTATAGATAAAGTACAAGAAGTCCAGGAACCCTGCTACCTATTCTGAGCAGCAAGGGAGGAATTCCAGTTCACGTTTGCAACCATTTATGCTCCAAACATAGGCCAGGACGCTTTATTTCGCAATGTTCTTGCAATATTAGGTTTTGTGGTAGGAGATATAATTTTAGTGGGCAACTTTAACCTGGTAAGGTCCCCAAATCTCAACAGAAGACAGAACAGGACTGTGGTAAGTGGGTCAGCCTCAAATGTTTTGAAGAGAATGATGGAGACGCTGCAACTAAAAGATGCATGGAGGGAGATTAAGGGTCAACAGCAGGGTTTAACCTTTTACTCTACCGTGTAGAGGACACACTGAATAATAGTTTTTGTTTGTCGACCCCTGTCCTGGGTAAATTAGAGGACATATTAGGAACAATGCCATTGGCTGACCACGCTCCGGTCCAGTTCAAGTTGAGGATGCCAAAAAGGGGCAGGAATCGGTGGAGATGGAAGTTCCTGATGGAACTCTTGAGGGATCTGGTACTATGCAGAGACATTGACAAGAGAATCTGTAGGTTA
The DNA here is from genome assembly GCF_040938575.1 of Ambystoma mexicanum. Taxonomy (NCBI): domain Eukaryota; kingdom Metazoa; phylum Chordata; class Amphibia; order Caudata; family Ambystomatidae; genus Ambystoma; species Ambystoma mexicanum. The sequence goes on along the minus strand of NC_090926.1, from coordinate 158,816,813 downwards.
TTTGATGAAAATGCACAATTGATAACTAAGGGAGCAGTGTGGGATGCTCTTAAAGCAGCCCTGCAGAGGTGGGGCGGAGGGGGGCGATCTTCTGCAGCCCAGAGGGAGAAACAACACAAAATCAGAGCTACAGCTAGGCAATTGGACCTATTGCCTAAACGGGCTGAAAAAGCGCAATTGAGCATCATACAAAAATACTATGTCCAGGCGAACAAAGCCGACAGAGCATCGTAATGGAGCTAGCCACATCTCTTTTCAGGCCGACTGCCTTTGCCAAAGCTCTATTGGATGTGGAATGTTTTGGCATCGGGAATCCCAGCCATCTGACCATTAAATGCCTCCTGTATAATGGTGGGTAGCATTTGCTCCCAAACCAGCAGTTGTTAGACGATGGAGAAAGGCACAGCAAAGCACCTCTTACAAATGGCTGCATACCACAGATTGTGTGGGAACAATTATGGTTACAGGCACACAGTATGCAGACTTTTCTTGGATGTGAACAGCAAAGTTTGACAAAAATGTCTAGTCAACCTTTTGGGGATGCCATTTGATGTTTTGGCTCTCCGGCACTAAGACTTTGGAAGTTGGGCGAAATTTCAGAGCATCCAGGTAAATTCTTGCACTTTATCTGTGCCTTCATTATACTGTGGCAGAGGATGCCATTGGCCATATCCCTTCCCACTGATAGGACGTGGGCATCCCCTAGCCCACCAGACTCGCCGCTGTTATGTCTATTATGTCGAGACTGGACTATGCCAACTCCTTATATCTGGGAGCACCGGCATACCAACTCAACAAACGCCAAAGAGCCCAAAGCGCTGCCGCCAAACTCCTTGCCCTGGGACACAGAGACCACATCTCACCCGCTCTCCGAACCCTCCAGTGGCTCCCAATTGGACGAAGGGCCACCTTCAAGAACCTATGCATTACCCACCGAGCAGGGCACAAGACTGGCTCTACGTAACTACAAGAGAAGCGAAAACCCTACCTCCCATCTCGCACCCTAAGATCAAGCACTGCCCTCTGTCTAGTGATTTCAACCTCTAATTCTGTCAGGATTGGGGGATCTGCATTCTCAACCTTGGCCCCAACTCTCTGGAACTCACTCCCCCCACATATTCTACACACCCAGGACTACATGGCCTTCCGCAAAGCTTTAAAAACCTGGCTCTTTTCCTAATGCCAATTAAGACCATGTAAGGCCGTTGAGACCTTGCAACCTGATGACAAATGTTCAAAGAGATCCTTAGCAATGAAACCACTGAATGCGGCTACTAAGTCACTATTAGGGTTACTCTGAACACAGCAATCGCAAACACGCACTCTGGAATAGCGACCTTGTTAGATCAAACCTTCACCCAGACACTCACTTCTCTTATCACTATGCTCACTCTCTACACCAACACACAATTATAGCGCAGCTCAACCACTCTTTCAATTCGACCTAGCTGCTCACATACGAACAATACTTCATGAACACCTCAACATTCTGTTAAAACCCTGCTATACCCCAGGAAAATCGGTCTAACTACACACATGCGTCCTACCCAGTCCTACCGCTGCCAGAACCTAGTCTTGGTAACCGTCCTCCAGACTGCACACATTCAACTGATATCAAAAACCACCACACCTAATGCTAGGATGCAGCTACCATCAGGCAATTGCATCAGCTGCACACATAATCTGTGCACCCTATGACACCTTACTCTCTCCACTGACCTGGACTATGGTCCCAGAGGGTGTTCAACCTACAAGCTCTTTGAGGTCATGCCAATGATGTATAGAGCACTATATAAATGCCAAATAACATAACCACATCAGCCAATCTGCTTTAATATTTATTCCTCATAACACAGGTAAGCTGTGCTGGATTTGGAACTTTTTGACCGGAATCTACAATGGACTTCTGGGTCTTAAAAAAAAATGGAGACCAAAGCTACTGCCTACCTTTTCTGAAACAAACATCCCTTACCTCATGTCATTGTCTCTGCATCCATCTGAACCACGCCTCCTTCAAGAGACATTTCAGCTACTGCTGAAGGGTGTGGTGGTTTTGTTCCTTTAGTGGAAGTCTAGTATTCCCATTCCTTACTGGTTGGCTCCTTAGCAAACTCCTCTGAAAGGACTGGTTCAAGGTAGAGACCCAGAAGCAGATCCTTCAGGTGATGCAGGTCTATAATTGACTCAGGTCTCTAAAGCTGCAGGCAGCAATCCTTCACATTACATTAACAGAATATTTACCTTTCAAAGAAAATGATAGTAGTACAAAACAACAATTTAAAAGGAGTAAAACCCCCTCCTCAAGCAACCCTTCTACGCCATCCACCTCGGATGTAGAGACATCTAGTGAGAAGGAAGTACCTTCAGTGAAATCTACCTCAGCAACATCCATTCCAACAATTGATCTCACACCAGAGAGCAACCAAGTCCCTAAAATGAAGGTGTCCTTTTTTGGAGGGCTTACAGGGACACCGGAAGAATTCACGAATATATTGTGGTACACCAAAACAAAGATCTCAAAATATCTCACCAAAACACTGTAGATGTAGTCGAGGAGGAAGCAAAACACAGATTAACAAACTAAGGAGTAGAAACAAGAGCACAAAGACAAGGGAAGAGAAGGTGATTTTTATAATTAATCTATCAAACGATGTAGTCACACCAGCACTAACCACAGCTCTAAGTAAAGGGCTCTCTTTCAGTCCCACGTACAAAGGAAACTACTTTCAGCTACAACTGGGCTTGTATTAATTTTGCAGAAAACTGAAGCTAAAAAAACACTTTGAAGAAGTAATTTTAAAAAAAACTAAGTCTCAAACACTTATTCCATCACAACTCACAGAAAAGATGGTCGAAGACACTGTGGATTTATTAAACATCGAAGATGGCCAATATTATACTAAAGAGATATTCTTAGATGAACAGGGTATCTCCATGTACCTAACAGAACCCAGCCTTAAACCCAAATCAACCTTTATACCAACTTTATCTTCAGAAAATGTTGTAAATGATTTCACAAAGCAGTCAGTAACAATATACAGAAGAATTATCTCAAACTATACAAAGACAACATATAACTTAACCAAAGAAGAAAACTTGGCAATCAACAAATTGGCTAAAGACAAATAAATAATAAGAAAGGCAGCAGACAAAGGAGGAAAGATTGTTCTAATCAATAGAATTGACTACATCAGAGAAGGAATCAAACAACTCAATATACCAGAATGTTATGAGAAGCTATTGAACAATCATATACCAGACTTGGAATTACTTTGGAATGCAACAATTAAAACATGGCATGAACAATATTTACTCAGTGACAAGGAATACCAGAGCTTGATCTGCAAAAATTGCATCATGGCAACAATATATTTTTTGCCTAAGGTTCGCACAACTTATAAAGACTTTCCACCACTTCGACCAATCATAAATGGCATTGGCTCCATGACAGAGAACATTTCTCAATATATTGACACTCATCTGCAACCTCTGCAGCAAGCCTAGCTTCCTTTAAGGACTCAAAACACATAATTCAGCAGCTAAATCTTATACCATGGGAACAAAACTATCGGTCTGTCACATTGGATGTTATACAACTATATACCAGCATTCAACACAATAAAGGCCTAGAAAGTACCAGGTTTTTCCTCAAAACAAGATCAGTCTCATTTCTTGAGCAAAATAAAATAATTGAGATGCTACATTTCTGTTTATACAACAATATATTAATCTTCGACAATATTATCTTCAAACAACTCCAGGGCACTGCCATGGGGTCAAAATCTGCTCCATCTTATGTAAATTTATTTGTGTTTTTTTTTTTTTTTTTTTTTTTTTTTTTTTTTTAGTTGCAGCATGCCTAGAAGCACCCCCTTTTTCACAATAACATCAAATTCTTGGGTCGCTTTATAGACGATATATTGATAATATGGGAAGGAAATACTCAAGATCTTGATACTTTTGTCACCTATCTTAACAACAATCTTTTTAATTTAACATTCACCAAGTCAGCCAGTGCCACCAATATCGAATTCTTGGACTTAGAACTTTTTGTAGAAAATGCACAAATCCAAACCAAGCTATTCACAAAACCTTCAGCAGGAAATGGTCTTCTTTTTGCTACATCCCATCATCCAAAACATACTATACGTAGCATTCCATATGGGGAGTTTCTCAGAGTCAAAAGGAACTGTAGTACTGATTTCACCTTTCAGGATAATCTTCGACAAACTCACCAGAAATTTAAACAGGCCATGGACCAAAGATTATCAAAAATGCAATTAAAAAGGCAGAACTTGTATCAAGGGACTCTTTATTAAAGGACAAACCAAAATTAGAAAAAAATCAGTCCAAAAACTTCATTTATTACCACATACAGTACAGAAGCCAGAAAAATCAAACAAATATTAACAAAACATTGGGACATTCTACTCAGACTCAAGTCTACAAAAACATCTGGACAATCATCCGAGCATCTGTTTTCGAAGAGCACCAACTATTAACAACCTGATTAGTCGAAGCTTTCTCAGCCCGATACCAAACAAAAGAAAAATCTTCTTCCAAAAGGCAAACAAAGGAACTTAAAAATGTGAACACTGCAAATTATGGCCATTTATGCAACAAGGCAAAAAGGATATTCTCCTTCCAAATGGAAAAATCAAATACATCAATCAGATGATTAACTGCAACTCAACCTATGTCATTTATGGGATTGAATGTATTTGTGAAAAACTATATATTGGGAGCACCATAAGAAAACTAAAGGTGAGACTATTTGAACATGTAAGAGCCATCCGAAATAAAGACTTGAGATCCCCCATTTCGGTTCATATGATTACAATCCATCCAATTTTTGACATTTCTAACATCAAGATTTTTGGCCTGGAGAAAGTGACTCTACCGCCTCGAGGAGGAAGCAAGGAGTAACTGTTACGTAAAATTGAATGTAAATGGATTTGTATTATGGACATGTGTGTTAAAGGTTTAAATTGTGATACAGAAATGTATAATTGGCTTTAACTATCCTGTTTATAGGTTATACATGAAAAAGCAAATCATATTGAAATCTTTTCTCTTGTTATATATTCTGTGGCTGGTAGGTAACCAATGATTCCTGGGAAATCAAAATTTTAGGTTGTTTGAAATATAACTCTATAACACAAAAATAGGCTATATCTATACATTATATTTTTTTCTGGAAAAGAACATTCAAATATTAAATCTAGAATATAGCCTCTTCTGTTAAAGAAATGATATGAGGGTAACTTTACCGACCAGGATCATTTGCATCAAAATAATACAAGATATAAGTAAAGGTTAATAACATTTGGAAAATATTAGGTTAGTCTATTATGACCAAAACATATTAGAGATTTCTTAATTGCTTAGCAAAATTTAAATAAACCTTACTATATTTGAGTATCTAAAATTTACAAACAAATCTTCGTTTAAAATACATCAGCAAAAAAGAGTAATTGCAGACTAAACTGCAAGTCTAAATAGAGTATTATCAAAAACCATTGAAGAGCACAGTGAATCCGATCTACAAGTTCGATCCGTGCAATGTGATGACTTTCCCGATTCAAAATGGCCGACGGAACTAATAACGTGCGTGATGATGTCATTGCGTCATGTTAGATCACGTGGCCGCGTCATCACCGCACGAATACAATATAAAATGTGCGCGAAAACCAAATATCATCCACTCGTTCGGGAAAACTCTCATTCAGCTTATCATGGCATTGATGGACCAAAGAACTTATGAACAAAAGATGGAATAAGGTAAGCAAAATTAGCTCTGCAATATTTGGAACAATGAAGGAATAGAAAATTGCAATCTAAACATGCATCTTTTCTCCAAGCATCTAAAGACAATACCCTCTCACTACCTTCTCCCTTTTAGCCTTTTTTGACCAACTTAACCTACATATTGGAACATAAGGCATTTCTTCTAACTATTCATCAAGCTAAATTTGGACAGAAATTTGACCACTAACTTGATACAACCATAACTATTTGGATGAATGCCAACGTCTTCAAAAATAATTCACTATAACAAATTGGGTGAGTTAAACAGGTCATAAAAGTTTTAAATAACAGCAAAACCTATTGAATATCTTTGTTTTGTAAACAAACATAATTTTGGTCTTTTCCTTTTAGAAAACATTTCCTCTCCTGATGAACCATTGTTAGCCTCAATGGGGAAACACGTGTCGAGAGACATTTTCAAATTACTAAGGATCATTGCATATTTCTTGATGTGTAACCGTAAAAAAGGTGTGGAGCAAACACCTTACACAAATTTGATTTAAGGATCTGATCTTGGTATTTGTTGTGGAAACTATATGACGAAAAGAAAAGGTGTGGAACTAACACCCTATACTAGTTTGTCTTAAGAGTCTGTATATGGTAATTTTTGTGGAAACTATGCAGTGTAAAGAAAATACCTAACACAAATTAAGGATCTATGCATGGTAAATTGTGTGGAAAATATAAAGTGTGAAGAAAACACCCAACAGAAAACTATTATTTGTTTGTCCATTCTCAAAAACATTGTAAAGAATAAAAGTAAAACTTTCTAAATACCAATATCGAATTGGAAATTCTTCTTTCCAGAAAAAGCAACTGGAGCTCATTTTGTCAAAAACTTGTTTGACTCACCTTTGAACCAATATTTTTTCTAAATTTCTATGGTTGGCTCATGCGAGTAATTTTTCCAAATCCCCCTTTTTTTCTACATTGCATCTGTGCAGCAGCCACACAGTCTTGGAGAAACACTCATGCAGACAACCCAGCACATCTATCTAAGATTGCTCATTATATATTTTTTCTGTTTCATAATATAAAATAGCGATCGCCAAGGGAGCATTTCTTTTTTTTTTGCTGCAAGGTTTTCTTTACTAGCAATCCTTCACATCCCGATCCACCCCAAACATGGGATGTACCTTTGTTTTCTGGTGAGAAGCACACTTTTCTGGTTTGTCGCTCCCATTCAGCCTCACGTCTGCCTCAACCTTGATGACTAGCTCCTTTAGGCAAAGTCTGAGGAGACTGCGCTCATAAACATTGGGACAATGTGCACTCCCTTCATTTACGTTTGTCCTTTCTGACTTGCTTAACATACTTTGAGTTCATTGGAGTAGTTTTTGATTCAGGGCGAGGCCGTTCCCAGAGTGTGGCCAGCATACATGCCATCCTAGGTTCTTACAACCAAATGTGAGACTCTTAGCCTCGGTTTTCTTAAAGATGGTCGGGTTCATGGGGTCCTTGTCAGAGCTTGCTTCTTCCAGGCGCAGAGGCAGCACAAACGCAGATAAAACGCCTCCCTCCCCGTTAGGTCGCAGTACCTGGAGATAGACAGCACAGGCAACCTTGACCCTTCAGGGAAAGAGGGTTAGGGTCCGTTGGTTGGATATGTAAGGAAGTTAGGAACACCGGAAAGAGGTTAAGGGTCACATGCTCCTCGGCTCTTGTTCCATGAATTTGCCGCCCATGCACTCCTGCTCTCACCACTCACTCCTTCACTGAATGCCTGAATTCACCTCAGGCTTTTGTACTGGAGCCCCTCACCAGGACATCACATGTAAACATACATTAACTTAGGTACAGCTTAGATAAGCCCCCACATTGCAGCATGCAGGATTCCAAACCTGCATTACTTCATGCAGCATCTATAGCAATTGCCCAACTTCCCACCCAAACCTGCATTGACTTCATGCAGCACCAATGGGAATTGCCCCAAAGCAATAATGTACTTAGCTTCTGGCCTTTTCGTGTTGATTGGCCACAAACTTTCTCCAGGATTTCCAGTCTCTCTGCAAGAGCAAAATTAGAGTCAATACCAGTGCGTGCTGCGCGCGTTATTGGTTAGTGGTTTTTGGAGTCATGCGATTATACTTTTGATCACATTAAAACATGCGGGCATTGTTAGTTCGAGTCTCATGCGTGGTTAGGGACGTTATAACTCTCAGCGTTCCCTTCAAGAGTTTTGCGCTTCCGGCTAGCTGCAGGCTAGTGGGTTTCTGAGCCGCTTCTACTGCGTGCCCCCCCCCCTCGGGTATTACTGGCGAGAGGCGCAAGGTAAGTATTTGTACTTATCTCAGACTTGTACGCGGGGCCTGGGGTTTGCAGGCGTCGGGCGGGATCGCCCCGCGTAAGCTTGCCACCGGAGCTCCTGTGAACACGTCTTTCCAGGACGCCGGTCAGGATTGCGAGTGGCTCCCCATGGGCGCGGCTCGCGCATGTGCACTGATGCGGGCGCAGTCGCGGGCGTGGCAATCTTCCCCGAGCAGGCCCGAGCGGCCTGCTGGGAAATGTAGTTCCCGGGCTGTTCTCCATCCCTGGACCACGGTCCTACAAAAAGGGTGGAGAACGCGCCTGGAGTACTTGGTAGAGTGGTTTCTGGCTGCTTTTCTGCCCCCCCCAGGCAGATCATAAGGGCATTTACCCCCAGACCTGCCCCAGCCCTGACAGTCCTGCTTCTTCATAGTATTTTAAGAATGACTGTGGATGCGTTCGGTTCAGTGATGCCTGAGAACCCAGTGGCCCCAGTTCAATGTTGACATGATGGACATTACCCTGGTCACCCCACAGGTCTGCAAGGTCCGGTTTTGGTGGATATCCACACGCAACCGCCTTTTGGAAGGAGCATTGAGATAGCTGACTTTCGCCTTGGTTACACATGTCATTGATGGGAGAGGGTGCTGGTCTGTGGGATCTTTCAGCGAGCTGTCCGTGGAGTGCCAGGGTAAACCCTTTCACATTAATTTACTGGAACTTGGAGAAGTCCATATAGCATTGCGGTTGTTGCCACCAGTCAAGGGTTTAACTGTTCAAGTCCTTCTAGAAAACCATGCCATTCTCTAAATCAACATGATAGCTACTGTGGAATCACGCAATCTGTGCAGGGTGGCTACGATATTTGGTATGCTGTAATCCACAGTAAGGTGACAGTGACAGCTTCACACTTTGCTGATAGTTTGAACACGTAAGCAAACTTAATGAGTTGGCTCTCCAGAGTCTCCCTCGAGTTACAGCCGAATGCTGAGATTTTGGAGCCGATCTCCATGTCGAGGCTTCCCCAATTCAAACGGCAAGTGTGAGCTAATCTGCTCTAAGGAGTTCCCTGAAGGGTGGGGATGCACGCTTGTGGATTTACTGATCATTCCATGGGAGTTCATCCTGGTGTACATGTCCCCAACTCATTCCTTTGTTTTTGAAGTTGAAGCAGAGCGGCAATAATGATCTTGATCACTCTGGTCTGGGCACAGAGAGCCGGTTATCCAGCCTGCGGGACAAGCTACTGTGCCCTCCTTTTGAGAATTTGTAGAGCGGATCTGCTGATGTGGGATTGCAGCTCAGGGTTTCACCACGATTCCAGGACTCTGGTGTTTGGGCAGAATTTCATTTGTTTGGGTTCTTGCTCTCTAACTTATGACCTAATTTTTATTTATTTTTTGCTAACCTCCATATTTTTGGGGTTTTTCTTTTGTGACAGGTGGTACTTCTCCTGATGTACCCATAGAGCTACAGCTTTTTGGTTTATGTGCTGCCCTTCGTAGACGATATGGTTACCAAGGGTCAGATAGTGATGCTATCCCCCTGAACAGGTGTTTTGGGGTAGGCTGGTGGTTCATGTGATTTTGGAGGTGGCTACATCAGAATTTACCACATTAACTGTGGGTCGATCGGTGTACCTGTGTGTTTGATGTTGTTTAGCGCTAGTCTAATCGGCTGCTCGCCTTAACCTTTATTTGCTGTCTGAAGTATGGTTGGTGGCCTAGGTTTGGCTGGGTACTCGGGTCTGGCCATACTGACTTGGCTCCTTTTGTCCTGTCCATACTGTTGCTTGCTACTGGAATCCTGTCCAGGGCTTTTCCTTTTCTTCGTTCCCTTGTTTTAGCCATTTGGGCTCACTGTCTTTGTTACACTCTTCCTTGCCGGCAGCTGCTGGAGCCCTGGTAACATCCTTCCGGTCCAAGTGCCTACGATAGATGGTTCCTCCTGGCTTGGAAAAGTGTGTGTTGCTACTGCTCCATCTTGATGGCCTCCAGCTGTTGCCTCCATCAAGTAACAGTTTGTGTTGCCTGGTAATAACCTGTGATGGTTGCTGGGTTCCTTCCCTATCTTTGCCGCTACCAAGTTCTTTGCCTTGTTGGTTGTCTCTCCAGGTGTTTTCTTTTTTGGATCTTCCTCACCTGAGTTCTTGCTGTAGTTTAGGTTTGAAAGCACTCCTACCCAGAGTGCCCAACCCTTGCTAGCCACATCTAAACCAGACACCCAAACTCACCTCTGCACCCTCCGGATCTGGGGCAGGCTAACTCTAAGTAGCCAGCACCTGGAGTACCTTTTCCTAGGTCCTGATCCTAGTTGATTATGTTCACACGGATCCCCTGTTTCTGTGAGAAGTGGTGTGAACCTTCCCCAGTAACCCCCACCCACAGTTTATATTCATTGTCTGGAGTGGGCGAAAAGGCTGAATTTCGTGTTGAATTCCAGGCAAAATACGCCAATTTCATCTGCTGAGCTAAATGGGCATTTCATAAATAAAAATGGCATTTCTGATGTGTTGCCTTCTGAATTTTCTTGTTTTTCCCCTGAAATTTCATTTTTTTAAAGTAGTTCATATCTGCCAAAAATGGCAGAAAGGTAGAAAAAAACAATAGGCCGGCAGAATGGAACTGTTGGCGAATTTCATAAATTTTGTTTCGCCTGTGGTTATTTCGCCCACGCCTATTCTGGATAAGGCCTGGTGCTCTCTTTACAATTGGCTGTTCCTTGTCTAATGTTTCTCAAACTCATGTCTGTAACTCTGCTTCAAGGACGGGGTGTTCCCTTACATCCCCTACCCACACAATCCCCAATTTCGCAAATCTATCAAAACATGGCTTTTTCAATAAAACCTGACTAAGGACTAATTTCATTGGATGTACAAACTGATGTGCAGACCTCAACTCGCAGTAATGCACCACTATTAAAAGATGCCAGCCCAAATATTGGCTTCCCACTCTGTACATCGCTCTGCTTCTCTCGATCTAGGTCTGCGCTTTTCCTATCGATTTCTATGGGAGAAACTTTGGAAACTCCTGAAAATAGTCTTGTATCTTGGTTTTATTTCACCAGACCTAGCAGCTCTAGCAGTCTCAATCTCCTCAAGCACCAATTTGCCCTTTAGCATTATTGAGGGCACCCCAGTGCTCGAGACCAGTCCTCCAGAAAACCTTGGTGATCCCCTTGTAGCGAGCCCACTCCAGCACTGCAATGTTCCCAACTTTTCCCACCCATTCATGCTCCGTTGGGGGGAGTGTTGGGGAGAATTCTCAGAAATGTTCTAATTCCTCTCTACCTCAGAGACCCCGAGCTCTGTTGCTGGACTTCTAACCTGAAGAGAGTTCGACCTTTTTCCCCACTCATGTATTTTTCTGAGATTTGGACTTTGTTTCGTTTGATTTTGGAGTCTGACAAACTCCATAGGCATCATCTTTGCATTGCGACACACAGCACCTTCAGTGCAGTGGCACAGGGAAGTCTCTTAATTTCCCAAATGTTGAAATGCCTTCTCTTGGTGAAACTACTGTTTCCAAGAGCAGTGAAGTGAAATTGACTTAAATTTTGTAACTTTCTAGACCCAGCACACACTATCTTACCATAGGGTGCGGGAGGGGTTACTTATGTTACTTATGTTACTATTTCTACAATTAATGGCTGGTGGCAGTGGTTTCCATTTTTACTACCATTGTGTGTTTTACCACAGAATGCATTCGCAGCTACAGTAAGGCATCCATGGGTGCCCATTTTGTCAAAATGGCACCGGTCTTCTTTTTTTGCCATTTCTCATCAGAAAGGGTCCTTCTTGAGATGTACTCTGCATGCCAAACCAGGTTTGGTTCTTTTGTTACATCTTTGGCAGGATTCACAAGTGAAACCCACCTCTGGCTCCAGTATGTCTGGCAGGAGCATGAAGTGAGTGAGGTGCTCGGAACTCCCTGTGCTTAATCCCCTTGGTTACACTAATCCACACAAAGGTGATTGGCTGGCTGTCTTGCAAGGACAGCCACCCTACTGTGTGATTGACAGCTAGGCTGGAATGAATGGGAGAAAAACCTGCATAAAAGGCAAGGCTTTTGGCTTGGAAGGCAGAGTCGACCACTGGACGAAGGAATCCGAAGAACTTGGAAGAGACGCCTGCTGCAACTCTTCACCAGGCAGGACCGTTGGTTTGCCTGGTGAAGCCCTGCTACTGTGCTGAAGCTCAGAATTTGTTTAGACTAGAGAAGCCCTGCAAGGACGACTTCTCCTCTTGAGTTGGTGGGACCAATCAACTCCAAAATGAACTCGTTTGGACATCCTCTTGGAGCTGGCTGTACTTCTGCTGCTGGAACCGAAGTGCCAGGGAGAGAAACACCAAATCGAGTGGATCGCTTTTAAGTCTGACCCGAGCGCCAGGAAGATACTCTGGATTTCCCAGAAACAGGACTGACCAAGCCCGAGTCACCTCAACAGAGTGCTCGACCCCAGATGCGAGGAAAGTCTGAACTGGTATCCGAGAACCGTGGTGTTGCTATTTTCTGTCTGACGTGAGGAGCTGAAACACTGAAGTGCTACTGAATTGAAGTTTGCCCATTGCTGCCGCGGACCTTACCATTGCAGTGCAGGAGTCCCCAGACGTCCTCCCTCTTGTCCCCACAACTGAGGCCCAGGAACACCAGGATCTGCAGAGCTGTACAGGAACAGAAGCCAGCTGGAATCCTTTCTTCTAACAAAAGGTATTGTAATGTCTAAGAGAACTTGCCTCTTGTTGTGTAGCCTTACTTGCTCTCAGTTGAGACCTCTTGGTTGCCTTTGCAGAGTTGCTTACAGCTTTGCCCCTCACAAGCCTTGCAGCGTGTGGCCCATAAGTGAATTTTATTTCTACAAACTTTTCTCAAAACATTGTGCAAGACTTTTAACAACATACAAAGATGATCTTCAGCTCCCCTAGACTTTGTTCAACTAACGTTGGCTGTCCTGGCTCCCTGAGACTCTTCTTACCTATGACTGTGTGCCTTTACCTTTCCCCCCGGAAAGGGTTACATTTGCTTGACATTGGAAGGTTCAAAAAATACTTAACTGTTAATGAATTATTTGTTAACATTTGTTTTATTCCCATATCTAACCGTTGCACCCAACTCAGTATTGCTCTAAATGTACAGTGATGAATCGATACCCACAGTGTCCTAACTATTTAAGTCACCTGAGGGTGTAGGAAGTGTCTGTGCCATCCGCAATGGGTATCATCTATAGAAACAGTGTTTTGAAATGTATTATACATTGTTTTGCAGAAGGCTTATGTAACTGACTGTTAAATGAATCATTGTTTAATCAAGAAACCTTGAGTATAAGTGTTTATTTGAATAACTGTCACTGTGAAACTCTGTTACAACCCTACTGCTCACATTAACCCCTCTTGAGATAAGCCTGGCTGCTCAGCCACGCTACCCACCTGTGTGGTACAGACTTATACCAAAGGTTGGGTTCCTATTACCAGGAAGTCAAGGTTGCTGTAGTCTTGCAAAGGATACTGCACACAAACTTGCCTAACAGGGAGCTTCTATTCCCATCTTAGCCCCAGCGCCCAGCCATCATAAATATCCTGTATATCTTTTGTTCCGCTCTAGTGGGCATTTTTTTCTGTTGTCCCCCTAACGCCAATATAGATACTCCTCTATTACCTACTACCTTCGGACCTTATACCTCTCCTAATACTTTCCCTATTAACCTCCAGTAGTCCTGAATATCCATGTTCATACCATTCCACATTGTCTCCAGCAAAGGTTAGATACTGAGGGGTAGAATTGATGTTGTTTTTCTGGGGCCATGTGCCTTTGTAGCATGAATTTAATCCATGTTTCTTGGATTTGCAACCATCTTGTTAACTTGGTGATGTTAGCCCACAGTTGCTCCCCTTCTGGTACCTCGATCTCTTGGCCTCTTACCCCTTCCCAGGCTGTCATTTATCTTCTTTCCCCTGATTCTTCGCCCTGTTTGATATTTTAGATTGTTTCAGAAATGTATTGTACTTGTTGGAACAAGAAATCCCTGCAGTTCCATCTGTATCTACAAATTTTGGGATTCCAGTAACCACTTTTGAATTAAATCTTTCTAATTGTATTGTGGGTTAAATGGGGGCTTTATCAGGCGCAGTATTGCAGTTCTAATTTTACTTGCGGTGTGTTGGCCTTTGCCTGTTTGATTTTGTGATTTAACACTTCATCACTGCTTTGTAAGAACCACGTTTCATGGAGCGAGGTGAAATTAAGCTCTTAAAGTCCTAATGTTTCTGTATACTTGCTCTCTTGCTATACGTTTGCTAGTTCTCATTAGACTTTATACACTAATGCAATAATGAAGGTGTGCGCATAGCGTACTAGGCCTCTTCACTACCCGGCCCCCAAAAACCTCCCCACCACCTTTCTATTTAGAGGTGGTGGTTTAAGGATTTGGTTATTTTTGAGGAGGTTCTTGGTTTGATGCTCTCAGGCACCCAGCCACAGTCAATCTATGCTTGGTGCTGACACAAGTTAACATTGGTGCTAGGATGACGATATTGATGTAGCTTTGTGCTCCACAGCACATTTTTGGAATGTCCACTTACTTCAGCTAAGCCAGAATGACATTTTCAACAGTAAAAGATTATATGGCTGCACTCAGTCTTCAAGCATATGCTTCAATTTTACATTTGATCTGGTTCTGCAATTCCTTAACGTTTCTTTCTTTAAAATATCCTTCCCACCCTGGATATTCAAGTTTGGTTTTCACATCCTATAGCAACACCTTTTGAACCTTTGCAATGTTGCCCATTGTCTGCTTTCATTAGAGGTTGCGTTTCTTGCGGCCTTACCTACAGCCCTGAAGGTCTCAGAATGTCAGGCCTTTTCAGTTTCCCTTTTTGTAAGCAATTCTCCAAGGAAAAATGTTACCTTACATGTAAGGACCTTCCCTTGTAGTATAAATACCTTCCTGCTTACTGAAAGTTGTCCCAGAATTCCATTTGGTAGTCTTCCTTCCACCTTGTGGTGCTTAAAGCGGTTGAGCTATTCCACAGGCTGGTGCCTAAATTGGCACTAAAATTCTCCAGAACAAATGAGTATCGCATTGATAATCGGCTCTTCATTGGAGTTACTGATCTAGAAACAGTCAAAGCAATTTCCAGAAACAGTCAAAGCAATTTCCAAACAAAATAAATTCAGATTACATTTGCTGTAGGATAAAACTGTTATCAACTAGTGCCTAGAGATTCCAAAGGATATTCAAGACCAACCAGGGGAAACCCACCTACTTCTGATCTACATATATGGGTGTCCCTTTAGTGATCTGCCAAGCCACTACGTGGTGGTCTTTACACAGCTTCTGAAAGCATTACCATTTAAATTCCCTGGCTGAAGAAGATGCTAGGATTGGCAAGTCATTGTTAACAAACATCCTGCTTTAAAGGGTGTATAATTGTCCTCCTTCCCACTTCCAGTTTGTCTTTAGGCATGGTTGTGTGTTTCTTTCAAAGGTAAGAAATGTGTGGGAGGAATGTATCCATTAAAAGAACATATTACTTGCTTTTGGTAATGTTCCTTCTGATTGATATGATGATTCTTTCCACAGATTACTCACTGCCCTGCCACGTTATCCTCTCAAGCCAATTTCTGTATGTGAATTGGAATTTTAGAATTTTGTTTTTTGCGACAGTTGTGCTGTTCCTTGCATTTGCCCTAAGAAGAGATGGAGCTGATGGAAAGGACATTGGCAGCTTACAGGTATATATCAATGGCATAAATTCTGGCACAAAGGGTGGCAAGGATTCATGAATTTGACCATAGAGCCGCATGGCGGCACCCATTGAATATTTCAAATCATTCTATTCCATACTGTGTCTGAGTTGGATTTCATAGGTGAGGAATCAGTGTGCAGAATTTGTGTATACATCAGAACTTTACTAGAGGTGAGTAATTTGTTCTTTGGTGCTTCTGTGCAACTAACTAGCTTCAATGAAGAGGTGTGACTTGATTGCAGCCAATGTTTTCTATTTTATGAAAATGCCATCTACTTTTCCAAACCTAACAACTAGATTAAGTGATGCTTCCAACTATGGAACTCTATAATTAATATCTTTGTGAATCCAGAACAGATTTCGAGCTTAAAATAAATTACTGCTGAAGGTAACTAACTTGCTTTCATTGGTTTGAATACAGGAGCAGATTTACTGAAGTTGACCAGAGATGATGTTATCCAGATTTGTGGGCCTGCTGATGGAATACGGCTGTTCAATGCTTTGAAAGGACGGTGTGTATCTCTTTAATTGTGTACATGTGTGTTTAGCAAGAATTTTACATTTATTTAGTATGTATACATTTTATTGTTCAAAGTTTGTGCAAATCGAGAGGATACAACTAAATATAAGCAAAGGTTGGTGGAATGTGTAGTTGGTGCTGAAGCCCTCTTACATGGTCCTTAAAGCGGTTTTGCTACAATTTCCAAAACCTACATCAGTGGCATTGTGATAATCTTTGATCCAATTAGCATTTTGTTCAACCGAGTGTTCAGCAAAGAAGTAAGACAGAAAATGCAGAGAGATCTGGTTAATCTTGTATCGCTATCCGATCACATACTGAAGTAATTTCACACTATTTCTCACTACTTGAGGTTATGAAAAGTGCACTTAAGCACAGCATTTAAAACTGACAATTCAAATATCTAATCCTCACAGAAACCCTTTAGGATTGGATTCTTAAGAAAAATTTGGGTGCATTCTTGATGTTGACACATCCTAGTCATTCACCATACTCCTGCTTTTTAGCGACTAAACCGTCATTAACAATTCAACTATATATAAAGCATACACATTCAGAACAACAACTGGAGGAATGCTCTAAAATCTCCCCTAACCATTACACATTTTGTTTAGGTGCTTGAAGCCTAGTCAAAATAAAGATGGAAATCCAGTTCGGTAAAAGAAAATCTTCTATCAGCAAAGGGCTCTGCTTAATCCCATATGGACATTATTATTGCCAAACAAAACTAATTTCAGTGTCATCTACCGCCCATTCAATCCCTGTAGAAACGTAAAGCTTTTAACACCCGGTTCTTGGCTCTGCACAACTGAACACTTCCCTGTATGCCACTTTATTAACTTCTTTGCTAAGATGCCTTGTTTTCATTTTGCATGCTGCCAGATTAGTCGTCAAGCTAGTAACCAATCTGAGCCTTTCAAAAACCTTAACTAGACAATCCTCATAACCCTACCCAATATCAGGTTAGCCCAATGCTATTTACTAGTTTAGTTCTGGGATTTAAAAAAACACCCAAAATAAAAACACTAACATTCACAAAGACGCATGCCTAAAACAGATATTCATTTTTGGGAGCTCTGTTGTCCTTTTTAGGGTCGCTTGATGCTTTTTTTTCTCTTTTGAAGAATACAAACCTATTTGGAGGGGAGTGGGGGTCAGACTGCCAAACATATTTGGAGGGGAGGGGGGGGTCTGTTTAATGAGTATATGGTCCAGGGCTGCCAAAAAAAGGTATCCAGCCCCAGTGATGCTTCCCAAGCACCCTATCTAATAATAATAAACCTGTGACCTATGTTGAATATTTAACCCTGTGTTCATTTTGGTCAGTAGGGTCCTATTTGTGGCAATTCTGTTTTTGGGTCTCCTTGTGTTACCATGAGCCATACCAAAAATGTCTGATGTGCTTTTTGCACACCCAGCCATGCACCCTCTATATTGGTTTGAATGACTCTAGACCAGTTTTTAGCACTGAGCAAGGCCCCCCTATCGCATCCTAGGAGGGTGATATGCGGTGAGTGGGGATTTGGGGTCCAAACAAATTGGTTGAACACCTACCTAACCATTTCCTTTTATTCCTGTTACCCCCTATTGTGACTGATGTGCTGCCTTAGACCCAGCGGGGGTCAGGGGGTGGGGTTTGGGGTTTGTGTATGCGTCCTTGTGCCTACAATTATAAACATTTTTTTGGAAGGCATGTTACTTATCGGTTGGATTTCCACCGTTGTCTGCATTTTAAGCACTGGATCTGGGCATACTGGCTGGACCCTTTGTCCTGTGCTCATCGCCAGTTGAGTTGTGCCTTCTGGTCATCCTTCTAGCCACCTCCATGCTCCTGCTGGCTCCCCTTGTGTATTGGGCCATGACTTCTTTGCTTTGATTGTGTCACGACCACGGTTCCCTGCCCCTACCCTGCTGCACTACTACCAAAGCAGACACACAAAGAAAGGGCTCTCAACCACAGGGGGCCCTGGCTTAAGTCTCAATCAGGGGCACGGTGGGTGCAGGCATGGCGTGATTGGTGCCGTGCATATTCATAAGTTGATGGAAGCAGGAGTTTCATGGGTTAATGGGAGACAGGCAGTCAGGGCTTAATAAGGGACGCTTTTTTCACATAAGGGTAGCCATTCTTGCTACCATCCCTTGGTTCCCCTAACATGGAGGCAGCCAATGCAGTCTAGGCTGCAGGCCACCCTTTTAGGGCGTGGCTGGGTGTGGCTGACTATTTAAAGCCCCACCCAGGCCCAGCTCTTTGGTTCGCGTCATTCTGCTAACGCAGCGCAATGCTCCCGACATCGTTCCTGCAAGAAGAAAAGCACAGTTGGTTAAGCCATCACAAATCACGGACCCTCCGATCCCCATTAGTCCTTACCTGTTTGTATCCTGATCTTCTCTTCTACGACGTCCAGGAACCTCCGACTTCACGCGTCACTGCTCCAACAGACAGCTGCAGCTTCCAGGAATCTCCGGCTCCACGTGTCATCGCTCCGGTTGACAGCTGCTTCTGACTTCTACACGCCGTGTTCCTTCGCCATGGGAGTGGTTTCTTCACAGATCAGCGGTTTTTGCATGGATCAGCTTCTTGGCATTGCCCCCTGAGAAAGGAAAACAACAAAGAAGGTTAGTGTTAAACGTGGCAAGCATACAGCGTCCAGCTTAACAGCGCTTTAATAAAGACATTAAAGGATAATAAAGTGCCTTGACAAAAGGCAAGAAGGATATTGCAAGACAATAAAGCGCCTTAGCAAAGGACAATAAGGCGCCTTGACAATAAAGCGCATTAAGAACACAGGACAATAAGGAACAGTGACAACAATCAAAGGCGCAGCATCACTTCTGTGGCGCTATACTGTCACCAAAGCGCTAGAAATCACTGAACTGAAGCACACGCACAAGAAGTATTGTCATGTGTGCTTACTTACCCAAGAAGACACGCACGCAAGGACATTCACGCCACAGCGGGTCTGGGCGGAACTCCAATAGTCAGTGACAAAACTGGCTTCATCAAAAGCGCCCCTGTTAGGATTAACAGGATGGATAACCCCATATCTTACTAAAGCAGGTGCGAAAGGACCCCAGAGGTTGGGAGGTACTGGGTAGGCGGTGGTTGCTACACAACGCCACCTGCTTACATCCTGGTGCATTCCCTTTCATAAACACGCCTTGGAAAGTCCAGCTCCACCAGTGCATCCAAGGAGAGGTTGTCAGAAGAGGTTCTCCAGGTGCCCCTGCAGAGTTAAGGTGAGCGTTGCAGGACGCAAAGCCTCTTACTGAACCCATCTTTACCATGGCATAATGCAGGCTTTGCACACGGACCAGTTAGCGCAGTTACTCGGGGAACTCCGGGCGGAGGTACATGCTGCCCGGCAGGAAACCAATGCCCTATGGAGGGAGTTAGTGGTGAAGAAGGACCGCACTGATTAACTGGCCAAACAGCTTCTCCAGAACCAAGCAAGTCAAGCCCCTGTGCCAGGGAGTCAAACCCAGCCCCCTGTACAAGTTGTACTGCCTGGAGCTGTTCCCTTAGCTCCGCCGGAAAGGTTCCTACGGGATCCAACGAAGTTTCCCATTTTTATAAACCAATGTCGTCTGCACTTTGTGTAGGCCCGGGATGTTTCCTAATCAGTCCAAGGTTGCCTTTGTCCTGTCGTATCTGGGCGGTAGTGCCGCCGATTGGTCTATTCCTTTTGTACACTGGGACGACCCCTTACTATGAGATTTCGCAAGGTTTCAGAGAGAACTTGAGAAACTGTTTGCTCGCCGCACCAGAGGGCAAGCTTTAGACAACGAGTTGTTGTCACTCCAAGGTAGACATGACTTGCTCACATATATAGCTTTGTTCAACAGATTGGTTGCTGAGGCCAAGAGGAAAAAAGAACTACCCTGTTCTACCAGGGTTTATGGGGAGAATTGAAAGATCTGTTAGCCCAAGTAGTGAACCCGCCCGATGCCTGTGCAGAGTACATAGACCTTGCGGTACAACTAGATCACAGACTACAGGACCGAAGAGCCGATCGGGCACGGGCAGAAGGAAGGACGACTTACCTACGCCCCAGAGAAAACTCATCTCGTCCGCCTGGGAACCAACCAGAGCCCATGCACCTCTGGGGTATTCTGGGCCCTCTTACCAAATCAGAGGGAGAAAAAAGAAGGCAACAACAACTGTGTGTATTGTGGAAAGACTGGTCATTTCCTGCGTGAATGCCCAGTGAAACCTCCATGGAAGACCGTGGGTGCCTTGAAACGGGAGGATCCCAACCCAGATCCGGAAAACTCCAAATCCCGGCAATCGTAGGGGTCCGTTTGTCGAGCGAGAAGGAATCACAGACCTCACACTTCGCCATGCCAGTGGTACTGATCAACCAGCAACAGCCTTCTAAGATGCACGCTTTAAGGGCCTTTATAGACCGCACAGCAGTGGGTAATTACATAGATCAAGACCTGGCACTTCGGATTGACCTTCCCATTTGTCCACAAGCTGCAACCGAGAATATCACTACCGTTGATGGTACTCAACTGTCTTCTGGACCAGTAACCCACACCACCAATGTCGTGACACTTCTTTGCCAAAATGGTCATAAGGAAGACATTGCCTTTGACTTAATAAGCACGCTGCAGTTTCAATTGATTCTGGGGATTCCTTGGTTGGAGGCTCACAATCCACGCATCGACTGGCGCTCTAGAGAACTCTCCTTCTCCAAGGATTGTATCCGGTCTTGCTACTCGAAGGAACAGTGTTCTCCAGTGGTATCTATTCAGGTGATCCAGAATTGTGGTTTGACATTAGGGCTACTGGGAGTATTGCCCTCTGTTTATTCTGCCGATCAGGACGTCTTTCAGAAGGAAATGGCAGAAACACTGCCTCTGCACCGAACATAAGATTGTCAAATTGACCTCATTCCAAATGCTCAAGTCATCCGTAGCCATATCTATGCATTAAAGGAGAGTTCCGGGACTTTTTTTTTATTGTCCCTACGGGTCGGCCATGTGTTTGTAAGCATAAATCGGTAGATCGTAGGAAACTTTCCTATGGACCTTACCCGACTTTTCGCCCCTTATCGCACTCGAAATCAGCCTCCATTTTGTGACAATCCTATCATTCCGCCGCATCGACCTGGCTCACCTGCCTTTGCGGCACTAAATCAAATCCCCCGCCCCTGAGCCTGACATCAGCAGACGCGTACTGCCCATTTCAAGCACGTCTCGTGTCAACAATCGCTGCGCCTCAGCTATTGACGTGTTGCCATGGAAATTGCAGGACGCCTCTTTCCCCAATAAGTATAAACAGACCGTTTCACAACATACAGCAGCAGATTTTCGATTCCATTCCTCTCTCTGTGTTACTTTGAGTATTCTGTGACTCGTTTCAGTGCTCTGGTCAGCTACCTTCGCCGCTTGTAGCCCGTGTGAACAGATACCAGTACCACCGCTATAAATTATTTTACTATCTTTACCGCACAATGGCCACAATAATGCCGTATATGTACGAGCCCGAGTACACCGAGGAAGAACTACTGGAAAGGCAAGCACGCGAAAACGATGGGGATTCGGACGGCAGTTGGGAGGACCAGTCAACGGATGAAGAGCCTGGACCATGTCGCATGGACGGCGTCTCCACCTGGTGCACGTGCAATCGGTGCGAGCTAATGCCAACTGAGGAGGAGAACTGCTGCTGCCGTGAAAATTCCGGGTGCTTGGCCTACATTTCGGAAAGCGAGCAAAGTCAGCAGGAAGGCGAGCAAAGTCCGCAATGCATCACCGAGCTGCCAGAGTTCAGGGAAGCCTGCCTCTCACGGACAGTGTTGAGGATGATGATGGTGCTTATGCACGAACTTCGTGGCACTGTTCGTCCGCGTAATCCGAGTAACGAGTAAGTATACTCTGTTTGTGATGTCAGTGATGCCACCACTATTTCATGGTCGTCTCCCACATATAAAATTACATTTACATATCATTGGAACGCATGTAAATTGGTTCCATATAGTGCATTTTCTAGATATAATTTTTTTCTAAGGAAAATGACATGTGTTACCTGAATCGACATTGATAAGAAAGTTTGGTCAGTTTAATACAGTTTGCATCTTTTTTTTTCACAGGTGGTACAGGCTGGTGGCCTATCGTTGCTTCACTTGGTGGCTTCACGGGAGGCTCGGACACCGCGTTCGGAGAGTAATACCTGCCTGTGCGGTACTTGCCATTAGACAACATTTCCCCAGTGACAGTGGACAATACCGCGGATTTTCCCTCGATGTGCTGCAACCTCAACTTTACAATGTGTAATGTTTATTATTTATGTTTAATTAAAATCTAAAATAAAGCCCAACATATATTTTAACAATGGTTGTTTTGATTTTTTAAATGAATCTAGTGTATATTCTCCTGGGAGGGTGAGGTATTTATAAACTCACCCCCCTGCCTTCCATGTAGTAGATCCTGCAGCCATCCTCTTACATTCAGTTAGATGGCCTCTCCTTGGTGAGGCCCTGCGGCAAACGGGTCTTGTCTGCACGACCACCGCCCCGATCCACCCCCCGCCTTATCAAAGGCAGTTCGCACCGGGGTACTTGAGCTGCTGGCAAGTGGAGCTGTCAGGGAGCGATAAAGGCCAAGAGGTGCCAAAGACCATGTACACTTCAAAGTGGTCTATAGAGCATGGGTTTGTTGTTCCCATGTCTACCTCCAGACCCCGTGTCTCCTGCCAAGCATCCCCCTCACGCTGGACGGCCCCCTGCAATCCACATAAGTGTGTCTCCATTCACGAGTCTTCCTGTGTCTTGTCTGCACGACCACCGCCCCGATCCACCCCCCGCCCTATCAAAGGCAGTTCGCACCGGGGTACTTGCGCTGCTGGCAAGTGGAGCTGTCAGGGAGCGATAAAGGCCAAGAGGTGCCAAAGACCATGTACACTTCAAAGTGGTCTATAGAGCATGGGTTTGTTGTTCCCATGTCTACCTCCAGACCCCGTGTCTCCTGCCAAGCATCCCCCTCACGCTGGACGGCCCCCTGCAATCCACATAATGCCACGACATATACACGTCATTCATTCACAAACACACCCCTGGTTCGAATTCTTTATAACCCACTTCATATTTCTAATGAGAACTTCTTTGCGCTTTGCTAGTCAACCCGTGAAGGTGCTGGTTATCTGCTCTTCGTCTCTGTGAACTTCCGTGACCACTTTGAGCAAACTCGTCAGTTTGCAACCTGTGAACTGCTCCCTGTTCTACGACAAGAAACTACTCTGATCCCTGCATCTAACTGTTTGTTCGTCAAGGTAAGTCCATGTACCATAATCATTTTGCGTCCAATTTTTTAATTTATATCTATTTGCTAGTAGTCATCAAATTGCATCCATGTTTTCTTTTCGTTCACGACAGTACATGCAAGGAACTAGTCACATGTTCTGAGTTTAGTCAAATTACTTTTTCTATTTTTTGAAAGTTATTGAAATACTTATCCGCATGTGAATAACGTGTATAGTTCCAAGAACCAAAACGGACCTTGCATTGAACCTTTTATGTGTCATTTACTGTTTTAACACATTGGTATTCATAGAGAATTGTTGATCTTTACTTTTCAGAACTTTCCATAATGCCTGCCTGTTCCATTGGCGGTTGCCCTTCGAAGACCCATAACAAATCTGAAGGTACTATAATGCATGTTTTCCCTAAGACAATAGATCAGATAAGAGAATGGGTCCGATATTGCGGATATCCAGCCTCTGAGCTAGAAAGTAGAGTCCTAGAAGTCTTTGCGGACAAGAGGGGTGATCGATACCGCATCTGCAGCAGGCACTTTAGCCCAGACATGTACTCCACATCATTGCTAATAAAGAAGAAAACACCGCGAGCGAGGCGAAAATTGCTCTCAACCGCTATTCCCACTCTATTCGTCCACATCCCTCCACTGGTGAGTCAAGTTTACGTATTTATCTCTCGGCCTTGCGGTAGTGTGTAGCATTAGCTAACAATAATTTCCCCATTTATGTATCCACTCAATATGAAGGCGGAAGATTCTCCATCCGTGTCGTTATTGCAGTCATCAGCCACTTCAAGCGCCTATCGGGTAATCTTACTTAGCTATTCTGACACTGACTTGTTTTAGGCATGTAAATCAATAGTTTTAATTGATCGTGTAATTATTTTACCTAATGGTACACCCTTGTACTCGTCCTCTAGTCTTTGTTTTCAGTTATAATTATTGTTATCCAAAATAATGCAAGTACTGTCTTTCAGGGAGATGCTGAGGAGTCCAACGCATTGACGACAACCGTAGATGTCACTCAGATGCTCGAGGTACGTTTCCGGACAGTTCCATCGATGGAGATCATCAGATCTTGCATTCTTGTAGCGTGATTGTTACACACAATGTTTCTTTCGTTTTTAGCCATTGATATGTCCTTCTGTCGTCGCCCTCCTATTTGTCTTCTTTTTTCAATATTGTGTTCATTACTAATGAAAGTCCTATGTTTCAGGGAGTCGATGGAGCATTAGTCCAAGTAGAAGGGGGAGCATGCAGTTACGGGTCGGCGCAACAGCTTGCAGAAGTGTGCACCGCAGTTACATCGTCCCTTGATGTTCTTATGCATTTCGAGGTATGGATACTGACAGTTCGATCAAGCGAAATCATATGACGTGATTACATCCGCTATACTTCCTTCTTTATTAACGCAAGTACTATGTTTCAGGGAGATGACGGAGCTTCTTCTACAAGAACATCACCCCTAGTAGTTGATGCAGATCTCTGGGTGGTGACACTTCCAACGATCGAGCAAATCGAATCATATTTACATATCCATTATTTATTTTAGACAACTGATCATTTGTGCAGGTCTATTTAGATGAGCCGTTGACGCCTGCTCAAAGTTTATGTTCTTTTTAACAAAATAGAAAAGCATACTAATGCAATTACTGTGTTTCAGGGAGTTGCTGAAGCGTCATCTTCAATAATATCATCAATGGAAGTCTATGCGGAGCCCGAGGTATGGATCTTGACAGTTCAATCTAACTAGATCAACAATGCGTGAACTATTGTCGTTTGAATGTTCTACACAATGCGTTCATTCGTGTTTTGCTATTGAGATGTACGTATGGGTATTGGTCCCCAAGTACATTTTGTGTTTTCAATATTATTATACATACTAATGAAAGTTCTATGTTTCAGGGAGTCGATGGAGCCTCAGTGAGTGATGGATGTGCTTATCATGAAAATATAGTCGTTGCAGCGCGAGAGGAAGTGGAGACATGCACACACGAGTCGGAGCAACAGCGTCCAGATGTTGAAGTTCGAGGCAAGAAAGTTTCAAAGAAAAGAAAGCAAAAGAAGGTTAGTGTCCTGTTCACTATATTATGTTGTCTTTCACTGTCAATAGTTCAATACTGTAAGTTGTGTTTAAACTGAACATCCCTTTTCTAATCTGTCCTCTAGTTGCGAGTGGGTGTAAGAACTAGATCTACACAGACAGTGAAGCGAACGAGAGATGTTGCTTGTCAAACCTTTTGGCAGGGACTTGAGACTGGAGATGCATCGTGCCAATGGGAAGAATATGAAGTGATTGACAACGGAGCTATACCACCACCAGCCATTGATAGTGAATGTCCTCCTGGTAGTTTGGATGCAGTCGGAGATCAATTCACAGAATCCACACCCGCAAAAAATAAGAGCGCGCGAAAGTTGAAGACATTGTTTTTTTCTCCCATCTCCGGACAAGGAACAGATGTTGCAATGGAAGAGAATGACGTGGACGACAATGAAACACCATCAATATCACTCAGCATAGCGGAAGACGATATCAGAGATTGTACCTTTCATGCAAGTGACATGTCCTCAACGTTACAGGCCGAACCAGCTGGGATGCAGAGTGACAGTATAAGGAAAGAGGCCAAATTCATTGTATTCGATAGCTGTTTGATGGATATTATTATGATGATGAAATGTGGGCATTCGGTTGGTGGGGAAGTATGTGGGGAGCCATTGATTAATGTGACTCGTGCAATTCGAGGCACTAACCTTAAAATACATGCCACCTGTACACAATATCATCCGTTCGCATGGTCTGCACAACCCATGCTGGGGCAACTGCCAGCAGGCAATCTACTTTGTGCAGCGGCCGCACTTTTTAGTGGTTCAAGTTTTAAAAAGTTACAGTATTTCTTTCAGTTTGTGGGAATCCATTTCATTGCGAAAAGTCAGTTCTACAAATACCAAACCGATTATCTATTTCCAGCCATCAGCGAAGCTTGGAGAATGGAAAAAATGTCAATGGAAAGTACATTCGCGGGCAAACGCTTCAGGCTAGCCGGTGATGGACAGTGCGACAGCCCAGGATTTTCAGCCAAGTACTGCACCTACCACTTTCAGGACATGGAAAGTAAGAAAATTGTGAGTTCGGTGGTCGTGCAGGTGTCACAAAGTACATCCTCAGTGGCCATGGAGAAAGTTGGCTTTGTAGCATCATTGCAAGAACTACAATCGCGGGGAATGGTGATCGACCTGATAGCCACGGACAGACACGTTTCAATTGCCAAGACAATGAGAGAACAGTACAAAAATATAAATCACCAATTTGACGTTTGGCATCTTGCAAAATCAATCAATAAAAAATTGTCTGCTGCAGGTAAAAAAAAAGAATTGCAAGGTATTTCACAGTGGTCCAAGTCAATCAGCAACCATCTTTGGTGGAGCTCAAAAACATGTGAAGGGTCGTTGGAAATTCTACTGGAAAAATGGCGGTCAGTAATGTTGCACTGTAGCAACGTACATCGATGGTCGACAAATGAGCATTTCCACAAATGTGAACATGGCCATTTGTCCACAGAGGAGGCACGGAAGAAGAAGTGGTTGATTCCTTCATCACCCACTCACAAAGCCATTGAAAAGATTGTATTTGATAAAACTATAACAAAAGCTTTGAGGGGACTCACGGAATTCTGCCACACAGGAGATTTGGAGGTGTTCCACAATATGTGCCTCAAGTACAGGCCCAAAAGATTGCATTTTGGCATGGAAGGCATGATAAATCGGACTCTTTTAGCGGTCTTGGCACATAACCATAATGTTGGCCGTCAACAAAGTAGGACGACCGGAACTTTAGGGACGCTTCGCTACAATAAGGCCTTCACTAAAAGAAGTAAACAATGGGTGATCAAACCAGTGTTTGAGGATATGCAATATGAGTTTATTGAGAGACTTATCGTAGATGTCCTCGATAGGCACATACATGGAGTGGTGAACGAACCTATGCAGGGGACAACTGCATTGCCACCCAACATTGCCTCTGTTCCATGTCCACCTAAAGCAGAGCTCATTGAGAAATACACATCACGGTTTAAATGATTGTAATTTGATTGTCTGTTCTCTCGAGTCTCCTCATGTTGCAGGCCCATTGCAATTAAACCAAACAGTAATATAAATCATTTTTACAAAAATTATAGAATGTTTCCGTATTGCAAACACATGGCCGACCCATAGGGACAATAAAAAAAAAGGCACGCAGACAAGATGTCCCTAAAACTAACTGCAGCTAACTAGAAATGTGTGCTCGCTCAAAGTGAAGGTCAGCTGCTTTGATGTTTTGCTCGGGTGGCGGAACGGCCCACGACCCAATATAAGGTTCTATTGTGATTTGACCTTGACAGGCCGGGACCATCCTGAAAGACTAAGAAAAGATAATGAATAAAAATTCAGAAACGAAACGATGAGCCACGTTAATTAGAAGAAGTAACGTCGGCAAAGAAGGAGTGGTGTTTCGGGTCTGCCCTACACAGAGACACAATGGAAAATGCAAATATAATGTAAGTAACTTTTGATGAGTTTATACCGCAATTTCATTACTATACAGTGGCTTTAAAGACGGGTTCAGTTGTACTTGTTCGTTCTATGTGGCATATTGTTTTCTACCGCGCACTATCTTGAGGAGAAACATCTGCTTTTACTGAAGCACCTCAAAACCTTCCTCTTTGCTTCTGCTTTCTCTCTCCCTCTCCCCTGCTACAACTGGTCCACTGTCTGCGACCTCGGTCCTGGGCCCTTCCACTCTCCACCTGCACTGCCTCCCTGTCAACCCCTGCACTGGGGGACTGTCTCAGTATCCTACAGCCCCCCCTTCCCAGAACTTGTTCTGCACTTACCTTGCACTTGCCACCAGCTGGCCCTATTTATTTATTATTTTATGCTACTTACCTTGTACTCCACTTCCCCCCCCCTCCATGCCTCGCCACGCCTTTAAACACTTGTGTACACCCGGTAGCGCTGTCCTCGCTATGAAATGAATAATTTTAATAAGGATCTGATGGTGAGACTAATTTCATTTTTTATGTTTTTAGGTACATCATTCACTACTGTCTGTGCACGAGTACCAGACACCTGCGGACGGGTTCTACAGCCGCCAGTTGCTTCTCCGCGTGAATAACGTTACCACCCTGACCATTTTATGGGACGATCGCCAAGTACAAGTATGCCCTTACGCGGTACTAACGGTTAGATGCAACATACCTACCGTTGTGGTGGCCTAGTGTCTGGTTGTTGGAACAGCCATGCGATTATCAGTGCGACCGAAGAGCTTATTTTTATCGTAAACCAACACCCTGTGTACTGCACACGAACATCGCTTCCCTCAAGACGAACTAATTTGGATTGAGAGCAAAGAAAAATGCAAATCGCTGAATATTCTCTAAACATTTGATGTCCAATAAACGTACTTTGCCAAATGTACAATCTTGCCGTTTGCTTTTAAACCACGGTTTCACATTCCGAATTGTGGCGCTGTATTGTGAGATGCTCTAAGACCCTGTGTACAGCAAAGGACCATCGCGTTCCTCAATACGAACTTTTTGGAACGTGAGCAAATAAAAATGTAAATCGCTGAATATTCTCTAAACATTTGATGTCAAATAAATGTACTTTACCACATTTACAATCTTGCGGTTTGATTTCAAAGTACAGTTTCATATTCCGAATTGTGGCGCGCTGTATTGTGAGCTGATCTGTGTTGATTTCCGGGGTCTGTGTGGAGTCGCGTAGAAGACGCCTGGGCGCGTTTGCCTACGCAGCTCAGTCACGTCACGGATAGAGGCGGGGAATATGAATGTTTTGATAAAGTCTGTTTCAGGGGCGGGGGATTTGATTTAGTGCCGCAAAGGCAGGTGAGCCAGGTCGATGCGGCGGAATGATAGGATTATCACAAAATGGAGGCTGATTTCGAGTGCGATAATGGGCGAAAAGTCGGGTAAGGTCCATAGGAAAGTTTCCTACGATCTACCGATTTATGCTTACAAACACATGGCCGACCCGTAGGGACAATAAAAAAAAAGTCCCGGAACTCTCCTTTAACTGAACAGGAAAATGAGGACCTGAGGAAGTATCTCGATAATATTTGGCGAACGGGTTCATTCGGCCGTCTAGTCCCCAGCTGCCTCGCCCCTCTTCTTCGTCCCGGAGGAGGAAGGGGACTTTGGAGCCTGTATTGATTACAGAGCCGTGAACCAGATAATAAAAAACAGGTACCCCTTGCGTCTGATACCAGAACTGCTAGACCAGGTGAAGAACGCCCAAATTTACACCAAGCTGGACCTTAGGGGGCCTACTACCTGGTGCGAGTTAAGAGTAGAGACTAATGGAAAACGGCCATCAGAACAAAGTATGCTCTCTACGAGTATCAGGTGATGCACTTCCGGCTTTGCAACGCTCCAGCTGCATTCCAAAGCTTTATGAACGACGTCCTGAGAGACCTATTGGACATTTGCGCTATTGTCTACATCAATGATATTCTAGTCTATTCCACCACAGACCAAGAACACATTGAACTTGTCCAAGTAGTCCATGAAAGACTATGGAAGCATCGGTTATATGTCAAGCTGGAAAAATGCTCCTTCCACGTCAACTAAGTGAGTTTCTGGGGTTTGTCCTTTCTCTCCGGGGCATTCGGGTGGACAATCGCAAGGTCGATGCCATACTCAACTGGCCCTCACCAACATCAGTCAAAGGGGTCCGAAGCTTCTCAGGCTTTGCAAATTTTTACCGTCATTTTATTCCTGGCTTGTCACGAATAGTACATCCCATCATGACCTTACCTTACATTTGGTCCACTGAAGCCGAGGTAGCCTTTCAAGACTTAAAGCATCCGTTTACTTCCGCACCGATCTTGCAGCACCCAAGACCGAACCTCCCATATATTGTTGAGACCTATGTTCTCTCACAGAAGAATCCTGAAACTGACACTTACACTCTGTTGCGTTCTGGTCAAAAAAGCTTTCCCGTGCCGAGAGAAACTACACGGAGTGTGCAGACTTTGGCAGACCTAGCCCAGAGTCTTTCTACTGCTTCTACTCCTTTTGGACCCACCTACATGTAGTGTGCAGCTGAGTGTACAGACTTTGGCAGACCTTGGAAGGCCGTCGAGGCAGTGCCGGTGCCGAGGTGTTTCCTGGCCTGATTTACCTCCAGTCTCACTGAATTCTCTAGCTGGTGAAAAAGCTTGGTTCATGGAGCATGCGGGCAACTATGGAGGGCCCTTCAGACTATGTGTTGAGTCGGAGCTGGGGCCGGAGATTGAGGTTGCTCTCAGTGCAGGTACAGCTCTTACCCTTACTCCTCTTCTGATCCCTTCTGTCTCTTCAACCCCCTACCCCTTCTCGCAATCTTCCCAACTTTCCTCTTCCGTACACCCTTTCCTGATCTCACCCCCACACACCCCTCCTACCCCTGCTTCCTGCCCTGCTGCCAGCAACCCCTCCGTGCAGACTCAGGTGGAACTTGACAGACAAGTTCTTCGTCCACCAGAGGAATCCATGATCTTCAAAGCTAACTTGAAGAAGAGGGGGGAGAAGCTTGCTGCTTCTAAGCAGGCCCAGAGACCTATACCCCCTGCTGAAAGATGTTAGCTCACCGAGTGCTCAGTGTCGGACTCCGGATATGTTGGGGGGGCGGAACTGACTCTGTTGCCGATTCTGTCGCTCCTGCCTGTGAGGAAAGGACCTCCCGGAGCGTGCCACAGAGAACCAGCACGGCTGCTTTGACCCGGGCAGGCCCTGTACTGGATGACACTCTGGCATTGCCCCCGCTGGCGCTATCAGGGAGGACTGATGGTCCCAGTGAAGGTGGCAGGATCAACAAAGGGGGCGCAAGTAACATACTGCAGCTTAATGCTGCCCCCTTTGAATCTGCCATTATTAGTCAACATCAAGTCTTGCCACAATGTGGACATTTCGTGGAGGGATTGGGCCTTAACGTTGGCCAAAGGGGCAAATCTGCGAATGTGAATGATTAAAAAGTGTGTAATTGACATCCACTCGATACCAGCCCGGGAGGACTTGAGAAGCACAAAGGCTGACGCTGCCCCGCCCCCTTATCCCCAAAGGGATCAAGCGATCAGTGAAATGAACCGCGACCACTACAAGGAGTAGTCCTTACCGCCTAGGATTAATCCCATTGAGGAATTTCCCTCTCAGAACTATTTTGGGAGAAAAGGCTTGGAAGAATCGAGCAGCCAAAAAGGGCGGGAGCCCTCAAAAGGCACATTGTCATTTCTTAGTAGCGAGCCAGAAGATGAGGGGCCTGCTGATCAGTATGAACAAAAAAAACAAATTGAGGACTCACAAATGTAGGATACCAGAGTATGGTAGTGAATCAGCACGTTAAATCACACCGCTATACCATTAGCAAATTAACAAGAAGACTGACGGCAAGACATAAAGCACCAAAAGAAATTGGCCCAAGAAAAGAACCAAACAAGCCTTTGAACGCAAATGTCCTAAAGGACTTTCAAGAGAGATCAGCCGCTATCTAACCCATTGAAAGAAATATCTGATATGGAAATCCTGGACAGTATCACTCAACGGGAAATATTTATCGAGCCATCTCAAACAACAAACAAGGTTCCCAATAATAATCTGCCAACAAAAGAAGCAGAAATGACACTGCCCTTGAAGACGATAGGGAGCACTTAGGCACTGTGGCAAGAAACCTGCAGCAGACATCAGAGCTGGTAGTCCCAGGGCACGGTAGCATACTGCCTTCGATCAGCTCCATGGTCAACCCTGAATCAGAAAAAGATGATGGGAAGCTAAAGAAGACTACTCTAATACCTTGCCTAAGCCCCCTTTTGAAGTCTCCAACGCAATCACTGGTGGGCACTGGTTCTAAGAAAGATAGTTTCCAGGAGATGAAGTCGTCTGGGATTCAAGAAAAACAAACGATCCCTATGCAGGTCGAGGCAAATGTAACAGGTTGGCAGACGCCGAGAAAGTCGGCTCGTGTTAATGAAAGATAATGTAGCAATCCTAGAGAATTGATGTACACCCCTATACCGATGAGAAGACTGAGCGAACCTCAACAGCCTCCTTCTCAAGACTCTTTGCAAAAAGAAAATTGACTTGTTAAACATCTTTTCCACGGTTAGCAAGCTTTATGAAAGTATAAATGACACCATGCGTGACGAGACATTGCTCATAGCCTTGATGCAAACCATGCTCATAGCCTTGATGCAAACCAAGCTGACCTATCTGGAAGGCTTCATTGTTGGGACGGAGGATAGTCTGGTATCTAGGATAGAACAGTCTCTTAGGTTGGATCAAGCAAGATTTTCCAGTAGATCGAACTCTTCTAAGGAGGTCTCTGGGGAAGGCTTTCAGAGAGTATCGAAGCATACACAAACAAACTTGGATATAACTACTGCGGAAGGTAAAGAACCACTTAAGAGGACAGATCCATACAATCGAAGAATTGCGTCTATGGATCCGGGGCAATCAAACGATCCAATGGCAGAAATAATTGCTATTATCAAGGAAGAAGAGGAGAAAAAACAGGCGAATTTGCAAAGTGACGAAATAATTGAAGTACAAGAAATAGCCCTAAGTCACTTTTCATACACAAGTACCAGAACGTAACAAAGACAAAACCAACGTATCTGGTCAAAACATACGTATTTTCTTATGGCATATTTAACTAGCACAAGCCACTCGTACATATTGCCCCTAAATCTAATCTCAACAAAACAGCTCTGACTAGGAGCTCAAAAAACCATAAGACTCGTTCTAAACCGACGGGCCAATTAAAAGTAGCATCAACTAGGCACTCTCCTGATGCCACTCAGTGGGTGGAAAAACACAAAAATCCAACTAGGACGCCTGATAAAGACTTATTGCATCAGCCTTTGTTGATTCTGGTCAAGCATCTGGATTGGAGTACCTACACAATTGAGGATTCAGGCTCTGAAACCAGTATAAGAAGAATCCCTAAAAGAAAAGCAGAAATGATGGCTGACAGAAGCACAAACCTGGAACCACCGAGGAAAGTACAAATACACGATCCATCTTCACCGATGAGAGACACCATAGATTAGAAAAAAACAGACTGCAAGTGGCGTAGTAAAACCGGTGGAACGCACAATGAATAAAGGGGGGGGCAAAACGACAAACGCTCAGGAAAATACAAGGAGAAGACATGATTCATCCCACGAAAGCAGCCGCCACACGAGACATGATCTGAAATACAGGCCTAAAAAAAACCAAACCAGAGAAGAACTTGATACTGAAAATTGAAACAGGCACTCGCCATTGAACACGAACAGAAACACTACTCACAGAAATTCTGGAAGGCGAGATGATGAAAGGGAGCAGAAAAACCTGCAGAAGTGAATAGAAAGGGCCTGTATCTTAAAAATGAAACGTATACTCCATCGAGGAGACGGAGATCCTGAACAGAAGCACTATCCTAAAGGTACTAACACAAATGCCTAGTCTGACATATGCAGAACATGGACCTGTGGATAGTGGAACCATGCCCATCAGGGAGAAGACTCCTCATATCTACATCTGAATTCCAAAATCATCAAATACCAACTGATGAAAGAAATAGAAAGTATCGATTTTGGGATATGATTTGACAGAAGCCTCTTGCTCAATTGAGCCTGCGAAATCATAAAAAAAGACAAGACAATGAAGCAGAAGGGCTAAAAATTATCTCGAGAAATTCAGATCGAATGCGTACCCATTATACAAGTAGGATGGAACACTAATGCACCTCTCGTGAGAGGCGAAGAGATGTTACAACCCACCAATCAGATCCAAAGAACCAGAATGGACGTACA
This sequence comes from Ambystoma mexicanum, assembly GCF_040938575.1. Lineage (NCBI taxonomy): Eukaryota > Metazoa > Chordata > Amphibia > Caudata > Ambystomatidae > Ambystoma > Ambystoma mexicanum. The sequence continues at coordinate 158,782,412 of NC_090926.1, read as the reverse complement.
CGCAAGGATACTAGCTTTGGCGGACTTACTGCCCGGGCACTGAGATCACCAAAGCCAACTAAAAACGGTATGCCACTACTGAGAACTAAGAGTAGCGGACAAAATATTAGACCTGTAGTCATGCGTCCCGCGAATCCAACAAATAAAATGAGCCATTTTTTGCCAGGACGGAAGGCAACACGCCTTAAAGGCGATGCAGAGGAAGGGAGGAATAACATCATTAAGAAAAAACATCAAATTTGGCAGTTGGAACATGTGCGGCTTCGAGCACCTCACAAAAACAACCAATGTTAATCTTGGCCAATTTGATATGCGTCTACAAGAGACATGGCTGACCGATAAACCTCAACTCAACGGCTTTGAACTAATCTTCAATGCAGCAAAGAAAGGGGCAATTGGTCGACCAACAGCTGGTCTTATAACTACAATAAGAGCAGGATCTGGTACTCTCATCGCCACATTGGATCGAGGCTATTTTATTAAATTGGAAACGCATAACTGGTGACTCTAAGAACCAGAAAGTGGCGAAAATCTTCTTTAATGTGTATTGGAACCCGGAGATAACATCGAATGAGGAATTCACTGGTGAGATGCGGAAACTTGGGGACGAGGTGGATTAAAAAAATCTGGAGCACTTTACAATAATCAACGGCGACTTTAACGCTGCATGTGAAGGTATAGGACAGCACGCCAAATAATCCGATTACAACCTCCCAGTGAGAGAGCGCGGGAAATTGTTGGAAGAGTTTATGGCAGCGTGGGATATGCATAATCTACATTGGATGCAATCTAAAATAAACCTAAAAACTCCATCATGGCAAAGAGGAATTCAACACGGGATGATTGATCACATATACGTATCAAAGGACTTGCTCTCAGAGATTACCAACTTCAAAATCGAGACCACAATGTATAGTCATCATAACTTACTCATCACAGAATGTTTTGCATCTAGGCCTCAACTCTTCTCCTATACCCCTGCTATTGAAGTGACATCTGGGGGTAACCGTGTTAAAATCTCAGAAAAAGGTTTCCTCTTAATACATACCCAGTATAAGCAACTGTCTGATGGGTCGAAGCCTGCCGAAATTAGTATGGCTGATTTGGATTATACGCCCTTTCTGACAAGGTTCACAATGACCACTAAGAAATCAACTAAAACAACAATAAGTCACCATCACAATCCGGATCTAGTTGTAAAAAGACAATTTCATAGAAGACTAAAGAAAATCTGTCAGAAAATACCGTCACTTGAAAACAAAGCGAGATGGGAATCGGCCGTTCGTAATTACAGGAGTTGGCTAATGCATTATCGGCATAAATTATACCATCTAGACGCCGAGAAAAATGCTTTGTGCAATCTGTGGGAAAAAACCGAAGGAATTCTGGAACATGATCAAGGGGACTTCGAATACGATGAATGACAACATACAAAACCACGTGGGAGAGGCCCGCTGGATATTACATTTTGCCTCCCTTTATGCCCTGATACGGGGTGATGCTATATAAAATAAAAACCCCACCGGTGCAATAAGGGACAAAGTTATCTGGAATATTCCCTCCGACAGAGAAACTATCTTAAATAAAATCTCTAAATTAAACAATTCAAGGGCTCCGGGACCCAACGGGATCTGCAATCTTGAATTGAAAAAACACCCAGAGCTCTGGGTCAACATAATGTGGAAGATCTTCTCCAAGTGCAATAGCACCCAAGATATTCCACCATTTTGGAAAAAAGCAATCATCGTCCCCATTTTCAAGAGAGGAGCTACAGACGACCCAAAACAATATAGACCGATTGCTCTCCTAGATGTGATGGGGAAGGTGTTTGCCTCTTTGGCCCTGGACGCTCTCTTAGCCTGGCTTCGGACAGCAGATTTTGCAGACCCCTTCCAGAATGGTTTTGTCAAAAACTCAGGAACCACCACAAACATCTTGGTGCTAAGCGCCATGAAAGCTAAAGTTCGAGGGGATTGGGTCCTCCGACGTATTCCATATCTATGACATGTAATCACCACAGCTGTGCTGCTTCGGAAACTTTTTCGGCGTCTGCGTCCTGCGTCGATGACGTCGATGCGCCGCCGTCGAGGACCTCCTCCGACGTCCGACGTCATCCGATGTGATAAGTAGGACGCACGACGCCAGTAGCCTCAGTTCCGTTTTTTCCGCGAACGTGTTGCTTCGTGTTTCTCGGTTCTAGCCTCGACTCATTGGAGTTCTGTTCTTTCTGGTTCTTCGAACCTGTTCGTTTGTGAATATTCCTTCGACGATGTCTTCCACTTCGTCTTCAACCCCGCGTCCGGGCTTCAAGAAGTGCGGGGAGTGTGGGTCCAAGATGTCGGTGACTGACTCGCACGATGCCTGCCTCTGGTGCCTCGGGGAGGCCCACGACACGGATGACTGTGTCGACTGCCTGTCGCTCACGTCCAAGGCCTTACGCGAACGTAAGAAGAAATTGTCGGTAGGTCGGGTGTCCAAGCCCCGGAAGTCGAAGTCGGCGGGGCTTTCGACGGATGATTCGAGGGGTGACTCTCCCAAATGACCCGGTACTGCCGTTCCATATGGCTTTACAGCGTAGGGTGGCGGCGGCTTGGACTGCTCCGGAGAGTCTCCCGGCAGTGGGCAGATCCTTGTCGCGAAAATACCGTCCAGCCAGTGGCGACCCCTGCTACTTGACCAGGCACCCCACTCCGGAAAGTTTGGTGGTGCAGGCGGCCCCGGCAAAGCAGGCGTCGTACCCTACCATCCCTCCTGATAGGGACGACAAACGTTTTGATGGCTGGGCGAAGAAGGTGTTTTCTTCTGGTGGTATGGCGCTTCAGGCGGCCAACTCCGTTTGTGCCTTGTCGCGTTTCACGCACACTCTGTGGAACTGTGTTGCGTTAGCGGCTGAACATATTCCCGAAGGGGACGAACGGGATGGTTTCCTTGCTATGGTCCAGGATGGTAAGGATGCCATGTGTGAGTCCGTTCAGTCGGGTTTGGACTTAGCTGAATGCGTCAGTAGGTCCATGGCGGCGAGCACCGTGATACGCAGGTTTGCGTGGTTGCGGAAGTCGGGGTTTGCTCCTGATGTGCAGTCCCGGCTCCTCAACATGCCCTTTGATGGTGAACATCTTTTTGGCAGCAAGGCTGACGAGAGCCTTGAGAGGTTGCAGACCTCAAAAGCTGCAGCGAAGTCGTTGGGCGCTGCAGTTCGCCAACCTCCGCTTTTTCGTCCTAGGGGACAGCAGTGGAGGGGTGGCTCCTTTCGCTATTACTCGTCCTTTGGTAAAGCGAGAGGAGCTGGCAGTCAAAGGGGCCAACGCAGGGGTACCAGAGGTGGACGACAAGGTACCCGTGGTGCCAAGGCCGCTCGGGCAGTTGCCTCTTTGCCCTCAGGTAACGCCGCAGCCGCTCCTACTCAGTCATGAGGCCATGTACCATGGTTCGCCGGTTGGGGGAAGGCTGGCGCAGCATCTTGTAGAGTGGCGTGCCATTACTTCAGATGTGTGGGTTCTGGAGATCATAACCCACGGCTACTGTCTTCCCTTTCGGCACAGGCCTCGCGACAATCCACCGGGGAACCTCTCTTTGAAGTGTCCGGATCCGCTCCTTGCGCAGGAAATTCAAGCCCTGCTGGAGAAAGGCGCCATAGAACTGGTGCCTGTAGCGGAGAGGAACAAGGGATGGTATTCCCCTTATTTTTTGATTTCGAAGAAAGACGGGGGATTGAGACCCATCATGGACTTGCGCGGTTTGAACAAACTCCTCAGGAAGGACAAGTTCAAGATGGTTACTCTCTCTCAAGTCCTCCAGGCCCTTCAGCTTCAGGACTGGTTGGTGTCACTCGACCTCAAGGATGCTTACTTCCATGTGCCGATCCATCCCAAGCACAAGAAGTACCTGAGGTTCGCGGTTGGCGACTCGCACTTTCAGTTTCGGGTCCTGCCGTTCGGTTTGACCTCCGCCCCGAGGGTTTTCACCAAGCTCATGGTGGTGGTGGCAGCGCATCTCAGGCAAGGGGGGATTCACGTCTACCCCTACCTGGACGATTGGTTGATCCGGGGGAGCTCTCCCGAGCAAGTCCTGGATCATCTGTCCGTCGCCTGCCACTCCCTTCACAGGCTGGGCTTCTCCCTCAATTTAAAGAAGTCCCATTTGACGCCAACACAGAGGCTCCAGTACATCGGAGCAGTGCTCGACACTTCCCTGGGGCAGTGTTTTCCTCCCCAGGTGAGGGCTCTTCACATTCAGCAGATGGTGCACAAGTTTCAGCATGCCCAGACGCTCCCGGCGTTCGAGTTCTTGAGGTTGCTCGGCCTCATGGCATCCTGCATTCTTCTGGTGCCAGAGGCTCGCCTGCGGATGAGATCTTTGCAGTGGGCACTCAAGACGCAATGGTCGCAGTCCTCCGGCAGGATGTCGGACCCGGTTCAGGTGCCGCCCTCGGTCGCCCGGGACCTTCTGTGGTGGGCCGTCGAAGGCAACTTGATGAAGGGGGCTCCATTTTGGCTACCCTGGCCGGAGGTGACGATCGTGACGGATGCATCCCTTACGGGATGGGGAGCTCATGCCAACGGGCTGACAGTCAGCGGTCGTTGGTCTCCGTCGGAGTCCAGACTCCATATCAATCTGTTGGAGCTGAGGGCCGTCAGGCTAGCCCTGAAGGCTTTTCTGCCGACTGTGCGAGGAAAGGCTGTCCTGATCATGACGGACAACACTGTGGCCATGCACTACCTCAACAAAAAGGGGGGGGGCAGGGTCACTTCCTCTGTGCAGGGAGGCGATGCAGCTCGAGTTCTGGGCCATCCGGCAGGAAGTTTCGATCTCGGCAGTTCATCTGGCCGGAGACGAAAACGTGACGGCGGACGCTCTGAGCAGGCAGAGCGCGATCTCTCACGAGTGGGAGTTGGCTCAGGAGATTCTCCTGGAGATCTTCGCCCTTTGGGGGACCCCTCAAGTGGATCTCTTCGCCTCCAGTGTCAACCGGAAGTGCGAGAGGTTTTGCTCGCGGGAATTTCCTCCGAAAGGAGCCTTAGGCGACGCGTTTGTGGTGGAGTGGTCATTCCCGCTGCTGTACGCATTTCCTCCAGTCCCCGTCATCCCGCAAGTGCTGCGGAGGTTACGGAAGTTCGGTTCCCGGATGATCCTCATTGCTCCGGCGTGGGCTCGGAGGACGTGGTACCCGGACCTTCTCGACTTGTCCATCTGCCCTCCACGTCGTCTTCCCTACCGAGACGATCTGCTCTCACGGGAGGGGGGTCAGGTTCTCCATCCAGAGGTCGGATCCCTCAACCTTCACGCTTGGCTTCTGAAAGGTTGAGGTATAAGGATTGGGACCTCCCTGAAGACGTGATGGAGGTGTTGCTTTCGGCCCGAAGGCCCGCAACTAAGTCTCTGTACCGTTGCCGTTGGCGTAAGTTCTGCGACTGGTGCAGAGTTCAGAATGTGGATCCTTTTGCATGTGACATCCCCATGGTTCTGTCCTTTTTGCTTTCTTTGGCCCACAGGGGCTTGCAAGTGGGTACCATTAAAGGTTACCTGGCGGCGCTGTCCATCTTTAAGCGCTCATCTGAAGAATGTTCTTACTTTAAAATCCCTTTAATTTCACAGTTTCTGAAAGGGCTCACTAATGTGTTCCCTCCGTCGCCTTTCCTGGTGCCCGGTTGGGATTTAAACCTTGTTCTTAGGTTTCTTATGGGTGCTCCGTTTGAGCCTTTACATTCTTGCCCTTTGAGGCTGTTGACTTTGAAAACTGCGTTTTTAGTTGCGGTTACTTCCGCTCGCAGAGTGAGTGAGTGAGTTACAGGCACTTTCTGTTAAGCCACCCTTCACTGTATTTCACAAGGACAGGGTTGTCCTTCGAGTTCGTCCTTTTCTTCCAAAGGTAGTGACGGAATTTCATTTGGCCCAGAAGATTGTTCTTCCGGCATTCTATCCTCCTCCGCATCCTGGTAAGGAAGAGGAGAGGCTCCATAGGCTTGATCCTAGGAGAGCTTTGAGCTTTTATGTTTCTCGCATGTCCCGGGTCAGAGTGGACGATCAACTCTTTATTGGTTACGCTGGTAAGCGCTTGGGGCAAGCTGTGACGAAACAGACTTTGTCACGCTGGATTATTTTGGCCATCTCGGAGTGTTACCGCTTGGCGGGTAAGGACCCACCGGCTGGCTTGCGGGCCCATTCTACCAGGGGCGTGGCTGCATCTACTGCCCTGCAGAGGGGTGTTCCTATTCGCAACATCTGTGATGCTGCCACCTGGGCTTCAGTACATACATTTGTACGGCATTATTCCCTCGATTCCATCAGAGGGCAGGATCTGGCCTTTGGCAAGGCGGTCCTTTGCTCTGCTATTTGATTGGCTATTCTAAATTTTGTTTCTAAATTCTTTCCCTCCTCCTTGATTTGGTACTGCTTTGGGAGTCTGTCATAGATATGGAATACGTCGGAGGACCCAATCCCCTCGAAGAACAAGTTACTTTCTTACCTGGTAACGTTCTTTCGATGGGATGGTCCGACGACGTATTCCATATCGCTCCCACCCTGCCTTCCCCGCTGCAGAATTTCTGTTGCGATTGCAGCTTACGTTCCGCAAGGCTTTGTGTCGGACTGGCAGTTGACTAATGTCACACGTTCTGGGGGAAAAAACTACAACTGAGGCTACTGGCGTCGTGCGTCCTACTTATCACATCGGATGACGTCGGAGGAGGTCCTCGACGGCGGCGCATCGACGTCATAGACGCAGGACGCAGACGCCGAAAAAGTTTCCGAAGCAGCACAGCTGTGGTGATTACATGTCATAGATATGGAATACGTCGTCGGACCATCCCATCGAAAGAACGTTACCAGGTAAGAAAGTAACTTGTTCTTCTGCAGGGAGGACCTCCTGTCTTCATGGCTTTCATAGACCTGGTCCAAGTGTTTGACCAGGTCAATGGGCAACGTCTGTGGACAAAACTGGAGAAAGAAAATTGTCCACCTTCAATTTTGGACCCTATCAAAGCCCTCCATCAGGACACATCTGTTTGGGTTCGTCTCAGTACAGAAGGTAGTCGGTCAGAGGAAATCCAGACAGCCAGAGGAGTAAAGCATGGGGGCCCCTTGCGCCTAATCTACATAACTCCTACATAGCAGACTACGGAGATTCATCTGTTGAGGTCAGGCATTTTCCACCGTCGATAGGAGGCTCAAAGATGGTGAGACTCCTATATGCTCATGACATAATTCTGATCGACCTTACCCCCATCGGCGTCCAATGCCAACTCGACAATTTAGTGACCTATCTGAAACCACTTACAATTGAATAAAGGAGAAAAAAAAATCTGATAATGGGTAGAACCACAAAAAGGTCTCAAACTTTCATGGTATTGTGAAGGACTTCCCCTAGAAATAGTGAGTACCTTCAAATACTTAGGAATAACGATTAGCAACGATAAGGAGGAAGTGGCCATGCAAGATTTTCTGTGGACCAAACTAAAAAACCTGACGGCACAAGGAAACACAGCAGATACACGGCAGATTCTCCCTTATTCCCACCTTAAGAATCTTCAAGATGAAGGTAGCCACTGCTATGACATACGGCATGGATGCTATGCCGTTAGCCCCAAAATCGATTTGGGCGAAATTTGAAAGCTTCTTTTGGCGAGGCGTTTTGGGGTTGCCCAAATCGACACCGATTGCCCTCATAAGAAGAGAACTCTGCCTGTCATCCTTGTTGGCAATCAAAATGAGAGCAGCCCTAATGTTATACCGGAAAGTAATAAACACCTTATCCGAATGGAGACAGAAGGTGTGACGAATCGGATGCTACACAAGTGGGAACAGCTTAACTTGACAATACTGAAAGAGTAGAAACGCTGGTGCAAAACCCAAATAAAGTGTCAATTTCTTTTAGAGATTGATTAATCCAAAGGGACATGGAAAGAGATGTTATGGATTACAATAACTCGCAGCAACTGGACAAACCCCGTTTTACACCATGTATGGGCAACATCCACAAACCTTCGACTTTGATGCCTCAGAGGAATTTGGGCTGCCTGCCATAAAGGCCTTGCATACCCGAATCAGTAAGGCTCTCAAAGAAGCCTCCGAGCATCTTAAACTTGCAAAGGAAAGACAGAAGAAATTTGCAGACCAACGCCGCCAAGAAGCCCCTACGTACAAGGTTGGAGATACTGTGTGGCTTGCCTCCAAATATTTACCCACAAAAGGACTAAAAGCATTCCACCCCAGGTACCTAGGCCCATTCACCATCAAGGCAATTGTAAATCCAGTCGCCATGAAACTGGACCTACCTCTTAACATGCACATTCACCCTGTATTCCACGTCTCTCTGCTGAAACCTGTATGACCAGAGACCCGTCTAACGAACCCTCCGGTTCCAGTACTCCTAGATGGAGAACCGGAGTACGAAGTGAAGGAGATATTGGATTCAAAGATAATACGATCCAAGTTGTACTACCTCATCGAATGGAAAGGGTATGGCCCGCAAGATAGATCATGGGGACCCAGTGATTATGTTCATGTACCCCGATTGGTCAAAAGGTTCCATAACAACTACCCAACCAGGCCGGTCCCGGGGTACCAGGTTCATTCTTAAGAGGGGCCTTGGCGGGCTAGGAGGGGTCAGGGGAGGGGGGGGGGGGAGTGCTGTCTCGACCACGGTTCGTTGCCCCTACCCTGCTGCACTAGTACCAAAGCAGACACACAAAGGGTTCTCAACCACAGGGGGCCCTGGGTTAAGTCACAAGCAGGGGCAAGGTGGGTGCAGGCATGGCGCGATTGGTGCCATGCATATTCATAAATTGATGGAAGCAGGAGTTTCATGGGTTAATGGGAGACGGGCAGTCGGGTTAATAAGGGACTCTTTTTACACTTAAGGGTAGCCATTCTTGCTACCATCCCTTGGTTCCCCTAACATGGAGGCAACCAATGCAGTCTAGGCTGTAGGCCATTCTTTTAGGGCGTGGCTGGGTGTGGCGGACTATTTAAAGCCCCACCCAGGCCCAGCTCTTTGTTTCGTGTCGTTCTGCTAACGCAGCGTGACGCTCCCGGCCTCGTTCCTGCAAGAAGAAAAGCACAGCTGGTTAAGCCATCACAAATCATGGACCATCCGATCCCCAGCAGCTCTTACCTGTTTTTATCCTGGCCTTCTCTGCTACGACGTCCAGGAACCTCTGACTTCACGTGTCACCGCTCCAAAAGACAGCTGCAGCTTCCAGGAATCTCCGGCTCGGTTTACAGCTGCTTCCGACTTCTACACGCCGCGTTCCTTCGCCATGTGAGTGGTTTCTTCACGGATCAGCGGTTTCTGCACGGGTCATCAACTTCTTGGCATCACCTCCTGAGAAAGGAAAACGAGAAAGAAGGTTAGTGTTAAACGCAGAAAGGACACAGCGTCCAGCATAACGGCGCTTTAATAAGGACATTAAAGGATAATAAAGCACCTTAACAAAAGGCAAGAAGGATATTGCAAGACAATAAAGCGTCTTAGCAAGAGACAATAAGGCGCCTTGACAATAAAGCACATTAAGAACACAGGACAATAAGGAACAGTGACAACAATCAAAGGCGCAGCATTACTTCTGTGGCGCTATACTGTCATCAAAGCGCTGTATTGTCACGTGTGCATACTTACCCAAGAAGACACGCACACAAGAACATTCACGCCACAGCGGGTCTGGGCGGAACTCCAATAGTCAGTGACATAACTGGCTTCATCAAAAGTACCCCTGTTAGGATTAACAGGATGGATAACCCCGTATCTTACTAAAGCAGGTGAGAAAGGACCCCAGAGGTTGGGAGGCACTGGGTGGGTGGTGGTTCCTGCACAACACCACCTGCTTACATCCTGGTGCATTCCCTTTCAGAAACACGCCTTGGAAGTCAAGCTCCACCAGTGCATCCAAGGAGAGGTTGTCGGCAGAAGAGGTTCTCCAGGTGCCCCTGCAGAGCTAAGGTGAGCGTTACAGATTGTTCCCAGTCTGTTTTAACACCAGTTTTCTGCCTTCGTGATGGTCACTGCCGTCGCTTGGAAGTGGGTTGAGGCTCCCAACAGCCCACCTATTCTGCTCTTCAAGGCTTTTCTCGGTTCCTCCATCAGTCTTCTTTGGCTACACGACCACTTTGCTCATCAAGCCACCAAAACCGATTTTGCTGGATTCTTCTGCCTTTTTGCAGTATTCCTCGGTTGTCTTTGCCTCTCACTTGAGGGTCCTATTCCTAGGAAAGGCAGTTGTTTCTTTTTACTTCCATCTGGGTTGTTGTTGGTACAGAGTTTAAGCCTATCTGGCTGTTTGGGTCATGCACCTGAAAAAGAAGTTTGTACCAGGATTTTCACCTTCCTGGAACCGGCATTTCAGGAACCAACATTTCAGGAACCAACACTGTGAGTACTTAACTCTGAGTCCTGGGGTGGGTTATTCACAATACTTACCCTTTGGGTACCCTGTGGTTTAAACCTTTTGCAGTCGCCTCTCAACCGCAGTTCCCCATTGACTTCTTTGCTGTGCTCCATCTTCTGGGGCTGATAGTTCTCGAACCAGTGACTTGAGTGCTTAGTAAGGGTTTCCTCTGTCATCCCCTGGAGTTGATTGCTGTCAAATCTGCAGCTGTGGGGTAGAATTGTGACTGAGTTTTCTCCGTGAATGCTGATTGCTTATCGACTGTCCTGTTTTTTCCTATGTGAGTAGTTAAAGTAATTTTGGAGGCGCTTACCTGCACATGGGCATTTTTCCTACACCCAGTTTGGTCCAGGCATTATTAGGCCAAAGACTAGAAATTTAGTTTGCAGCTGTGATTTGATATGTATTTTTAAGTCTTCTCATCCACTTCTACTAATGTGAATGTCTGATTTCAATGTAACTTTTACAAGTGACGGATCTATTTTCCCTGAAGTGAAATGACCTGGTGATGTCAGACTAAATATATCTTGTCTTTTGGTGGCCTCTCGCTGAGTTTTAGATGTGTATTCCCCCCAGTAGGCCATACGTTGTGTGTTGGGCGCACATTCATATTTTCCAAATACTAGGTCTTAGAGGTCTAAAAATAATGTGACTGTTAGTGTTGTCAGTTAGGATCCTGTTTGACTGTTACTACTATGTTGTAATGTGTTTTTCCGCGCTCTTCCCGCCCAAGGTCAACATAGTGGACAGACAATATAGGAGTGGATTGCCTCTTATTACAATTGCTGTGTTTATAACTACACCTGGTTTTTACTTGAAGTGCTTATTCAACTAATAGATATGTATATATGTAATCTCATGTATATCAGCATACCAATATGGTGTATTTTGTATGGATAAGTGTATGGCATCATTGTGCCTTTCTGGTCTACTTTAACTATTCAGCCAAGTTTGATTGCTCTGCCACCCTTACTACCTTAAAGGTTTGGCATCCCTTTTGGGTTTGGTGTACTTGCCCCACCTTAAGGTTAGTGGTTGTACAGTCCTCAGGGTTGTTTCAAAACCATGTTACCAGTGACTAATCCTCATACCTGTTGTAATGCCACCTTGGCAGCTAAAATAGATGTTTCTTTTGCTGCTTTCCTCCCATAGACTTCTATTGGTTACTCGTTCTTTGTTTTTCCTTTGACTACTGGTCTGACTTTTGGAGGTGTTGGGGAGAATTTTCATTTCAAGTGGATTGTGTCCTCCCACATATTCCTTATCTTTGATATTTCCAATATCCAGCTTGATGCCTCAATTTTTTTTCTGCAGAGGGTGCTGTGCGTCGATGCCTGGTCGAGTCGATGTCCCTTTGAGGCCTCCGTCCAGACGTAGACGTCACCGCAGGTATATCTAGCATGCGCAGCACCCATTGGCCTCAGTTCCGTTTTTCTGCACTTCACAGCTTCGGTTATGTAATGCCCAGTTCCTGACAAAACTTGAGTTTTCTTTGAAAATTCATCTTCTTCACTTGAAGTTTGACGCAATATGGCTTTGTCATCACCGTCGTCCACTCCTCGATCCGGCTTCAAGAAGTGCCGTGACTGTGGTGCAAAGATGTCCATGACGGATACCACACAGGATCTGCCTATGGTGTTTATGGTCGAATCAGTGTTCGGAGTGCGCGTACTGCCTGTCGATGATGGCTAAAGCCTTGAGAGAGCGTAGAGGGAAGTTGGCGGCAGGTAAGCCTCAAAAATCCCTCTCTACTCCATCTAAACGTAAAACATCAGATGAGTCGAGATTCACTTCTCTTCGTCGAAAGAAGAGGTCTAAACGTTCATGTTCGAGAAGTGGGTCGCACCACTCAACTTCGAGGCACGGAAAAAGGAGGCGCCATAGGTTGCTGTCCACCTCGTTGTCCAGATCACCTGAACGGGTTGTTTGTCCGTCCAAGTCTAGTACCCCAGCTCAGTGGGAGGAGTTTAGACTCTGTATGCTAAAGGTGTTCGAGAACGCGGCCTTGCCCCCCTCGACAACACCTAGAGGCGATGCACCAGTCGAAAGACCGCGGAAGCACAAGAGCCGTGCGTCTTCGGACCCGGCCGCTGAATCTCCTCCAAGTCTGAAAAATCGACATCGAAGGAAACCTCTTAAAGGTCCGAAAAGGGAATCTTCGGCACAGGTACTGCTGGAGAAGCCATTGACTCCTCGAGTGTCCTCCTCCTCTGCACCACGTGTCAATCCCTTCAACACAGTCGTCAAACATCGACACCATCGTTGAAGCCATCAATGCTATTGTCAAAACCTTCGAAGCCATTGACGAATTAGTCGAGGCCTTCGACATTGACAATTTCGATGTTTTCGGCTCCTGTGATGACTACTATATTGCCTACTTCAATGGAAAAGACTTATACACCTCTGCCACAAGCAGAATACTTTAAATCACTCTCTTCAATTTATGAAGACTCAGAGGAGTCCTCTGAGGAAGAAAGACCCTTTGGGTTACAATATGGGACACCATCAGTGCCTGATCAACTTGTATCGTAGGATTCTCGCATGAAGATTTTGCAAGAATGTCTTCATGAAGCTAGTGGGATTGATACCTCTCCTGAAATCGATTTTGGAAAGGCAGACCCTGGAGACCATGCTGAAGTAACAGACAGCTAATAACCAGGGTCATGGAATGTATGGGATGGCCCAGACCCACGCCTGTTTTTGACCAGGACGATCTAACAGATATTAGAAAAAGGGGCACAAGAGGACCCAATTGTCCCTTTCCATCAGACTTTGCAAAGGAGAGTAACTTCAAATTGGGAAACACTGGAGGGTATCCAGGCTGTAAATAAAAAAACTAACAGCCAAATACAGAGCTTCTAGTTCTGATCCTTTTATCTCTCAAAGCATCCTACACCAGAAAGTCTGGTAGTGCAAGCAGCCACTTCCTCAGGTAGACTAAATGCTCATCCCACAATATCGCAGGATAGAGATGCGTTATAATGCCATGGCCAAGACGGTTTTCTCAGCCGGCACTATAGCTTTAAAATCTGCTAATGCTACATGCACGATAGCGAGATTTGCACACCCTTTGGAAGTGCATTTCTATGGCGGCTGACCATATCCCTGAAGGGGAGGAATGAGACTGTTTCCTTAAAATTGTCAAGGATGGGAAAGACTCTATGTGCAAATCCCTCCAGACAGTTCTCAACTCTGTTGACGGCATCAGCAGAGCGCGGTTAGTACAGTGATGTGCAAATTTGCTTGGTTGCGAAAGTCAGGATTTGCCCCAGATGTACAATCCAGACTTCTCAACATGCCCTTTGACCGCACGCATTTATTTGGGTATAAAGCTGATGAGAGTTTGGAGAAGCTGCAAACTTCCAAGGCGGCAGCCAAATCCCTTGGAGCTGCAATAAGGCAAACTCCAAACTGCCCCACAGGTGCGCCCTTGAGGGGTAGGTCCTTTTGCCGTTATTCCACATTCGGAAGGGGCAGAGGACAGCCAGCTCAAAGAGGACATAAGATTCCCCTGTGGTAGACTAAGACCGCAACAGCAGCGGCTGCCTTACCTTCAGCCACTGTGTCAGGCGCTCCAAAACCTGTATGAGGTCTTTGTACACAAGACTTTAGTACGAGGCAGGTTGTCGCGGCATCTGACAGAATGGCAGTCTATTACTTCAGATGCTTGGGCATTGGAAGAGTTGCCCAAGGTTTTTGCCTACCTTTCTGCAAAAACCTTGGTCATCCACCGGGGAACAACTCTTTGAAAGTTCCAGATCCGCTCCTTATGAAGGAGATATTAACCCTGCTAGAGAAAGGTGCGATAGAACCAGTACCAGTAGCGGAGAAGAACAAGGGTTGATACTCGCCATATTTTCTAATCCCCAAGAAGGATGGACGATTGAGACCCATCTTGGACTTAAGAGACTTGAACAAGTTCCTCAGGAAGTACAAGTTCAAGATGGTAACCCTTTCTCAGATCCTTCAGGCCCTCCAGCTTCAGGATTGGATGGTATCATTGGACCTCCAGGATGCTTACTTTCATGTGCCAATCCATCACAAGCACAGACAGTACCTAAGGTTCGCCGTTGGCGGTTCTCATTATCAGTTTCGGATTCTGCCATTTGGGCTGACCCCCGCCCCAGGGTTTTCACCAAGCTAATGGTGTTTGTGGCAGCGATCTCAGGAGAGGTGGGGGGGGGGATTAACGTCTACCCCTACCTGGACGATAGGCTGATCAGGGCCAGTTCCCCAGAACAGGCCGTGGAGCATCTTAGCTACACCTGTCACTCCCTTCACAGGCTGGGCTTCTCCCTCAACTTCAGGAAGTCCCACGTGATACCATCACAAAGACTCCAATTCATCGGCGTAGTCTTGGATGCATCCCTGGGAAAAGCCTCACCACCAGAGGTGAGGGCTGAAGACATTCTGCAGATGGTGATGAAATTCCAGAATGCCCAACATCTACCGTTCTTTTCTGAGGTTGCTCGGTCTCGTGGCATCCTCAATTTTTCTAGTGCCAGAGGCTCGCCTGAGAATGAGATCTCTCCAGTGGGCTCTCAGGACCAAGTGGTCACAGTTCTCAGGAAGGATGTCAGATCCCCTACAAATCCCAAACGGTCTCACTGGATCTTCAGTGGTGGGCCTGTCGGGAGAACATTCTGAAAGGAGAACCTTTTTTGGCAGCCATGGCCGGCGATCTCAGTAGTGACGGACACCTCACTCAAGGGGTTGGGAGCCCATACCAATGATTTGACCATCAGCGCTCGTTGGCCTCCATCGAAGTCCAAACTACATATCAACCTTTTAGAGCTGAGGGCCATCGGACTAGCGCTGAAGGCCTTCCTGCCATCTGTACGGAGAAAGAATGTCCTGATAATGACGAACACAGTGACCATGTACTACCTCAACGAAAGAGGTGGTGTAGGGTCACTGTCACTGTGCAGAGAGGCAATGCAGCTCTGGGTTTGGCCAATACAAGAAGGAATCTCTCGATCGGCAGTTCACCTAGCTGTAGAGAAGAACACAAGGGCAGACGCTTTGAGCAGGCAGAGCAGTCTCCCGTGAGTGGAAACTAGCTCCGGAAGTCCTTCAAGAGATCTTAACCATTTAGGGAATCCCTCAAGTGGATCTGTTCGCGACCAGTGCCAACAGGAAGTGTGAACTGTACTGCTCAAAGTGATTTCCTCCAAGAGGAGCATGTGGTGGACTCCTGTACGCGTTTCTTCCAGTCCCGTGATTCCTCACATAATCAGGAAGTTGAGAAGGTTCAAGAAATCCATGATCTTAATTGCCCCAGACTGGGCCAGGAGGTTGTGGTACCCGGACCTTCTGGACATGTCCATCTGCCCTCCGATTCGTCTTCCACAAAGAGAGGACCTTCTCTCGCGAGAGGATGGTCGGGTTCTCCATCCAGAAATCAGTACTCTCGGCCTTCACGCATGGTTTCTGAGAGACTGAGATAAAAGGATTGGGACGTCCAGGACGACATAATGGAGGTTTTGCTTTCAGCCAGAAGGCCAATCAAATAAAGTATTTATACCGCTGCCGCTGGAATAAGTTCTGCAGCCGGTGTAGAGATAAGAATGTTGAACCTTTCTCATGTAATACACAGATTGTGTTATCTTTTCTATTACATCTGGCAAATCTGGGGCTCCAGATTGGTACCATCAAGGTATACCTAGCAGCGCTTTCTATTTTTAAGCGCACTTCAGAGGAAGTCTCCTACTTTAAGATTCCTCTAGTAGTACAATTCTTAAAGGGATTAACTAATGTTTACCCTCTAACCCCGTTCCAAGTCCCACTATGGAATCTCAACTTGGTGTTTTACTTAATGGGAGTTCCTTTCGAGCCTCTACGTTCTTGTCCATTAAGACGTCTAACTCCGAAAACTGTATTCTTAGTGGCAATTGCATCAGCCCGAAGGGTGCGTGAGCTACAGGATTTATCCTGCAAGCCTCCTCATACGGTCTTTCATAAAGACAGAGTGGTACTAAAAGTGAAGCCTACTTTTCTTCCCAAAATTGTTTTTCAAATTACTTAGAAGATAACATTACCATCTTTTTATCCTCTACCACATCCATGAAAAGAAGAACGACTTCAAACTTGATCCTAGAGGTGCACTGAGCTTTTACATATCCAGATTGGCAAAACTGCCGCAGAATTGCCAGTTAATCGTGGACTATTCAGGTCACAAATTGGGACTGTCCATCACAAAGCAAACTATGTCCAGATGGATTATTTGAGCTATATCAGAATGTTAGACTGGCAGGCAAAGACCCTCCAGAACGTCTAAGAGCTCATTCAACCAGAAGTGTTGCAACTTCATCTGCGTTGCAGAGGGGAGTTCCGATAAAGGATATATGTGCAGCTGCCACATTGTCGTCTTTGCACAACTTTACTAAATACTACAGTTTAGACTCCTCCACAAGCCAAGATTCTGCTTTTGGAAAAGCAGTGTTGCACTCTATCCATACATGACCACATTCATTTTTACTCCCTCCTCCAAATTATGTAAACTGCTTTGGGAGTGTATCAAAGATAAGGAATAAGTAGGAGTACACAATCCATTTGAAGAACAAGTTGCTTACCCATGGTAACGTTCTTTAGACTGGATGTTCCTCCCACGTATTCCTTCTCGCCCCTCCCATCCAACCCTGCATTAAAACTTCTCTTGCGGTTGCCTTCTACGCTCTCTCAAGGGGAGTAACAGTCAAACACAAAGTAATACTTCACTTGTCAAAACGGAACTGAGGCCAACGGGCGCTGCGCATGCTCGATATACCTCTGGTGACGTTGACGTCTGGACGGAGGCCTCTGAGGGAAATTGTCTCGACCAGGCATCGGCGCACAGCACCCTCTGCTGAAAGAACATTTCCAAGGCAGCAAGCTGGATATTGGGAAATATCTAAGATGAGGAATATGTGGGAGGAACATACAGTCTAAAGAACGTTACCATGGGTAAGTAACTTGTTCTTCCGTGCAAATTCCATTTAGCCTTAGAGACCCCCAGCTCTTTTGCTGGACTCTGGGCTTTTTAATTTCTACTCCTGAGTGAGTGGGACTTTCCCACCACTCACTCATGTGTTTTTCTGAGTAGGACTTTTTGATTTCTTACTGTTTAATGGAGTCTGGTAAACTCCATACACATCTGCTTTTTGCATTGTGACGCACAGCACCTTTTGTGCAGTGCCACTGAGAAGTCCCTTGGACTTATCTTAATGTTTAAATACATTTTCTTGGGTGAACTACTGATCCCAAGAATAGTAAGAGGACTTTTGTCCGTCTTTTTTCTTTGTGGGACTAGCACGCACCACCCTGTGTGGAGTGCTGGGTGGAGTTACATAGTAACTCCTTATCCCACTTCTCATATAACATTCTGTTACCACTGCCACCAGCCATTCAAGTTAGTGTTTCTTTTTTACTACCTTTGTGCCATGTATCTACAGGCTGATTCCTCAGCTGCAATACAGCACCCAAGCCAAGGGTGACCATTTTCACAAAATTGCCCCAGTCTTTTTTTTTTTTGCCATTTCTTGTCAGTTCTTTGTGGACTTTTACACTGCTGTTTGAATCTGGTTTGAGTCCTCTGTGCATTTTGGCTTTCGCAGGCTTCAGTCCTGAATTCCGCCCAGGCTCCAGTGTGTTTGGAAAGGCAGGAAGTGAGGGAGGGCCCCTGAACTTCCCTGTCTTTTGTCTTTTAGGTGTGCCTGAGTGAAACCAATTCTGATTGGCCGGCTGGCTGTCCAGGAGGACAGTCACCCTGCTGGGTGATTGACAGCCCTAGGGCTGTGAATGAATGGGAACTTGCTTAAAAGGCAAAGTTTTTGGGACTAGAGGCAGTCGACCACTGGAGGACAACAGCTTGGTGAAGCCCTGCAGCTGTGCTCAGCCAAAATGCATTTCCACAGGCAAAGACCTGCAAAGGACGACTTCCTCCCTCGGGCTGGTCGGACCAACTAGCCTTGAGACGAGCTTCATTTTGGCGCAACCCCCGACTTGCTGTGACTTTCCAAGGCTGCAGAATCCCAATGCCCGGGACCCCTGACCATCGAGTGCATTGTCTTTGAAAGTGTGAATCCGGCCAAAACTTTGTGGGCATCCAGAGGACCCTACAGAAGCAGGAAACTTCATCCGGAGGCCCCCAATCAGAGTCCAGGACTGAGGGATCAAGTTACTTCCAATCGGAGCTGTTTGTTCTTCTTTGCTGCTGAGAAAAAGGTGCCAAAACCCCAAAGACCACTGAATCCAGGAGAATCCATTGCTGCAAAGTCTCTCGTGCTGCCGCAGTAGACCGCCATCCGACCTCCCTTTCGTCACCACGACCAAGGACCAGGAACAAGGGTCTGCTACACTGCAACAGGAAGGCATCCAGCTGGAACCAATTCTTCAATTCTCGTGTACTGTGGGGCTTTGGGCACATCTACCTTTTGCCATTTGTGGTGCTTCCTAGCTTTGAGAGTATTAAAAACCCTTTCGAGTTGGCCTCAATTCACCTGTAGTGGCCTCCCATCTTGTGCTTATTCAAGGTGGCTCCTCTTGAACTGTGATTATTAAATTTCGTTTTTGTTTTTTCTGTACTACTGACTATTTTAAAACCTTTTCTAAGAAGAGGGCATCATAACCTTTGACTTTGGCACCTGGCTCACTTAAAGTCCCCTTCTGAACCTATTGGCTTTGGAAGTGCGTGTTCCCGTACAGGTTTTAATTGTTCAACACTATTATTGCTTGGGTAAAAGACTGCCTACATCCGTCTGGGAGAATCTAACTGTTTTATTACTTACAAGTGTGTTCTGATCTGACTAACTTTTTCCTCCTTGAAACTCAATATTGTAATGGTGATGAAAAACAAGTGATAGTACTGATCTCAAATGACGTCACTCAGTGTGATGGAATATGTTTAGCATAAGAAAAGTTTATGCACCTACTGTATTGCTCTTTTTGCAATTAATCCTTTTATATTAATGTTAATATTAGTTGCTGGTTTTTAAAGATTGTGTAATTTGTGTATCTATAAATAAATATGTATATTATCGTTTTAAGAGTTTAGTTGGATACCTGTATTTACTGATTTCTTTCTACAGCTCCCATTACCCCTCTTAAAATGAGCCTGGCTGCTCAGTCACTCTACCAACTTGTGTAGTACAGGCCTATATTAAAAGGAGGGTTACCTAATACCAAGAGATAAGTATTTTAAAGTCCCACACCAGTTGGACTCTATACATTTTTACCTAAAACAAGGTAAGTAAAGCGTTCTGCTTTACTTACCTTACCTGTGTTGCTCATTCTTATGGAGAGACGGACTAGTCCCCAAGACTGTTAGTACTGAGAGGATCTCTCTCTTTTGGAATTGTTGTTTTTTTACAATTGTGCACCTCACCTTAAAGTGAAGAGCAGTTTGGATACTTTGTATTCTTACAACTTTTTACCTAAAGGCTTTTTGGTTACTTTAACGTTGTGCCTAAGACAAGCTGGTGACAGCTGTACTTTTTATGTACTTATTGTTTTTGTTTAAAAAAACACAACCTTTTGTGTGATGTTTTTTTCCGCAAATGGATACTAAAGGTGGGATAACAATCTAAAATGACTGTGTACAAGAGTTTCACTTCTTCTTTGGCCATCTAGTCCTTTGGCCTTCTTCACGCCTTTGCAGGTCCGGAAATGCCATATATGGTAACCCCCTTCTCAGGTGAAAGCTGCTGCTGCTGCTTTTGCAGGCAAGTGGGATTTGTGTCTGTGAGCAATTGGGGGCTGGGACTGTCTATTCCTAGTCCACATCATCTGGCGCTGGAAAGTTTGTTGCTGGACAGATGTGTTGCCCAGTGGCTGTCCCAGATTGGACAACCCTCGGCTGTTTGAATGTTGGATATCCTTACCATTTCTGGGCTTGGGCTAGTTCCCAGCCTGAAACTTGAATAGTTCAATGCTGTAAGATGGCAGCCCGTAAATGGGGCACTCGTGGGTCGCTTGGCCCCCTGACTCCAATTTGGAACAATCCCGACTTCTCGCCAGGGAATCCCCCGTCCGGTTTTCAGGCCTGGATAGAGGGTGGGCTAAGCACAACTAGTCAATTGTTAGAAGAGGGGGCCACCATCTCGTTTGAGAGATGCAAAACAAAATTCGGAGTTGGGGAACGCGAAAGATTTCGAAATACTCAAATTAGACATTGGATGTCTCATAGGGGTATTCGAGAAAAATGCTCCAGAGAGCTGACAGCGTTGGAGCGTTCCTTAAAGTCTCCAACTAATAGAGGCAGGATTTCATCCCTTTACCGTCTAGTGGATAGGGCGGACCTGGGGAAAAAAGAAAGATACATGCTAGAATGGGAAAAGGACCTGGGTCGAGAGATTGAAGTTGAAGAGTGGGGGAAAATATGGGCAAGGTTGCACAAAAGCTCCCAGTGCATTGCAAAGAGGGAAGGGGGATATAAACTTTGTTATAGGTACTATATCACCCCAGCTCAAATCCACAGAGCCAACCCGAAGATTCCCAGAACCTGTTGGCGAGGGTGCCCGGCCCCTGGCACACTGCTCCATATGGTCTGGGAATGTCCTAAAGCAGAGATATACTGGAGAGAAATATTAAAACACATTAAAGAAATCACCCGTCTAGCAATACCTTGGGACCCAGGAATCATTCTGCTGGACGAAACAGGAAACCGCGCATTTCCACTCTCCGGCCAAATCCCCCGCCTGTGCACGCATCTTCTCCTTGCAGCAAAAATCACGATGGCCCGACTATGGAAACACGAAAGTGGCCCCTCCACAGCTCTATGGTGGTCTAAATGCTGGGACATGGCAGTCGCTGAAAAAATTACTGCAATAAGATTGGCTCCTTGTGCGGAACCATAAACAAATGGGACCCTCTCATGGACTACGCAGCTAAATTTCCAGCTCTCACCATGAGTCCCCCACTCAACAGATGGCTTCAATGTTCCCCACTTTATTAGACACTCAACCCCTGACACAGCCTTTCAGGACTAGATCCTGCCTCTACTACCTTAAAGTTCAGACTATAGGCATGGTTGCAAGTAGACATTTAATCATCTGTCCATCAAAGCCTGCGATAGCGTAGCGGACTCTTGTCGAAATTGTAATGAATAACTTGATATGTTGCTGCATTTGTTGTACTGAATTATAAAACCCAATAAAATATTATTGTGAAGAAAAAAAAAGGGCGGCTTTTGCAACTATTCAGCAGATCACCGTTGGAACGAAGCAAAGCAGCAAGCTGATGCCTCCTGCAGCTGACGACATCAACTCTGGTGATTGGCCCAGTGAAGCCCTGCTCCTCTGCCTGATCTCAGACCCTTGTTGGTGCTTAGACTGGTGGGAACAACCAGTCTCTACCCCTGCTTGAGGATCCATGCCTTGGAAACCTTCCGATGTGTTCCTGGACCATCCGGTTGATGGACCAGCTCCCTTTTGGGCTACCTCGCTGCAGCCATCATTCCAAACAGAGCCTTGGGACTTGCAAGATCTTCAGCTAATGCATAAATTTCCCATCCTCGCAGTTTCGGCGACAATGGCAAAGGTGTGCTGGGGCTGCTTCTCTGGCCAGTGCTGGAAGGTCGCTTGACGGTGAGTGTCCTGAATGGTCTGTTAGGACAGTTTTTCTTAAGTCCACCCAAGGAGGACTTTATAGGACTTGCCTTGGGCACTACAGAAACTCCAACTCTAATAGTACCGGCCTGTACCACCCAGTATAATAAGGTTGCAGAGTAGCCAGGCTTATCTTAGGAAGGTCAGAGGGCTGTAGGAAGGTACAAGAACTTGTAGCATACATCTGATCCAAAGAAACACACACTAATGTGATTAACAATAATGGTTTATTTGATACACACACAAGCAAAGAGAATTATTTAGAAAGGCAAGCACTATTATAAGTAATAAACAAATATAAAATCCAAGACAATACTTCTGTTAAGTAAACCAAAGTATACAGCACTTTTGGAATAGTAGTATGCAATTCAACGTGAGTAAAACCACATTATTAGACGCTTAGAATGGCGGTATGCAATTTGAGGTATGAAAACCCAATTGGTAGTAAACTATTACTTATTCTGTTTCAGGAATATGTACTTACACCAACATTACTTTTTAGACTAGTGGAACACAATTTAAAGGTAAGCAAGAACTTGGTAATTACTTTTCAGAATGCCAGTATGCACTGCATAGGCAAGTAATAACTCTGTACCTATTGCAGAATTATATAGTTACAGTACCAACACATAGCAAGTAAGTTCTTCATACACTTTCGTAAGAGCTCCTCCACAGAGGCCTTATGCTTGTAGTAGCCCTTCCCTAATCTAGGGCATGATTGTTCTCCTCAGTAGAAGGGGACACTCGTGGCCAGCAGCAGCCAGCACAGTATCAGGCAACTGTAAGAAATCAAAGTTCCAGAGGCTGTTTTCTTATAACAAGTACGTACAGTACTTTAGAGTTGGTAAAAAGGGGTCAGGGACTTCATAGAAGGCACCCTGAATGTGTTCCATTGTTGGGCCTGGACAAACAGTATGGGCATACTCCCAAACACAAAATCGCCACCCTAGCCATGCAGGAGAGACACTGATTTTTGCAGTGGGCGAAGTGAGCGGGAGCGGTGCTCCTCTACTTTTTTTAAATTACGTTTTACAGCTCCTATACTTTTATTTTAAAAAGAAACCGTTCCGGAATGGTTTGGTTTTAAAATGAAAGTATAGTAAGTTGAAACATGCACTTTCAGTGCTCTGCACTGAACGTTCACTTAAACAGCAGGTGTAAGTGTTTGGGGGTTTGTATTGTGTGTGGGAGGGGTATGGTGATGGGGTTTGTGGGGAGTGGGGGCAGGCCAGCAGGGAACACAGTTCCACTACTTCTTTTTGTACACTTAGAACACTGGATTTTTGTTTTACCTCGAGCCACACAGTATACCTCAGCAGTGATGTTTCAGACAGACTCCTTCACGATGCAGCAGTACAGGACCTGGGCTCTGGATTCCTGGTCGTGGTGACTAAAAGGACACTGGATGGGAAATTGCAGCAGCAGTCGAGAGGGAAGGGCTGTCAACAAAGGAGTCTTTGGTGCTTCTCGCGGCTCTGTGGATTTGGTACCCTTTTTCAGACACCAGATGAAGAACGGTGGGCGTCTGATCTGGTGAGGAGACTTCAAGGAGTGGAATCTTGCTTCTGGAGGCCCAACAGGAGTCTCCCAAAATTTCTGTGAGATTAGTTCTTTCGGAAGACAATGCACAGCACACACGCTCGAGGTCCGAGGCTATTGGCAGTTTGCAGCCCAGGAAGGTCACATCTCATCATGGGATGGCTCGAAATGCAGGCCTTAAGACTGATTGGTCCTGCCAGTGCAAGGTTCGTCGTCTAATTTGGGACTCTGTCGCATGGTAGAAAGGGTCAGCACAAGCAGTGATTACTCGGACATCTCCAGTTGCTGGAAGTAGGTACAGGCGTCTTCTTCCTCATCGAATTCAGCTGCAGTGGTCGACTTGCCTTCAGCTTTCAGATTGTTAGGGAGAATTCTCAGAAATGTGCTAACTCCTCTCTACCTTTTAGACCCCTAGCAACTTTGCTGGATTTTAGGACTTGAATTTTTAACCCGGAGAGAGTGAGACCCTTTTCCCCACTCACGTATTTTTAATGTGATTTGAACTCTGCATTTCTTTGTTAAAGTATGGAGTCTGACAAATTCCATAGGCATCATCTTTACATTGTATCACACAGCACCTTCAGTTCAGTGGCACAGGGAAGTCTTTCAGATTTCCCAAAGGTTTAAATATCTTCTCTTTGTGAAACTACTGTTTCCAAGAGCAGTGAAGTGAAATTGACTTTACTTTTGTAAATTTCTAGACCCAGCACACACTATCTTACAATAGGGTTTTGGAGGGGTTACTTAGTATCCCCATTGTATAGCTTCTCATATAACATTTTTGTTCTCCTTGATGAATGGATAATGGCAGTGGTTTACCTTTAACTACCGTGGTGTGCTTTTACCGTGGGCTGTGTTCGCAGGTGCAGTAATGCACCCAAGGGTGCCATTTTTCTCAAAATGGCCCTGGTCTTCTTTTTTTTGCCATTTCTTTGTGGAAAGGTCCTTCTTGAGATTTACTCTGCGCGCCAAACCAGGTTTGGTCCGTTTGTTCATTTTGCCTTTGGCGGGGTTCACGAGGGAAGCCCGCCTCTGGCTCCAGAGCATCTGGCGGGGACAGGAAGTGAGGGAGGTTCCCGAAACTCCCTGTGCTTGCTCTCCTAGGAATGCACTCCTAGGTGATTGGCTGGCTGGGTGTCCGGCAAGGACAGCCACCCTGCTGGGTAACTGAAAGCTACGCTGGAACGAATAGGCGAAGCCTGCATAAAAGGCAAGGCTTTTTTGCTTGGAAGGCAGTCGACCACTGGACAAAGGAATCCGAAGAAGAACTTGGAAGAGACACCTGCTGAAACTCGTGGACCGTTGGTTTTCCCGTTGAAGCAGTGCTGCTGTGCTTAAGCTCCGAATTCGTCTCACCTAGCGAAGCCCTGCAAGGACAACTTCTCCCCTTGAGTTGGTGGGACCAATCAACTCCAAAGTAAGCCACCTGGACATCCTCTCGAAGCTGGTAGCATTTCTGCTGTAGTTGCTGCTGGAAATTGAAGAGCCAGGCAGAGGAACACCAGTTTGTGTGCGTTGCTTTTAAGTTGGCCAAGAGCTCCAGGAAGATCCTCCCGAGTCCTAGGAAGGAGGACTGTCCGAACCTGAGCCACCTCAACAGAGTGCTGGACCCCAGATGCAAGGAAAGCCCATCTCGATAGCCAAGAGTCTGCAGTGGTGCTATTTGTTGAGATGCAAGGATCTGAAACCGCGAGGTGCCACTGAGTAGAAGTTGGTCCTTTTCTGTCGCCGACCATCCCGTTGAAGTGCAGGAGTCCTCTGCAAGTCCTCCCTCTTGTCCCCACGACTGAGGCCCAGAAACACAGGATCTGCAGAGCTGCACGGGAACAGAAGCCAGCTGGAACAGTTTTTCTTATAACCAAAGGTCCTGTAAAGTCTAAGAACTTGCCTCTTGTTGTGTAACCTCACTTGTTCTCATTTGAGACTTGTCTTGGTTGCTTCTGTAGAGTTCCCAACAGCTTCATTACCCCAAAAGCCTAATCAGATTGTGGCCATGCTTTGATTTCTTCTTTTCTACAAAGACTTCTAAAAGATTATGCAAGACTTTCATCTACCTGCAAGAATTGCTTCAGCTCACCTATACTTTTGCCCAATTGACTTTGGCCTGGCCTGGCTCCCTGACTGACTTCTTCCCTCTGACTGTGTGTTTTGCCTTCCTTACAAGAAGGGATTAGCTTAATTTGCATTGGTGGTTACTAAAAGTACTTGCCTGCTTCAGAATATTGAGATGTGGTGTTTTGTTCTAATACCCTTTTTCTTTGACCTACTCCTAAGTTTTGCTCTAAATGTCACAGTAATATATTAATGTCCACAGTGTCCTAGCTATTTAAGTCACATGAGGGTGTAGGAAGTGTCTGTGTGCCATCCCAAAATGGGTACTTGCTGATTTAGAGAAAATAAGTGTGTATTTTGGAGTGTATTTGTGCGTTACCATTATATTGCCCCTTCTGAAGAAGGCTTACTCCAACTGACTGTTAAATAAATTAATAATTGGTTAATCAAGAAACCTTGTGTGTAAGAGTTTTTGAATTCTTGTCATTGTGAATCTCTGTGCAACTCCCCTACAGCTCACATTGACCCCTCTAGAGATGAGCCTGGCTGCTCAACACGCTACCAACCTTTGTATCACAGACTTCTACCAAAGGTTGGGTTCCTATTGCCAGGAGGTATGGGTTGTTGTTCACCCAAAGGGTACTGCATACAATCTTGCCTAACACTCCCCTTTGTCAGTCTGTTAACCTTCCTACAATTAATGGCTGGTGACAGTTGTTTACTTTTTCCTACCATTGTGTGTTTTTACCGCAGGCTGCAATTGCAGCTGCAGTAAGACACCCATGCGTGCATATTTCGTCAAAATGGCCCCGGTCTTCTTTTTTTGCCATTTCTTGTTTGAAAAGTTCTTCTTGAGATTTACTCTACGTGCCAAACCAGGTTTGGTCCCTTTGTTTTTGTCTTTGGCGGGATTCACGAGTGAAGCCCGCCTCTGGCTCCAGCGTGTCTAGCAGAGCAGCAAGCGAGGGAGGTGCCCAGAACTCCGATTAGTCTCCTTGTTACAGGAAGGCACCCAAGGGTGATTGGCTGGAGGGCTGTACTTCCACCCTGCTGTGTGATTGACAGGCTGCAAATGAATGGAAGAAACCTGCATAAAAGGCAAGGCTTTTTGCTTGGAAGGCAGAGTCGATCACTGGACGAATGAATCTGAAGAACTTGTAAGTGACGCCTGCTGCAATCTCCTGGATCGTTTGCCCGGTTGGAGCCTCGACTAGAGAACATCTGCAAAGGACGACTTCTCTCCTCTGGTTGGTGGGACCAATCGACCCCAAGACAAGCTCATCTGGAAATCCTCTCAGAGCTGGCTATACTTCCATTGCTGCTGAAGGAACCGAAGTGCCAGGGAGAGTAACACCAGAATCGAGTGTGTGTCTTTAAATCAGACCTGAGCTCCAGGAATATCCTCCGGACACCCAGGAAGCAAGACTGACTTTTCTTTGATGCCAAACTCAGTATTGCTCTTAATGTTTATTAATGTCCACAGTGTCCTAGTTAATGAAGTCACCTCAGGGTGTAGGAACCTTCTGTGTGCCATCCCAAATGGGTACTTGCTGATTTAGAGAAGCTAAAAGTGTGTATTTTTGTTACTTATATATTGCTCCCTTCTAACGAAGGTGTATTCAACTGACTTGTTAAATTAATAATGGTTTAATCAAGAAACCTTGAGTGTAAGAGTTTATTCGAATACTTGTGAATCTCTGTGTAAAAATCCTACTGCTCACGTTGACCACTCTTGAGATGAGCCTGGCTGCTCAGCCACACTACCAACCTGTGTAGTACAGACTTTTACCAAAGGTTGGGTTACCTATTGCCAGAAGGACAAGGTTGGTGTAGTCTCCCAAAGGGTACTGCATACAATCTTGCCTAACACAGATCCCAGCCGTTTAACCAGGAGCCCAGCCATTCAGCTCTCGTGCTTGTTGGGACAGTTTTTCTAAAGTCCAAGTAAGGGTTTCATAAAACCATATCTGAGGCAGTACAAAACTCCACTCTTCGTATAAGGCTGTATCACCTCAGAACATTTGGTAGTGTAGACCGAGAAGCCAGGCTCATTTTAGGAGGTAGAAAGTGCTGTAACATGGTACAAAGAAATGATAGCATACATATGCGAGGCATAAAATAAGCAGTGTTGTATAGCAATTTGCTATGTAATACTGTTGGTTTGCTAATTAAGTACACACTTGTGTAGCACAGCCAGCTATTTAAATTACTGTGTTGAATGAACGCACATGTCATCCTGCTTTCCTCTCTTGCCCTCAGGGCTACTCCCAACCTCTTATCTTTTCACTGCAAGTACAAAGAGACAATGGGAGATAGTGCAGCAGTAATCATCTCCTCTCCTATTCAGTTTGCCAAAGGCCTGTGTGGGAGTGCTTGGCAATAAACGTTCTCTTTTTCAAATAATTGCAAACCAGAAGTAATCAGCGTGACAAATATTTAAGCTAACTATATCCTGTCTGGAGAGTATGTGTTAACTTCAGGGTTTGACATTGATGTGAGATGGTAGCTATTTAGCTCCTGCTTCTACCTTTAGGAGAGCCTCGTTGGCTTAAAGCCAACAGTTACCGGGAGCTACATTTAGCTCCCTAGACCAACTAGTGCCTTAGAAGCATGCAAATGGGACATAAACTTTGAGAGTTTGAGAATATAAATAAAGAAGAATTGGAACACATCTAGGACCCATTTAAATATAATGGATCATATGTAATGGGCAAAGAGTTAAAGGGTGCATCTTATGTGGAAGTTAAATGTGCAGTGTGCTCCTGGTTCCTAAATGATAGCTCCTGCCTACTGGGTGATACCCGACACCAGGAGCTGGTTTTGGCTCCTGCTCATTAAACCTTAATGTCGATCCCTGTAATGTGTTTTTTTTTTTTTTTTTGTCATGCAATTCCTTTCCTAAAAATTTAAGTTGTTGCATAATTACAGGATTGCTACTCTAAAATACTGCATGGTCACCATGTTGTCCAGGAAAGTTTGTTAGTATATCTAAATCTCAGTGTAAACTATATATTTAATTTTGTTGGGGAGTCATATTGACAAGTGACCACTTTTGAAAACATACATGATCACATGGCTAAATGCTTTTGATGGCAATCCTAGTTCCGTTACCTGCGGCTGCATCAACCCGTGCGCAGAACCCATGAGCCCATACCAAACTCCTTGACATTCTATCTGCTCACCCAGTTGCTTTATACCAGATCCCCTGAAAGTGAAATGGCCGCAAAACTGCAGTATACTACCACCTAGTTTGCCTAGTTCTCTGCCTGCTACACCATCCACTCCAGTTAGTTGCTTACTTTATTTCCTCTTACATAATGAATACACAAAGCCACCTAGAGGTTTACACAAAGTAGTAATCAATCGTTCCTTCCAGTCTGTAAATCTACAGATCTACGTGAATACCATACACTGTAGCTGGCGACCAGAGCTAGCTTTGTTCTACGATTATGATTGCATTATATATTAGCATGTGAGGGAGACAGCGGGCCAATCTGGAGGCTGGGTACGCAAGCGGAATCTGAAAGCTGCCCACATTTCATTCCAGGTTGCTGCGCCCAGCCTTCACCTTGTCCTTGGAGGGCAGTGCCCCAGGCCAATTCTCCACTGGACTACCACAACCAAACCCCCTGCTCACTCACCTGCACTCCTCCCTGCTTATATTCAGATCCTGGAAATACTTATTTCCAATCACAGATATATGGGTAATTTCTTTTTATGGGAAGCATGAATTATACAAAGCTTGGTTCCCTTAAAAACAAACCAGTATCAGAATTCCAGATGACAGCTCTTGAGTGCTAATAGCAGTAAATATTGCTTCCATGGATGCGCAGGGCTGGAATGCTGCGCTTGTCCCGAAAGTGGTAATTAACACTAAATTGAAAACGGTTGATATCAATGACTGGCAAAGGACATCTTGTCCATCTGAAGTTGACCATTACCCTGCCTGCTGCAAAACTATACTAGGTACTTGGTCTCAGGCTATGACCTTCCTTTAACATTGTGAAGTTTTTTCTTCATGAAACTTCTGCTTTCACAGCAAATGATGGGTCAAGTAAACAATATAAAGGACACTTCCCTGTTCGACCCCGACTGCACCCAGCTGCACTGGAAAAAAGCCTTATCAGATCTATTTATCTATGTCCATTTATACACCTAACCTTTTGCATTTAACAGACTCTCCGCTCACTAATGTCTTACTTCAGCGGTACACACACATGCTGTATTGTTGTTCATTTTAGATCTTGTGTTCAAGAATATCTGGTGACATTTAAAATGGCCAAATGAAGAGTGAATATTGCTGGTTGGATTCTCGTCACTCGGTCCGCACTCCAGGGTTCAGATCTTGTCGCTGGAGGTCCAGCAGGTGTACACCAAAGTTTGGGACGAAATCAGACTTCGAAAGACCATGCACTGCACTCAGGCTCAAGGTCCCTGGTTATTGGCGTTTTGCAGCTCCGCAAGGTCACAGAATGTTGAGAGATGTCTGGTTTGGCAGGTCTTCTCAAGACTAGTGGATCTCACCATCCTCTGGGTAGGAGTCTTGTTGCATTTGGGACCCTTCCCGGCCGCCAGTTCACTTGGAAGGGTTACATCAGGCTCTGGTTACACAGCATGCTGGAAATGGTTGTTGCTGTCGTTTCATGATCTTCCTCTTCGGATTTGGTTCCAGTGGTAGACTTGTCAGCAGCTTCCTGGTTCGGAATATTTATCAAGAATTACATAACTTCTGCAAACTCCCTGCAATTTACAGAAAGCTGAGGTCTGGCTGTCCAATCAGGACAGCCTACCCCCTCCAGTTCCTTTCAGGCAAGGTGAAAGACACAGGATGCACAGTTGTGGACTACTGTAGAGCCTCCCCCCAAAGACAAAACTTCAACCCAGATTGTTACCGCCTAAAATGGCAGAAGACCTCAGGAAATGCAAGCTAACGAGAAATGGCGAAAAATTGAGCCCACGATTCTTGTAGAATGGTGGCCCTTATGTGCATTACCGTGGCTGATTTGACAGCCTATGCGTAATAATGAATAAACGTCATAAAAGTAATTTCACTGCCACCAGCCATTCAAGTAAACTTGCAATTGTAACAAAAATGTTACCAAGTCATTAAGAAAGAGGATACATTGTATCCCCCAGCACTTCACATAAGCTGGGGTGTGCTGGCTCAGTAAAATAACTGTAAAGGGGGTGGGAATCCCACCGTAGGTCTTGAGAACAGTACATCACCCAATATATAATAAGATAAACTACAAAGGGAAGCCCAAAGGGGCAGCCCAGCCTAAGCCTGAAACATATAGATAACTATAAATCCAAACACACTATGACGGGACATACAAAGGTTCCCCATAAAAAGTGTATAAGACTAGGTGAGAGGGGAAAAAGATTCACCCGCCTAGGGACACGATAAAATAATTACCCAGTCCAAGCAAAAAGTTCTGGGGCTGACGCAGGTCAGGAAGATTTATCATAATTATGAAATTATTACCCAACAATGCTCTATTCAAACTTTGTGGGCTGGCTTTCCTTTCAGGACAGCCAGCCTTCCAGTTGGAACTGGTTCCAGGCAGGCATGAGGACTGAAGTTTTGGACTCCTCCCTAGTTTCCTGTCTTCAGACACTCTGAAGCCTCGCCAGGCTTCACCAAGGAGTCTCGCCGAAGACCAAAGTTAAACCCAGACCTCCCCCACCCAGCATGGCAGGAGAAGGACCAAGCACACAAGAAATGGTGAATAAAGAATACAGCAACCATTTGGGTGACCCTTCTATGTGGTATTGCGATTGTGAGCACAGCCTGAAGAAGTTGTCTGGCACTGTCTGGTGAGAAACGCAACCCGCTCTTGAAACAAAGTGCCCTCTGCGCTCGCGACCCCTGGGCTTCCCTCGCCCAAAACCAAGTACAGAAGGTTGTGTCCCCAGCGAATTCCAGAGGCCTTGCAGTGTCACTTGGAAGAATCAGAGGCAGTGTGGTAAATGACATAACTGTTCCTTCTCTCCCCCTCCCCCCGACCCCTGTCTTCCATAAGGAAACATTGGATGTAGCACCATTGTCTTTAAATTTACTCTGGACTTGCCTTTGGTCATCAAACCTGGACTTGGCACTTACCTTTGGAATAGCATAGTGTGGGGGTACTTGCCTGCCTTGAAGGAAATACCACCTACAATCCTTTCCCCTGTCCCCTCTCCCTCCCCCAAGTGGCTAATTTTAGAAATAAATCTCAAGTTAGGCTACTTTGTATCCATAACTTTTTCTTTTATGTATTTCTGGTTAAACATGCAATGTGTCAAGAATGAGCTGTTGGCAGCACATGTTTCTACCATGGTTTGAACATTTTACTCGTGCACTTTTGCAATTACGCAAAAGGCTACTAAGAATGGATAGCACACTAAAATGGCTGTGCTGCGCGACTGTCACCGGTCCTTTGGCCATACTGTTCTTTGCCTTCCTCCTCCCTTCTATGTGAGGAATTGTCTTATAATGTATGCCCTTTTGCAGGGAAAGCTCTGGCTTTCTTTGGCAAAGTGGTGGTCCGCTTGTAAGCCCGGATGTTGGGGCCTGGGACTGGCTGGTTCCTGTCCATATTCAGGTGCGTGAATGTCTGTTGCTGGGTAGATTGTGTGGCCAGTGACTATCCATGATTAGATAGCCACTACCAGTTTGAATAGTACAGGTCTTTACCATTGGTGAACCTGGGCAATCTTCCAGTCTAGATCTTGCATAAAAGGTGGACTCCTGCAGCCAATCCACAGATCATTGTTGGACTCAAGACCCCTTACGAAGATGTTCAGCTTCTGAGGAAGACAGGACAACATTTGCAGCTGGCCGGCATACAATCCAGTGAAACCTTGCTACTCTGCCTGATCTCAAGAAGACCACCAGTACTTTGGCCCGTGTACCTGTGAGAACTAGTCTAGACCCCTCCTCAAGGATCCATGCCTTCTGATCCTTCAGCAGCGCCCCTGGACTACCCAGAGGACTGACCAGCTCTCTCCTGGGATACCCTGATGCAGCCATGGTATTTAAATGATCTTCAACTCGTACTACATGATGCCTGCTCATGCATTGTAAGCCTGCTAGTCTCAACAGAACCTGGGCTGGTTCTGCTCCCTTAAATTTGATGAAAGTGGGTTAAGTTAACACACCTGTTCCTCCCCACCCCATCCAAATGGGCGTAAAGTCGTGTCCCAATATCTTTCCTCACTCAGATCGGTGGTAATCTAGCCAAGGATCCCCTCCTGGGCCTACCAGTGTATACTGGGATTGAGTATTCCTTACCTAAACCTGGCTTTACTTTTTGGAACTCTGAATTGTAACCACTGGCATCGCTCAATTACATAATAAAAATACCTGAAAAATGCATCATTTGGAACTGATGATTTTAGGGGACTAGGAAACAAGCCACCTCAGGGCCTTAACAGGGAACTTTTTGTGTGGCTCTAAAATGTTTCGACTGCGTTTTATGTATCGGACTACTTGCCTGTATTCCAGTGATTTTTGGATCCAATGCTTTTCTAGCTTTTCAAAAGAGTGGATGTATATATGTACCTTCTGGAGCTTGTGGATCTGCTTAGATCACATGCTCTCCATAGTCAGACATCTAGTGATAGTCGTACATTATTGCAAGACTTGTTTTCAAAACTCAAACTGACGTCGACAGGGTGTGTTAGTAATACCATTGCTAGTGTGACGTGTACCCGTACCCATTGTCCTTCACTCGTCGAGGTCCCTCAGATTGTTTTTTTTTTTCCACCATCAAAGTCTGTCGCAAATGAGTTCTCTTCTAGTCTGATGCCTTTAATTAGTTGAAAATGTACTTGTAGACTCTCCATTATTTTTTCGCTTTGCTGCACAAACGACAGACTGCTCGACGGCTTTCGACAAACAACCTCATCGTCAACGACTGACTTATCGATGACCAGACATGGCCTACACAGGCCTCTTTGGGCTTCGGCCCATTACAGTATGGAGAGAGGGGGGGGGGGTTCTTCATACTGACGTCTTTAGAGAATGCATATTATGTCACCCCCTTTCCCTTTTCCTTGCCAACCTGCAAAAAAAAATAATGGACAAAACTCACTTTAAATGTTGCCCTACCTGCCACTGAAAATTCCTGTGGAAGGACCTGCACCAAGTGTACAATTAATATCTCCTGAGGAATCCCCCCGAAAAGTTTGTAAATCCTGTAAACTTTTTTGACCGAGAACTTTAAAGGATCGGTGAACAAAACGCTGGGCTGCTCACGCCATGCAGACCGAGGCCTCCATCGACGTGACGGAACACTCCAACAAGGGCAGTATCAGAGTCATGAGGAACACCGACGGCGAGCAGGGTTAGTCTGAACCCCATGTGCAGGCCCCTGACTCCAAGAAGCAGGCCGGCAGCTCTGTGATGGATAAGACACCCAGCGGCCAGAGCATACACAAGCACAGACACAAAAAACATACTCCACGGCTGACTTTCGATGGTACAGTCGAGCGTCAAAGCCCACGCGGTGTCCACAGAGAAAGATTCAGGTTCTTCACTGTCCAATAGGCCATCGCGTAGGCTTTTCCCTCATGACAGGCCCCCGAAACTGAAGGACAACCAACTACAGTACAATTAACTGCTACTAAAGGCTGCACAACACTTTAATATCGACACTCAGAAAGCACAGGTCGACAAAGACTTGGTGGAAGACATTCTAGGGGACAAAAGGTCTGCCACACAGTTTATTCGGCTCCTGCAGACTGTACAAAGACGCATCCAGCCATCCCGACTGGCACCTAGTCTCACAAGTGCGGTCAACCGCAGAATAGAAAAGCTATTCAGACCGGCACCCACTGCCCCCCTGTATATTAGGGGTCAGCTTAAACCAGATTCCTTAGTGGTCACTGTCATCAGAAAGAGGGCAGGCACTCCCCTGGTGTCGGATGAGGCCCTGCCAGACAAGGAAAGCAAAAAAAGACATACTTTCGGAAGAAAGGTCGCCTCCTCTGCGGTATTCCAGACCAGAATCGCCATCAACAGTATGCTTTTAGTTGCCACAAATGAAATGACCTGGAACGCCAAATCGAAGCCACCCCAGAACCCCAAAGGCTCAATTGTTAAAAACTATTTCAGAAGGCAAGCAGATATCAAACTGCACTCTTGAAAAATAACCTTGATACGGCAGATAATGCAGTATGCATCATAGCCGAGGGTATGCTCATCAAGCGCCACGCCTGGCTCATACAATCAGCGTTTAAGTTAGAAACTCAGGCAGCCCTCTTAAACATGCCGGTGGAGCCTAATATTTTGTTGTGGAAGGTCGTGGAAGACTCCCTTAAAGGGAAAGTGCGCTCAAAAATGGTATTGTCCCGAGCGCTCGGGCATGTTTTTTTAAGCAAACTGTGATCAATCGTTGAAAACTAAGGTAAGTTGCATAGGATTTTTTTTATCACTTTTACACATGCAAAAATGTATTGGGTGCCGCCATCTTTTGCTAATCTTATCCATTGCTGCATCACCCTAAATTCAAGTGCCCTTGCGGCACTAAATCACATCACCCCCCCTGAAGCTGACGTCACTATTCCAAACGATATGCTCCACCTATTTGCATGACTTTAGTAGGCAGCATAGCCAAACGTGCCCCATCATCACGTCAGTTAACGCAGAATCCGGAAGATCAACGCATGCATCCGCTCACAGCGCACCCCTAATCGGATTTGAAAACAATATTTTTAAAGGAAACATCATTAATCATATAACAAAGAACACTCAAAAAACATTATGAACCACTGATTGTGATCAACATCTAATTGTTGTGTGTCCTTGGGTTAGAGCATGAAAACTTTGTAATGATGCACATTGTGTTACTTTCGGGAGAAGATGTGGATTCGACGCACCTTCACTCGCAAGGCTTTGGCATCAACTTCTTACTAGACTGTAAACGATGACAGGTTGCTCCTTGTCGCTGGTACCGCCAAAGGGCATATCGGCCTTGGTCTATCATCTCAAATGAGGATGATGCAAATTGATGCGTTCATCTGTATCTGCCATTGTTGATTGAAGAAACTGTCCCACGGTAGCTGAAAATTATGGCATTCGCAGAACGGCACAAGATATCTGTAGATGACCCAATAAAAATATATTTTATTAGCCGTTCTTTATTCAAATATATCAATTTACTCTGTACTTCTGCACCGGATGAAACCTAATAACGAGCACAAACCACAAATAGTGAACACACACGGACAACACAGGGGATTATTTGAGACTACGATGTGCATGAAAGGCTTGCGCTGTGAAGTAGGTATAGCTCCGAATGTGATGGAGAAGCTGATGGATAAATGGCGCAGACAGATGGAATTATAACGGAACTGGGAATATTATATATCAAAAAGAGAACCAAGTTCCCTTCGTAAATTATCTGCCCCTGACGCATCCAATAATGCAACGTTCAAACCCTGATATTCCATGGGAAGAAGTGGTTTAGATATCACTAGCCTGCATACAGGTTGTGTTTTTGTGGGTCGTCGACGAATAATCGTCGCAATATACGCCAACTAACTACCCATAACAATGTCATTAAGCAATACTGATCAAAAAATCAAACCTTTACTCATTCCTCTTTAAACTATACACAAAAATTATTAGTCGATTTATGAACAAACCGTGAGTTATGGAATTGTTTTAAATATGACGCAGTATAAATGTAATCGACAGAACAACGTATTGTGTACACTATTTTCATCAAGTGGCATATTTGCACGTCGCTGAATTGTTCCATATGCATACAGCACAAATGCAGTTTTTAATCGCAAAAATATTATGGATAGCTAAACTTGCATTATGTTTGGTAGTTCCATGCTCTTGGCTTAACGCAGATTGTCCGCTCATATCAACGGTTTGCATAAATTGAAACTAAATGTTCCAATGACCACTTTCCTTAGAGTAAATGTTATCATTTTTGCAGGTATTCAACACCTTCTGTCCTAGTCTAGTGATTCCTCCCATTCGTCCAAGGTCAAATAACAACTGAAGCTTGTTTTCAGCGTGTATGTGTGGTAGGTTTAGTTTTTGTGAAAGAATGGCACAATAATAAAACATACCGGACAAGATGCATTGGTGTGAACTGATTAATTTCTTCTATCCCTACAAGCATCATACCACGAAGTGACCTTCACTCCATGGGAGCGATGAGCCTAGCTGACCAACGTGGCATTAAAAATAGACCTGAAAAATAAACAAATTGTTTGCTGGCATCCACCAATGACGTGCGATTATGAATACTTTTTTACCCATCACTAGTGCGGGTTATGAACCTATATGTGATGTCATTCATGACGCTCTGGCCTTTCTAAGGGTAAAATCATTCATTCTGGAGTCTCAACGTTTTCGAAGAGCAGACACCTTTTTAAAGTTTTTTTTTTTATTTCGGAAAAAGTTTACCTTTTTAAACCCTGCAAGCTATCGCTTGGCTCCCTCCCCGAGATGTTTGTATTCATTATGTTGTGAGCGTAACGGGGGACAGCCTTCAATTGCACTCCGTCTTCTATAATTTATGCATGTCCATTCAGACTATCCCACATGAGGCAGCCCTGTCTATGTTCGATCGAGACAGGTTACACAGCTTGCCCAAACCAAGTTAGTTGCATTCATGATTCGACTAGGCCTTGTGTCAATTGACCATGCGAGTGCATAGGGAAATGAGGATGATCATTAGACAATTTTTCTGATTCGTTCCCTAACATTCTGATGCAGACCTGAGAAGTCTGTAGCCTTGTGCTCAACATGGCAGTAGTCCACGAAAGCACACAAACGCGACTGTCAAGTAAAAAGCGTTTCTTCTTGTGAAGGCCGTACCAAGTCAGGAAGGGGCCCGAGGCGATGAGGAATTGGTTCCCACTATTTGAGTAGGATGTGCCCTTGGCAGCAGATCCGATTTTCAAAACGTGAAAATAGCTGGTGAGCTCAGGCTAACCCAGCCAACATTGAACTCCTTTACTAGACCCCATCTGTTGTACTGTGACTCTCAGCACGAAAATCACATAGTGTAATAAACTGGACAATACATTTTTCTGCTCTTCTGATACTTGTATAATAGGCACTGTAGAAAACTATGAATTGTATTCTGGATAACTGTCATTCTAGGAGAGTTGCACCTTGGGGTGTAATAATTCAATTTACAGTTGCTTTTCGGTTCACAGAGTAGGGGAAGCAATTAATTCAAGTTAGTTTTGGACACCTGTTACACTCAAGGTAAGTACAACCAATACTACAAGCCATCCGAAAAGGCTGGTGTGACTTCACATTTCTTGTGGCTGTCTAAAACAAACCATGATATTGTATGATGATATGGCATTTGTAACGCGTCTATGCACAAGTGTTTCAAGGCGCAATGAGGCAAGGGAGGGGGAACCGAGGGAAGACGGAGACACGGATCTTACTAGGCCAGGTGACATTGAGATTGTGCAAGTGCAGTATAGGGGGTGGGGGACAGTGCAGGGGGAAAGGAGACTGGGCAGTGCATAGGATAAACAGTGAAAATAAAGAAAGGCAATAAATATCAAGTGCGACCAGCTGGTGGCAAGTGCAAGGGTAAGTGCAGACAGTAGGGGGCTATGGGGCTGTAGGGATACAGAAACACTTTTCGTGAGTCCTGGTGAAGGACAGGAAGCATCCAGGTTGATAGTCTCCAAGAAGGCAGAGTTGAGTGGTTGAGACCAGGAGGGAAGAGGAGAGGTCCGCCCACTCAGAGGAAGGAGATCTGACCAGGTGTCAGATAGATGGTAGCCACAGTAATGGAATGGCCAGGAGAGAACGAGCCTGCAGACGAGGCATTCAAGAGAGGAGTAGGAATGACCGAGGCATTAAGATCCATTAAGTAAACATTAATGACAACCTTGGAGGAATGGAAGGAGCCAAAGAGGGCCTCACACTGGGTGCCACCATTAATGGGAGAAGAAGAGAAAGGAGAGAGCACAAAGACCATATGTAGATTCCATAGGTCTGGCTAGGGAACGACAGAGTATGTCAGTGAGGGTTTGCCTGGAGGAAGCACTGGTATAGGTATCGGCGATAGATAGGCCTGGGCTGGAGACCAGGATGTCCTTTTAAAAATTTTTCCTACCAGATTAAGTGAGGAGAGCAGGATAGTCGATAGAGAAGCAGTTAGAAAAGATATAGGAGAGACAGAGCACCGTAGAGTAGGTAAGGAGAGGAGAGAAGTATGGGGCAGGGGGCAGGGAGAACACAAGGGAAGCACACATAGAGGGGCTCATGCAAAGCAAAACCACCCAGAGTTGCGCTGTTTGGCAACCTATCAAAAACATGCACTTATTGCCAAAAAGTTGACAGAGGATGCATTTGAAAAGACAATTTGGATGGTATGGTGAGCTATGTAGAGCTATGGAGAACCCCAAAAATCGGTTTATGGCCATTTCATCTAAAACCATTGCATCTAATACCATTCCATCAAAATGTTTCCATCTAAACATTTTCCATCTAATGTATTTCTTTTTCTTCTTTTTTTCCCCCAAACCCCTGTTTTTTACCCTTTAAAATGCACCTGAACAAAAATTAACCCTTTACCCCCCAAAAATATGCATTAAATGGAAATTCTTTAGACGGAAAAAATTTGATGAAATGGCATTGGATGCAATGGTTTTAGATGAAATGACCAGATACCCAAAAAATCACACACATCAAAAGACCACAATACTCTGTGTAAAAAGGTGCACACTCACTGAGGTGTGTGAAAAAATACACTGCTAAATCAAAACATTGTTAGTTATGCGGTTGACACAGGTCAGGCGATTGATCATTACTATGAAAGTCTTACCCACCATAGGCCATCAACGCCAGTGCTATGCCCTGCATGTGTGGATGTGGTTTGGGTCTAGCAGAGGGATTTACAGACACAAGCCTCTGTACCTTTGCCTTGTGGCAAATATCCATTTGCCTATCAGTATTTCAGCAACCCAAATGAGCAGTGCAGCACCGATGTGCTAGGGTAATTCCATGCTGAAATATATCGCCAATAGCAACCACAGACATGTCGTATCGATCGAGGACCAGTAATATAAATGAAGGGTAGGTTAAAGACATACATTAATGAATCATACACCTGATTAAATCTGCATAATTAAATACTTTTTAATTCTTTTTATAGCATTGAAATTGAGTGTAATAGCATTTGATTGTTGATGTGGAATGTTCAAACATTGAGGAACATATCAAAAATGTTACTGAGAGCACATTATGAAGACGGCTAGAAATCATTTAAATCGGGAGGTACACTTTTCAACAAGTACCACTTTAGGGGGACAGGGCTCGTTTGCAATGTTTTGTGGCATTGTATGTGTCTGAGGAACAAAATCAGGATTGATTCCATGAGTATGCATGGCCAACACAGTCAATGTCAGATGTTTCACAAATTTGAATTCCATTTCCTCGTATATTGGCTTGCCCACCCACTGTTTGGCTTGTTTTGTAAAGGCCATGAGATAATGAATTATCCTGAGGTTTCCAGCAATTTTCGCTTGTTCCTTCCGAACATTCTCGTTGTGCGCAAGTTCAGCTAGTCTTGTTCTGGCCTCCATACAGTTTATGCCGAAATGCAACCTTTTGGACGTGTACTTTAGATACATATTATGGAACACCTCCAAATCTCCGGTATGACAGAATTCTGAGAGTCATTTCAGGGCTCTTGAAAGTTTTATCGTACACAATCTTCACAAGAGCTTTGTGTGGAGGTGAACATGGAACCAGCCACTTTTTCTTGTGTTCCAGCTCCTTCAATAAAGGTCCATGTGCACATTTGTGAACATTTTGGTTTTTCTACAGACCCATCACAAGTTTTGGAGCTCCACCAAAGATGCTTACTGATAGACTGACACCACTTTAAAATATTTTCTGAACCCTTTTTTTTTTTTTACCAGCAGCTGTACATTTTTTTGACTGATTTGGCAATGTGCCACACGTGGAAACTGCTCTTGCATGGCCTTGGTTAATCAGGTCTATTTGCATTCCCCTAGATGGAAGATGTTCGACGGATTTGATGAAACCATGTTTCTCCATGGCCACACCTGCACGATCTCCTAACTCACAATTTGTTTACTTTCCATGTCTTGAAAGTTGTATGTTCAGTACTTTGCTGAAAATCCCAGGCTGTCACACTGGCCACCATCAGCTAGCTGGAAACGTTTGCCAGAGAATGTGCTTTCGATTGACATCTGTTACATTTTCCAGAATTCCCTTTGATATTTGTAGTACTGGGTTTTAGCAAGGAACTCAACAAATTGTCAGAAACTGGAAATCTTACCGAAAGTAGACCCGCTGAAAAGTAAAGCGGTTGAACATAGATTTCCAGCTGGCACTTTGCCCAGCATTGGTTGACTGGACCATGAAAATGTATTCTGGAGGTGGACACAGCCGGCTTGGATTTTCAGGTTAGTGCCTTGTAATACACGAGACACACTTACTTACCAATGGCTCCCTGCATATGTTCCCCCTCAATGTATGAACACATTTCAGCATATGTACAATCTCTAGCAGGCAGCTTTGGACTACATTGTTTTTGTGCTCCTTTATTAGCCAATCGTCCGGCACTAGTGTGGTTTATGACTCGAATTTGGTGGACAAATCACCCAAACTAGGCAAACGGAAGTCGAGATCTTTAGCAAGTTCCTCGGTCAATTGCGTTGAAGCTACAGTCTGTTAGTTCAGGGTGTGATATTTGCGCACGAATTGGAGAAACCGGTAACAGCGAATGTTTCTTTGGTGGAACATTTTTAGCGGGGTGTAGATTGTGTCAAGGGGTTTCCGAGGAATTGCAATGCATCTTTATTGCATTCAATTTCATCTTCTGTAGTTGTCACATGGTAGCAATGGTCCATGGACACTTTGCAGGGATTGCCGGTCACATTCCATTCCGTTTCCGGCCATTGGGCATAAGCATCACGAGTCTGCTTATTGACTGGACCACGCTGCGCACCAAATAATAGTTGCTCCATTGTGAAATCTGTTTGGCAAGCGACATCTTTGGTTTCATTTGTTTGTGTCTTCATACTTCTCTACCTTCTGGGCATCTAAGAGATGTGCTGAAAAACATGCTCAATATATAGCACACATACAGCAGATACCACTTTAAAAATAAAAACATTCTATGAATAAAACACCAGCCTAAAAACTTCTACAAAACAAACTTGTTTGTTCGTTACCCTTGTTTTCTTTGTAACCGTGAGATTCTCTTTTCTCACTGCAACAGCAATCTGAAAAAAATAGTGTTTTTATATGGTTTAAATCGAGCACATTTAATTTCCACACAAACAAACATATGTACATTTCAAAGGGATTGTGTCCTCCAACGTATTCCTCATCTATGACATGTAATGTCCACAGCTGTGCTGCTTTGGAAATTGTTTTGGCAGACAAGGCTAAGGCCTCCAGCAATCCAATTTCTAAAGTTCGAGGGGCAGGTCCCAGGTGAGTAGGCCGGGTTGTGGAACACTGGGGCGGACGGGCTCAGGTCTCTCGGGACGCCTCTGGATTTGCGTGCCCAATCCCATGCCTTTAATGTCTGCTTGGCCGATAAGATGGATGGTCACGTCCGCCGCAGTGAGGCAGTCAGGTGTAAGAGAAAGCGCAGGGGGAGAGGTAATCAGGATTGTTCTATGTCCATCCATTTGGGGCGCCCTGATGCAATGGTCCAGGCTCGAGTATGAGCTATCTGCGCTGCCATCTGATATCTTTGGAGGTCAGGGACCCCAAGGCCTCCCTGGTTCGGGACACATAGCATGGTTTTCCGCTGAATGCAGGCTTTCTTCCCCTTCCATATAAATCTGAATATCTTTCTCTGAAGTCGCTGCAGCGGGGGGCGAGGAACTATGGAGGGGAGGGCTGAGCAGGCGTAAAGAAATCGTGGTGGTAAGTTCATTTTACAGGCCGCAATGTGACCTATTAGCAATATTTCCTGCGTGAGCCAGCTGTCCATGTCTTTTTCTAAGGCTTTAAATAAAATCGGGACGTTTATCCGGTAGGTGTCTTCAGGACAAGCGGGGATCTGGACCCCGAGGTAGGGGATAGAATTTTCACTTAGTAGGATCGCGCAATGAGATCTGAAGGACTCCTTATCTCTCTGGTCTAAGCCTATCTCCAAGACTGTAGATTTCGCGAAATTGATGGCAAATCCTGAGACCTTTACGAATCTATGGATTTCCGCTAGGGCGTTATGGTCAGCATCACGTCCTCCGCGTAAAGCGCAATCTTGTGCTGGGTGGGGCCCACTTGGAGGCCTTTTGATTCTGGCGCTTAGGCGAATCCGCTGGGCCAGGGGTTCCATTACCATGGCAAATAGGTGAGAGAGGGGATACCCCTGTCTGGTGCCGCATGTTAAGGAGATCGGGTTGGTCAGTAGGCCGTTCACCCGAAGGAGAGTAGTCGGGCTTGATAATTCGCCAAGACGAGCTTCAAAAAGGAGGGCCCAAAGCGGAACGATTCCAAGGTAAGACGAAGGAACGACCAATCTACTTTAGCGAAGGCCTTGGTTGCATCCAAGGCCAGCAAGGCAAGAGTCTCGCCTAGCAATCTCGACCAGGTTGAGGACCCTACGTGTGTTGTCCATGGTGGCTCTGTTTAGAATAAATCCTGTCTGGGCTGGATCTATAATGTCAGGGAGTACCTTTGCTAAGCGGTTTGCCAAGACCTTTGAATAAATGTTCGCATCTAGGATTAACAAGGAGATGGGTCGATATGCCACAATATTCCTGGGGTCTTTTCCTAGTTTCAGCGCTAGAATTGTAATCGACTCTTGCATCGACGTGGTTATCGATTCTGAGGTGGCGAAGGAGTTGAAGAGTCGTCATGGGGGCCAACAGCTGGGGTCGGAAGAGTTTGAAAAATCGAGGCGAGAACCCATCTGGCCCCGGGGCTCTTGGTTTTAAGCTTTTAATGGCCTCGTCGATCTCTTCACTGGTGATCTGGGCCTCCAGCTCTTCTCTTCTTGGGGTTGTGATATTGGGTAAGGCAGCCTCCTGCAGGTAGGAATGCTGTTCTCCGCTAGATCTCGGGGTTGCCGACATTGTATCGGTCAGGTGGGCCTCTGCGATTCTTAATTTATCCCCATCAGTGAACTGGACTGCACCCTGGAGGTCCCGGAGGCCTATAATCAGTGCTTTAAGTGGGCCGGGGCCTGCCGGGGCCGGGCCCCGGCAGTCTCCAGAAAGTGGGGCTGAGCCGGGGCCCAGCCGGGCCCCCCGTCCCACACAACATTGCGGGATGCATTATCCCGCCGCGGCCGCAGCCGCAACGGGAGATGCGCCCGTCATTATGTTGGCCAAGCTGACAGAAGTGCCAGCCACCACAGCGACGCTGAGGCTGGCGGCACTTCTGTCAGTTAGTGTAACTCCCTCTGATGACCCCTCATCAGGGTCATCAGAGGAAGTTACTGTCCCTTTGTTTTCCCTCCCCAGGTCACTGACCCCCGCGGGCTCCGTGATCTAATATGCAGATTAAATCATGGAGCCCGCGGGTTCGCAGAGGTTGAAAGACACCTCGGGCTCAGTGATAGCAGATAGATCACAGAGCCCGAGGTGCCTTTCTCCGTCGGCAAAGCTTTATAAAAGATGCCTTGAACTGTGTACGTTTCAAGCCATCTTTTATAAAGGTAGAAATATTTCTATGTTTATAAAAGACGGCTTGAAACGTGCACAATTCAAGGCATCTTTTATAAAGCTTTGTCGACGGACAAAGCCACTTTGCGGTTTGTTTTGTCCGTCATGCCTTGAATTGTTTACGTGTCAAGCCATCTTTTAGAAACATAGAAACATGTTACAAATATCTATGTTTATAAAAGGTGGCTTGAAACGTACCCAAACCATAGTAAGGTAAGCACACAAGTGTGCATAACTTACTATGGTTTGTGCACTTTTCAAACCACCTTTTATAAACATAGAAATATGTAACATTGCTATGTTTATAAAATATGGCTTGAAAAGTACACACACCATAGTAGTACGCATACAAACATATAAATGCTCACATACATTTATATATTTGTTTGCGCACCTTACTATGATTTGTGCACTTTTAGGCCACGCCCACAATGAAAGCCACGCCCCCAAACGAGGGCCCCCCCTCAATTTCTTACCCCACTTAAAGCACTGCCTATAATGGTAT
The DNA here is from genome assembly GCF_040938575.1 of Ambystoma mexicanum. NCBI lineage: Eukaryota > Metazoa > Chordata > Amphibia > Caudata > Ambystomatidae > Ambystoma > Ambystoma mexicanum. Next base: position 158,737,722 of record NC_090926.1, on the reverse strand, counting down.
TCCTCCTCTTGACTCTTGCCAGTTTTTCTACTAGAAATTTATTTGCTTTATTACCTCTGGCGTAGTAACTTTGTTTTGGCTAGAAGCTGGGCAGCGTCCTCTGCGTAGTGGGCCTCTAATTTCTTTCGAGCCGTCTGCAAGGCTCGGTAGGTTCTCGGGGACCAGTTTCTGGCCTTACACACTGTCTCCGCCTCCTGTATCTTGTCCTCTAAAATGCGGCGGGTATGTTTTTGTTTGTGATAGGCAGCTCCTCGGGAGATGAACACCCCTCTCACCACAGCCTTCATTGCGTCCCACGTGTTCGCCGGGGAGGTATCTTCATTTTTATTTTCTTCAAAGAACTGCTTTATTGCTATAGCCAACGCGTCTCTCGTGGCCATATCTTCTAGGATCGGGTCATAGAGAGACCATCTGCGTCGCAGGGACGCGTCAGGATCGTGGGCTCTGAGCGTTAACGTTATGGGCGCGTGGTCTGAGAGGAATCTAGGTCCTATGAGGACCTAATCTGTGAATGCCAGGATCTGCGGCGATGCCAAAAGGATGTCGATGCGAGAGTATGTTCTTTGTACATAAGAATAGCACGAGTAGTCTCGCTCCTCAGGATGGAGGACTCTCCAGGTATCCACCACGTCTAAGGTTTGGAATAGTTTAAGTAGCGCTGTCGCCAAGCCAAAGTCTCTGTGGGCTGGAGGATGCGATCTGTCTGCTAAAGGATCAGGGACACCATTAAAATCTCCCCAGATGATGGTTTGGCCCTCAGCAAATGGTAGGAGAACGCTTTCTAGGGCTGAGTAGAATACTTCCTACTCTTCATTAGGAGCGTACACAGAAATCAATGTGTACAGTCGGCCGAGCATTCAGCATTTCACCGCCACGAAGCGGCCCTCCGGGCATAGCATGGAGTCCAGAACTTGCGGCTTAAGGCTCTTGGCGATCAAGATTGCTGTGCCACCCCTCTTCGTTCCGTTGGACGCCAGGAACTGCAGTGGAAATTGCCGATCCCGGAGCCTCGTGAAATCGGCAGGAGTCAGATGTGTCTCCTGGAGGAAAACAATGGAGGCCTTGTCGTTCTGGGTGCGTCTCAGGATCGTTTTCCGCTTCTGCGGGGCATTGAGGCCCCTGACATTCAGTGTCAAGAACTTTAGTTTCTGGTGTGGAGGAGGAGTTCCCTGGGCGTCCTCTGGAATGGGGCTCTGCTCATAGCGGGGAGGATGGGGGTACTCAGTCTTCATCTCGTGACTCAAATTCAGCGTGGCTTTCCTGCGGCTGGGTTTTCTGTATCCTCCAACGGGAGGGTAAACTTTTAAATGAGTGGGGGGCCGGCATTTCCAATGCGGGCCTTCCCACGGCCAACTGGGCCGTAACTGTTCTCCCAGCCAATGTTTTGAATGTAATTTTTATAAGATTTTGTGAGTGAGTGAATATGAGAACAAGTGAGTTGTGTGAAACCAGGTATGACCGTGTGTGAAACACTACACAACACAATACGCTTTTATAAACCTTTCCTAAATAAAACCACGAAGCGTCTTAGAAATAAGGATTGAAGGTGTTACCTATGACACAGTGATCTACTTTTTAGAGATCAATGGCCACTGTTTATGAATTAGGCAGTTAATGCACAATTGTGGTGTTCTTAATAATGTATGTACCCTTTTGTATTTTGGAATAAAAATTTGTATACATATATAAACTATTTCGTATCAAATCAATTTTTTGTTAATACAGAATACAGCAGGAAACAGTAAATAATAGGGACCACCTGGAGTGAGCAGCTACGAGTAGCACTAGCTGTGTTGTTACATAATAGTGAAGGGTTAACCCCTTGAATTTGAGGGTATGCTAGTGCTATATATCCCTTTATCTCTCTCTTTTGTTTGAATGGATCCAACCACAACATTGGGTTGGTCTCCAAGGGTGAGTTGGTGACATACTACTCGGAGTGGGGTATGGGCCGCTCGGGACCCGTGGCGTTACTGGTTCCCATTTCCATCCTAGGATCGGTCAGCGCACGACCGCCAGCTTGGGCAGGATCATTTTCTCTTTCGGCGTCTGTGCCTTCGACCAGGGTTGCTGCTGCTGTCTCTGGGGTAGCTGCTCTGACTCCCTTGGCGAGTGCTGAGGACTGAGTGGGCGAGGCCTCTGGCGAGCGCGGGTGCAGGATGGACTCTGCGTCCTCTAGGTGACCGATTCTGCGCTGGGTTCCCCAAAAGGTGAATTGAAGAGTGGAGGGGGAACAGCCATCTGTAGCATATCTGCTGGTTCTGTAGGAATAGGGTCAGGGGTTTAAGGGTTCTTCTTTTTTGTAAAGTTGTCAATGAGAGGTCTTGGAAAATCTGCAGTGGGGTGCTCATGAACGAAAGTTCGTCTTTGGTGCGGCTTATAGCCGAGATGGCCTCTTTAGTAGCGTAGAAATGGACCCTGGTAATTAGATCTGGGGGGGCGTCTGAATCCACCCCCCCCCCCCCGGTCTCGGGCGCAGCCTGTGAGTGCGGTCCAGGATAAGTTGAGTTTTATCGAAATTTGGGAGGAGAGCTTGGAAGAAATTGCCCATGTAATCTGGCAGTTTTTTGTGTGGGATGGTCGACTGGACCCCTCGGATGCGCAAGTTATTTCGTCGTGCCCTGTTTTCTAGGTCCTCCTGCATAAACTCTAGCACTTCACTCCTGCTCTGCAACGCCAGGATCTCGCGTCTCATGTCTAGGATTGTGGCGTCATGACTCTGGGTCAGGTCCTCTACTTCGCCCAGCCTCTGTTCCGCTTCAGTAAGTCTTTGATCGGTCTGGTCCATCCGCGTGGTAAGCTCTGACATACATGATCGGAACTCCGCCTTGATGTCCTGCATAAAGGCCTGGATGTCTCCCTTAGTGGCTAATTTTCCTTGCTCCTCGGAGAGGGGGGGGGGGTTTGTGGGGTTAATTTAGGGGGAGGGTCCGGCGGCTTTGTCCTGTCTGCTGCCATCAGCATAGTGGAGATGTCCGAAGATTTAGCTGTTTTCGTTGGCTTCGTCATTGTGCCGAGATTAGGGGCTCCGGACTGCTGTGACTGCAATGCTTAGGTTGAGATGGGTTGTCAGCCTTCAGGGGTCCCCTTATTTAGCGGGGAGAGAAGGGTGGGGGAGATCCACCAGAGTGCAGGGAGAGATCGCTCGGTACCAGGACTCTCCGGCTGCCTGGAAGGGATTGAGTGAGGGGGGGAGACCCCCGGAGAATCCCCCGCACCACTCCCCGGGATTGCAGTGCAAGGAGGGGGGGGAGATCAGCCCCCGTTCGAGACCAACAGCGACCAGAGATGGCGAGGTGGAACTTCCTGGTTGGAAGGGTCAGGGGGCCAGGATCCCAGGGGGGATAAATGTGGATTATGGGCAGGGGCGACCCAAGTGAACAGTCGGCCAGCTAGACGCAATGAGGATCATAGGCCGGGCCTCCGCAGCGTTAGAAAGGGGCCATAGTAGAGATGCCGCCAGCGTGGTGCACTGAAGGAGGGTGGGCGGGTAGCACCAGGCGGGGGGGGCCCTGGAGCTGGGTCTCAGGCTGCAAGATGATCAGCAGGGGTGGGCTGGGGCGCCCCAGGATGTCTGAGGGGGTAGGGGGGCTCAGGAGGGGCACCATGGGACCACCGTCCAGACAGCGGGGGCACCGCCAGGTCCCCTGGGCAGCAGCGGCTGGCCAGCACCCACTCAGGCCCCAGTCACGTTCCTACCTCACCGGGGCCCAGGAGAATCCCGGACCCCGCCGCCAGGCAGGTCTCAGGTGCTGGGGGAAAAGCCGTCCGTTGGCTGCTCCCACTTCAGTTCTCCAGGGATGGCATTGGGCCCGGCTTCGGGGAGGCTGGTTGAGGGAGTGTGGGCAGGGGCGCCCCTGGAAGGAGCCAGGCCGCCAGATGGAGTAGGGGCCAGTGAGGAGATTCCTGGGTCACGGCGATGCCAGCGCTGGCACTCTGGCGCGGGGTGGTGAGGCAGAGCGGAGCAGGTAGCGGCCCCCGTGGGGGACCCCAGAGGAGGCCGCTCAGCGACCAATAAGGGCATGCCGGGAGGCCCCAGTAACGCAGCTTCGGCACAGCGGTCCGGCCACCCATCGCTTCAGGGAGCGGCTGTCCCACAACAGCTTCACCGGGGACTCTGCCGTTCTCTCAGCTTGTAGGCCTCCAGGCGGGGTGGCGTAGGGGGATCGGCGGCAGGCTACACAGCAGGTGTGGGGGGAGGGTGTCAGGGGGCCTCAGCCTCTCCGTCCCGAGGCCTCCGCTTGACTCGTCTCAGGGAGGAGGAGGTTGCCACTCATCCGCTGCGGTGCGGGCGCTGCCAGCACATGCCAGCTTGAGTCCGACTTCAGGGCGCCCTAGCAGAGGCTCACTTCACCCTGTTCTGGAAACGGCAGGATCACCTCTCCTCGCCTGCCATCTTGGAGGCACCATTAGGAGGCGGGAGGCGCAGGGTAACACGGGCCAGATCAAGTCGCCCAGGGCAGTAATGCTGCCCCTAGGCAGCAGCCGACGCCTCAGAGGTTCGCATTGCCCATGGACCAAGGTTCGCTGCAGTCCGATCCTCTCAGGCTAAGTTATTCTCAGTCATCGTGGGTCCCGGACGGAGTCCATCACAGGAGAAAACCCCAAGCCCCCCCGCATCCCCCCAGGTTTTCACATTCTTAAGGTTGCTCGGCCTCATGGCATCCTGCATTTTTCAGAGGCCCACTTGAGGATGAGATCCCTTTAGTGGGCTCTAAGGACTCGGTGGTCCCAGTTCTTGGACAGGAAGTCGGATCTCCTTCAGGTTCCGCCCTCGGTCTCGCAGTAACTTATGTGCTGGGCTGACGAGGTGAATCTCATGAGGGGAGCCTTTTTGGCAGCCATGGCCGGAGGTCACAGTGGTGACGGATGCGTCCCGGACAGGGTGGGGAGCTCATGCCGGCGATCTGTCCATCAGCGGTCGCTGGTCTCCATCGGAGTCCAGACTTCACATCAATATTTTGTAGCTGAGAAGCATCAGACTGGCACTGAAGGCTTTCCTGCCATCTGTACGGTGGAGGAATGTCTTGATAATGACAGACAACAGAGTGGCAATGCATTAACTCAGCGAAAAAGGGGTGTAGGGTCACTGCCTCTGTGCAGGGGGGGCAATACAGCTCTGGTTCTGGGCGATCAACGAGGGAATGTCCCTATCTGTAGTTCATCTAGCGGGCAAGGAGAACATGGCGGCAGACGCTCTGAGCAGACAGAGTGCAGTCTCCCACGAGTGGGCGCTAGCTCAGGAAGTCCTTCAGGAAATCTTCACCTTTTGAGGAGACCCACAGGTGGACATGTTTGCAACCGGAAGTGCAAAAGGTTCTGCTCGAGGGAATTTCCTCCGAGAGGAGCTCTAGGAGACGTGTTCGTAGTGGAGTGGCTCTTTCCGCTACTGTATGCGTTTCCTCCAGTACCAGTCATCCCTCAGGAGGTTGAAGATTCGGGACCCACATGATCCTCATTGCCCCAGATTGGGCCCAGAGAGCGTGGTACCTGGACATGTTCCTCTGTCCTCCAATACGTCAGCCCCTCAGAGAGATCTTCTCTCTCCAGAGGAAGGTCGGGTTCTCCATCCAAAGGTCAAGACTCTCAACCTCCACGCATGGTTTGAGGGGTTGAGCTATAGAGATTGGAACCTTCCGGAAGACGTAATGGAGGTGTTGCTTTCAACTAGACGGCCGGCAACAAAGTCCCTGTACCGTTGTCGTAAGTTTTGCGACTGGTGCAGAGGAAGGAATCTGGATGCTTTTCAGTGCTTTATTCCAGAGATTGTCTTTGCTGCTTTCCTTGGCCCACAGGGGTCTTCAGGTAGGCACCATTAATGGTTACTTGACAGCGCTGTCTGTATTGAAGCACTCTTTAGAGGAATGCTCTTATTTTAAAATTCCGCTGATCACTCAGTTTTTGAAAGGGCTCACAAATGTGGTCCCGTCGTCGCCATTTCAGGTGCCGGTCTGGGACCTTAATTCGGTTTTGAAATTTCTGATGGGTGCTCAATTTGAGCCTTTGCACTCTTGCCCGTGTAGGCTTTTGACATTTAAAACCGTTTTCGCAGTTAGGTCTGAGCGAGTTGCAGGCACTTTCTTCTATGCCACCCTTTACTTGGTTCCACAAGGACAGGGTCGTACTGAGTTTGTCAGTCTTTTTTGCATAAGGTTGTGTCCGAAATTCATTTGAGTCAGAAGGTGGTACTCCCCGCTTTCTATCCTCCTCCTCTTCCTAGTAAGGATGAGGAACGTCTCCATAGGTTGGCTCCTAGGAGAGCTTTGAGCTTTTAACTCTCCAGAATGGCCAAGCTCAGAAGGGACGACCAGCTCTTTGTGGGATATATGGGACACTGTTTGGGACAGGCTGTTTCTAAGCAGACCCTGTCTAGGTGGATTATCCTCACTATTTCAGAATGCTACTGGTTGGCTGTTAAGGACCCTCCTGAGGGTTTGCGTGCCCACTCCACCAGGGGCATTGCCACTTTGACAGCACTCCAGAGGGTTGTGCCGGTTAAGAATATCTGTGACGCTGTAACGTGGTCTTCTATACACATGTTTAAGCATTACTCCCTGTATACGTCCCATGCTCAGGATGTTGCATTTGGTAAGGCAGTTCTGTACTCTGCCATTTGAATTGGGTATGTCTAAATTCTTTTCCCTCCTCCACTCATCTTTACTGCTTTGGGAGTCGGTCATAGAATAGGAATACGTTGGAGGACACAATCCATTCAAAGAACAAGTTAGTTACCAAACTGGTAACATTCTTTCGACTGGATGTTCCTCTAAAGTATTCCTCATTGCCCTCTGAGCCTACCCCTCTCAAGAATTTCCCATGCCATTACAGCTTACGTCCCGCAAGGCTAAGTGCAGCCGGCTTAGGACTCTAGGCATTTATGCCGCACGTTGTGAGAGGGGAAAAAAAACATGAACTGAGGTTACGGGCTCCATGCGTCCAACTTGTAACATCCGATGACATCATCCTAAATGGACATCGTACCAATGCCATCGACGCAAGGGTGCCCTCTGCCGAAAGAAATTACAAAGCAGCACCACAGCTGTGGACATTGTATGTCATAGATGAGGAATACGTTGGAGGAACATCCAGTCGAAAGAACGTTACCGGTTTGGTAATTAACTTGTTCATCTACAAACAGAACCAACTGAATAGAAAAAATGACATTAAAGTGTATTCCAAATGCAATTTGATATCCAGTTGTATTCAATATTAGGTTATGTTTACCTCTGGTCCATGTGCCTCCTCTTCTAATTCCACACCTTGTACATTCATTGAATAGAATAGTCATTAAAAAAAGTCAATTGTACTGGAAGTAGTATTAAATGATTACGAACCGTGTACTACAAGGTTTGTTGTCCCACACTAATCAAACATTCGTATGAACATACCCTCGCAAACTGTGTACGTCATTTAGTCATAATATACTTTTCAGATTTCCGAGAAGACACATGTAATTGATCAGAGATCACTGTACTGATTGTAATGTTGCCATCAAACTTTTTGTAATGTATTCTGCATTAGGGAGGAAGTGTAACGTTGGAACCGAAATCAGAAAAGTTTAAACAGTACACGGTTACATGCATTTCACTCTCTAATAATATCCTTGGTAGGATTTACTTTCTTTCTTACAAGGGAACTGTAAGTAAGCATACCTCATATTCTGAACTAGTTGCAAAGGAGGAGGTGATTGTAGTCGAAGTTCCAGCAACCCCTGTAACACAGTACTTGTTTTAGAACGGATGAAAACAGCAAAATGGAACTGGGACAGTGAGATGCAGACAATGGTACATATAGAGAGATACCCATAAATGCCACTAAGTGTAAATAACCAATAGCATGCATACACATTTTCATATTTGAAATTCCAAGCATAGCCCATTCTCGTAAAGGACAAGTAAAATAAAATTACTTGATAGGCGAGTGAACTTGATGTTGACTTTGGAAAAGAAATTGATGCAGAATCGTGTTCCTTCATTTTCAGTGCATTGTCATAAAGTGGTACATTCAAGTTGTATTAGATATGTGGGCAGATCCAACGCTCGAATAGCACTTTGTGCATGTTGATAGGGCTCACCATTGGGATACTGGACGTGTCGGTTTCGTCACTTGTGAGGGTCTGTGCTTCCATCAGTGTGCTCTTTGAATAAAAGGGACTTGTCGAGCAACCAATTACAAAAACATTATGCTTCTTTTAAAGGGCACTATGGCATTATTTTCTAATGGTCATAATTCATTGATATATTAGAGGCTCCAGATGTAGTGTAATAAAATGTAGTAAAGTAAACATTCCATTCAATCTGGTAAATATGGAAACTTTAGTAAGACCCATTATAAGTAAATATACACCAAAAGCTCCAGTGCGTTCATGAAGTTACCTTTTCAATACCCTTATTAGATAGAGATCATAGATAATACTTATGTATGCAGACCATCGTCCTGCATAACAACAAAAACAGCTAATTCATCATCCAGGATTCACCTGATTCAGCGTGTGCATAAATTTAGTTGGAATTGCATTTGGAATTTACCTTTTCAATACCCTTATTAGATAGAGATCATAGATAATACTTATGTATGCAGACCATCGTCCTGCATAACAACTAAAACAGCTAATTCATCATCCAGGATTCACCTGATTCAGCGTGTGCATAAATTTAGTTGGAATTGCATTTGGAATTGCAATTCTGGGTCAACGCTTTTTTGTGTACTTAGATTGTTCGTACATATCCTTGGTAAAGTGCAGCCTGCAGATGTGGAATCGATTGGCTCTTGCATCCTTCAAGACATTCTGCGCTCTACTTTCAATCTCGTCCACCGGGAAAACACAATATTTAACCCATCTTCTTATTAAATCAATATCCTTCGGGAATTTATGCAGGACTGTTCCCGGAATAGTGACATGACTCTTAGAAGGGCAACCGTAAACCATACAAGGAGGCATTGTTAAATTACTCTGCAAAGTAATACTGTATGCATGTGATTAATGGAATTCTATCACAGCTTTCTCTACAATATTTTGTTTTAGTCAAAGAAGGAAAACCTGTGTAACCTAGTTGCATGAACACAGCGATAACATTCTTAAAGAATTCATTGGTATACTGCAAATAGTAACGTGTTACTCGTCCATTGAATGTACTTTCATGTATCAAAAGTAAACATGCTTACAAACACGGACCACAAAAGATTCCATTCTATTATAATGCACATTGATGCAATGTGCTATTTATCAAGATCAAAATACTTTAAACATTAGGCAATGGTGAAGTCTTAGAGATAAATGAACATTACAATACTGGGTAGATTAGGTGAAAATAGAAAGACAATTTGAGATCTGCAATTGAAAAATATAGAGCAGTAAATAGGTGACCTACCCTTACCTGGACGAACAAACAAGCTGATTCAGCAAGCAGGGGAGCAAGTAGCCAAAGAACAGGTAGCACGTAAAGGGATACCTTGCAGAACTCAGCGATGTTCTCCTGTAAAATGTCATGGTGTTCATAAAGGATTAGAAAAGTGTATGTGAATGTGTGACGTGTTTGGTGCGGGGTATTGAAGAGGGGAGCCTGGTGAAACTGGGTCTGTGGAGGCCATGATAACAATGGTGACCATGCAGAAGAACCCTTTTGAAGTGTACATGGTGTTTAGCACCTTGACCGTTCACACCCACCCAGTACTAGAGTCGGGTATAATGGAGTGGGGATGGATTTATGCGGACGAGGTGATCGTAAAAGGGCACCAACCATTCTTTTATGTCACTCATAAATGAGTGAGCGTGTTCTTGATTCACTGAAAAATTGAAACAACTATTTGGATATGCTCATTTTTATTTTATTTAGTTTGGTGATGTTGATGGCTCAAAAAAACTACAAATTGTATACTTGAGGTTGCAGAATAGTGTGTGTAAATTCCCTGTACTGTCCGCTGTCACTGGGGAACTTGGTGCAAATGACTTCAACGACACAGGCGGGTATTACTTGTCAAATGTGGAATCCAAGCCTCCCTTAAAGCCACCATGTAAATGAACTGTGATTAAATGAACCTGATAAGTGTACAACCCTTACTTGAAAAAGCACCCTGTATTCTATGGCATAGTTGTCTGTACAAAAGTTACTTCATGGATAAATTAATTTGGGCTTTGAAGTCTCAACACATTACAAAAGTGAACAGCCATTCAATCCATAACGTTTGAGGACACAGAGAAATATTATTTCTTAGTTGAATGTGAAAGACACGCAAGATGAACACTCTGATTTCCCAAAAGCGCGAGAAATCTATTCAATTTGCAGACTACATTCATTTGTCAGTGATGGATCAAAGTTACGACAATATAGGAGACCAGCATGAAATGTTAGTCGTCTGTGTTCAAAATGACATCGCATCTAGAGTACACTTACTCGTTACTTGGATTGCGAGGGTGAACTGTCACGAGAAGTTTGTGCATAAGCACCTTCCTAATCCTCAACACGGACAGTGTGAGGCACGCTGTCTTGAAGTCATGCAGCTCGGTAACGCATAGCAGTGGTGTGTCTCCTTCTGATATGTAGGCCAAGCATCAGTTTTCTTTGCAGCAGCAGTTCTCCACCTCGGTTGGCATGACCTTGCAGCGATTGCAGGTACACCAGGTGGAAACGTCTTCCATGCGACTAGGCTCAAGCTCATGATCCGGTGATTCATCTTCCCAACTATCGTTCGATTCCCCATCGTTTCTACATCTTTCTCTTTCAATTACTTCCTGGTCGGAATACTCGGGCTCGTACTGGTAGGGCTGTATTGTTGCCATTATACGAAACATTTTTAAATAAAATGGAAGTAACGATTGAAATCAATAGTAATGCTAGTTTCAGTATCTTTTCGCAGGGGCTTCATGCAACAAATATAGCTGAATAGAGCAGAAAAGAGTCACTGGCAATCCAAAAAAAAGACAGTGACACGATTGAAAAAGCAATTCTGTTGTCTGATGAGAAGTGGTCTGTTTATACTTATTGAGGAAAGAGTACGACGGCCATTTCCATGGAGACACGTCAATAGCTTGCGCACAGAGAACCTTGACACGAGACGTGCATTGGCCTTGTGAACTGATGTCAGCTTCAGGGGCGGGTGATATGATTTAGTGCCGCGAGGGCACTTGAACTTAGGGCGATGCAGCAACGGAGAAGATTCGCACAAGATGGCTGTGCCCAACCTGATGTTTTCGCATGTGTAAAAGTGAGGAAAACTAAGGTAAGATGTATGGGAAAAATGTTTACGATCGATCACAGTATGCTTAAAAACACATGCCCGAATGCTTGGGACATAACATTTTTTAGCACACTTTCCCTTTAAGAGTGTTGAGGAGGAATATGACACACTCAAATCCCTTGGCCAGTTGACAAGCACGCCCTATGTTCAACAGAGCTCCTCAAACTCTAGAAGGTTTCGGGCTCAGGGTGCTCAGCGTTCCTCAGGCTACACTCACTGTAGACAGTCCTCGTCTTGGGGCCAATCGCAAAGTCAAGCTTCCTTTCCAATTTTCAAAGCGGAAATAAAAGGGGCAGAGGGTGGGGGCAGAACCTCGTCTGGGAGAGGCTCCACCCCTCCCAAACAATGACTTACTGCTTCACGTCCCCTCCCATGCCACTCTAGTAGGGGGCAGAATTTCACATTTCCCCCATGCATGGGATGGAATAACGTTGGACAAGCAGGTGTTGTCCACTGTGCCAGGTTGGTATTGTGTTGAGGTGTTACAAAGACCACCCTACCACCTGCCAAGGAACTGGAAAATGTCAACGGAAGAATAACGCATACTGTTTCGAAGAAGTAAAGTCACTGCTGGAGAAAGACGCCATTGAGATCGTCCCAGCAGACCAGGTAAACAAGGGTATTTATTCAACATACTTCCTTGTGCCAAAGAAAGACCTTTCCATGCGCCCAGTATTTGATCTGCAAACAAATGTCAAACCCCAAAGGTTTTGCATGACCACGCTCCAAGAGGTAATTCCATTCCTAGAACAGGGGGGGGGGGGACTACATTGCAACATTGCATATGAAAGATGAGCATACATTCATATTTCAATGTTCCCTGTGCACAGAAAATATCTGCGCTTCAAGATAGCAGGAGTTCATTACCAGTTCAAATTTCTCCACTTCAGCATCGCTTCAGCACCAAGAGTATTCACAAAGGTCCTCGCAGTAGTGGCAGCACACTTCTGTGCAGAAGGTCAATCCCAGTATACCCATATCTGGATGACTGGCTAATCACTGGGGAATCCCCTCAGATTTACAGATAAAATATGCAAAAGACAATAAACCTTCTCTTCATTCTGGGCTTCTCCTTCAATGAAAATAAATCAACACTAGTGCCCAGTCAAATAAAACCATTTCTAGGGGCTATTGTAAAGACAAAGGAGGAGCTGGCTTTCCCCGCAAACGAGCGAGTACAAAATATGCTGTTGCAGGTACCTCACTGCAAAGTCGGTCAGCAGATATCTGTACGCAAAGCAATGCACTTGCTCGGGATGATGGCCTCATGCATTCACTTCGTTCCACACGCACGCCTGTATCCAATGCAGGAATGCTTAGCAAAACAAGTGTTAGGGAGAATTCTCAGAAATTTGCTAATTCCCTCTACCCTGGAGACCCCCCGCAACTTTGCTGGATTTTGAGGACTTGATTTTCTTAACCTGGAGAGAGTGAGACCCTTTTTCCCCACTCATCTATTTTAATATGATTTTGAACACTGTTTCTTTTGGTTGTGGAGTATAGGCATAATCTTTTACATTGTGCACACAGCATCTTCAGTGCAGTGACACAGGGAAGTCTTTCAATTTTCCAAAAGTTTAAATACCTTCTCTGGGATAAACTACTGTTTCCCAGAGCAGTAAAGTGATATTGACTTTACTTACATTTGTAACTTTCTAAACCCAGCACACACTATCTAACCATAGAATGCTGTCGGGGTTACCTAGTATCCCCTTTGTCTAGCTTCTCATGTAACATTTTTATGTTACCCTTTCATTACCCTTTCCTCACTGAATGGCTGGTGGCAGTGGTTTACTTGTTATTACCATTATGGGATTTTACCCTGGGCTGCGTTCGCAGCTGCAGTAAAACACCCATGGGTTCCTTTTTTGGCAAAATTGCCCTGTCTTTTTCTGCCATTTCTTTGTGGAAAGGCCCTTCTTGAGATTTACTCTGCGCGCCAAACCAGGTTTGGTCCCTTTGTTCATTTTGCCTTTGGCAGGATTCACGAGTGAAGCCTACCTCTGGCTCCAAGGTGTCTGGCGGGGGCAGGAAGTGAGGGAGGTGCCCGAAACTCCCTGTGCTTAGCCTCCTAGGAGATCCAAGTGCACTATGTGGTGATTGGCCTGCTGACTGTCCGGCAAGGACAGCCACCCTGCTGGGTGACTGACAACTCGGCTGGAATGAACGGGAGCAAGCTGCATAAAAGGCAAGGCTTTTTGGCTTGGAAGGCAGAGTCGACCACTGGACGAAGGAATCTGAAGAAGAACTTGAACAGGACGCCTGCTAAAACTCCTGGACCGTTGGTTCCCCCAGTGAAGCCCTACTGCTGTGCTGGAACTCCAAATTCGTATCGACAGAGAAGCCCCTGCAAGGACCAGTTCTCCCTTTTGAGTTGGTTGGACCAATCAACTCCAAAGTAATCCACCTGGACATCCTCTTAAAGCCGGTTGAGTATCCACTGCAGTCGCTGCTGGAACTGGATAGCCAGGGAGCTGAACACCAGTTTGTGTGCATTGCTTTTAAGCTGGCCAAGAGCTCCAGGAAGATCCTTCGGACTCCCAGGAAGCAAGACTGACCAAGCCTGAGCCCCCTCAACAGAGTGCGGGACCACAGAAGCAAGGAAAGCCCATCTCAACAGCCAAGAACTGCGGTGTTGCTATTTGCGGTAGACGCGAGGAGCTGAACACCGAATAGCCACTTGTTTGAAGTTTGCCGGTAGCGAGCGGTGACCGTCCCATTGCAGTGCAGGAGTCCCCAGAAGTCCTCCCTCTTATCCTCATGACTGAGGCCCAGGAACAGTGAGATCTGCAGAGCTGCACAGGAACAGAAGCCATCTGCTGCACTTTCTTCAACCTAAAGGTACCGTCAAGTCTAAGTGAACTTACCTCTTGTTGTGTAGCCACTTGCCCTTGTTGGAGACTTGATTGGTTGCATGTGTAGAGTTGCTTGCAGCTTCTTTACTTCACAAGTCTAATCAGCTTTTGACCCTACTTTGATTTTTTTTCTATTCTACCAAGACTTTTAAAACCTTAGAAAAGACTTTCTACTTAACTGCAAGAAGAGCTTCAGTTCACCTTGACTTTTGCTAACTTAACATTGGCTGGCCTTGCTCCCTGAAAGACCTGTCTCTCTTCTGCTTGTCTTATGTGTTTCGCCTTCCTGACAGAAAGGGTTAACAAACTTTGCATGGGGGGTGGAGAGGTTGAAAGTACTTACCTACTTATGAATAACTGTGTGAATGCTTGTTTTATTCTGAACCCTCTTCTCTTTAACACTACTCCTAAGAATATTCTAAATGCAACAGTGATCTATTAATGCCAACAGCACCCTAGCTATTGAAGTTACCAGAGGGTGTAGGTAGTGCCTGTGTGACATCCCAAATGGGTATTTGCTGATTTAGATAACCAAGAGTGTGTATTTTTGGAGTGTATTTGTGTGTGGTTTTATATTGCTCTTTTCTGAAGGCTTACTATAACTGACTGGTAAATCAATCTTTGTTTACTCAAGAAACATTGTGTGTAAGAGTTTATTTGAATACTTGTCACTATGAATCTCTATGTAACCCCCCTACAGCTCACATTGACCCCTCTTGAGATAAGCCTGGCTGCTCCACACGCTACCAACCTGTGCAGTGCAGACTTATACCAATGGTTGAGTTTCCATTGCCAGCAGGTCAGGGTTGTTGTAGTGCACCCAAAGGATATTGCTTACAATCTTGCCTAACCACAATGGTCTCAGGCAAGCGGTCAGTAGGATGATGTAGTGCTTGTTTCCCTAACCTTGGTACAGGCACTTCAGTGCACTTCAGCACAATCGTTCCTGACTACAGATGCTTCACTCACCGGTTGCGGGGGCTCACTTCCTCCACCACACAGTCCACGCCCAGTGGACATGCGCCACAGCACAAAAACCTATCAACTTCCTGGAACTATTTCTAGTCCACAAGCCTTTCAGCAGCATCTTAAAGGTAGAACAGTGCAGGTCCTCACAGACAGCACCACTGCTATGTTCTACCTGATCAAGCAAGGAGACGCACACTGTCTGTCCAAGCTTTCCCAAAAACATATGGAGGTGGGCACTGAAGTGGAACATGTTCCTAACATCTCAACATGTTCCAGGGGAACTCGATTCTCTGGCAGACACTCTAAGCCGATCCCGTCTACCAGAAGAACACGAATGGCAACTCAACTGATATCCAAGACAGAATATTCTCACAATGGGGTCACCCGACCCCCCGTTAGACTTGTTCGCCACAAGCCTAAACGCACAATGCCCAGTCTTAGTGCCTGTTTTCGCAACTAGGGCCCAAGGGGAACTAGTAAGGGAAATTTGCTTACGCTCCGCCCACCATTCCTGAGCAAAATAGTGCACAAGATGCACCAGGAACAAGTAACTCTAATCCTGGTTGCTCTTATATGGGCGAGACAACCTTGGTTTCCACACCTGCTCAAACTGGCGATGTGTGACCGAATCAAGCTCCAGTGCCTGTACAACTTTCTGACACAACACAACGGAGCAACCCTCCACCCGCACCCTCATTCTATGAACTTGCCAGCTATGCTTCAGAAGTCATAGAATTTGGCCACTTAAATCTTCCACAAAGTTTTATGGATGTCCTAAAAGAGGCACGAAAACCCACCACCAGACACTGTTATTTCAATAAATGGAAGAGATTTGTGGTATGATGAACGTCACAAACGCTAAACCCAACAGAATGTTCCCCAGCTAACATTCGACACTACATGCTTTACCTACTAGACTCCAGCCTATTATTTAATTCCATTCAGTGCATCTGGCTACCCTGTCAGCTTACACCACTTCACAGAACAAGGTGTCCTGGTGGAAAGTTCCCGTCATTAAGGCATAGAACGGGTAAAGAGGCAATAGCCTCCAATGGCCAGTCCTCCCCTGGGTTGGGATCTCAATGTTGTGATCTCCAAGCTCATGGGTTCTCCCTTTGAGCCTATGTACAAGGCCGGCCTAAAACATCTGACCCACAAGACTTCATTCCTAGTAGCTATCGCCTCTGACGAGTCAGTGAGCTACAGGCTTTGTCCGTGCAGGACCCATTCTTCGTAATACACAAGGACAAGGTTGTCCTCAGAACACATTCTAGATTCTCACCCAAGTTCATTTCAAATTTTAGTGTAAATGAATCCATAGAACCCCCTACCTTCTTTCAAAATCCATCTAGCTCAGAAGAATGAAGCCTCCATACACTTGATGTACGGAGGGCGGTCTTGTACTATGTGAACAAAACTAAACCTCTAAGAACAAATCTACTCGTGTCGTGACCTCCGGGACTTTGACGCTACCCTCTTCTTTGACACTTGCTCTTCTTCTCTCCCATCTCACCAAGACTTTGCATTACTCTCTGCCGACCATGCTCCCTCTTCCCTTTCATCTTCTATCTCCACTGCCCTTGACCAACTTTACCCCCTTTCTCTCTTTCGCCCTACTCGGAAACCTTCTCAACCCTGGCTTACCTCCCATCTCCGCTCTATGCGACACCTTCTCAGGCGATTAGAGAGACCCTGGCTCAAACCTCCCTCGCTTTCTAATCAAACCTCTTACTTCTCTTACCACTCACTTTACAACTCTTGTCTTGCAATCACCAAGTCCTCTTACTACTCTAACCTTCTCCAGTCTCAAGCCTTTCATCCTCGTCAAATTTTTCAAACGCTTACCCGCCTTCTTTCTCCTCCTACCTCCGATCCCTCATCCAACTCCACGCTTTCTCCATCTGACTTTGTTAACTTCTTTTCCTCCAAAATCATCTCTCTGCCAAACAATTAACTCCCCTTCTAGCTCCCTCTCTTCTCCTCCCCCCCTCTCCTCCCTCTTCCACTATGTCTGTCTTCTCATCTGTTTCTACTTCGGATGTCTCCTCCCTTCTTGCCAAAACCCACCCCACATCCGCCCCCTCTGACCCTCTCCCCTCCGTTCTCATCCCCAAGATCTACCCTCTTATCAATTACCTTAACACTTTCTTGAACCCCTGCCTCTCTTCATCTACCTTTCCCTCACCTTTCCCTCAGCTTTCAAACATGCAACGATTATTCCTATCCTAAAGAAACCCTCTGCTGATCCACTTCTCACCACTAACTACAGACCCTTCTACCTTTCCTTTCTAAACTCCTTGAGCGTCTCGCCTACTCTGAACTCTCTTCCTTTGTCTCTTCTTCTGGCTTCCGACCCAAACACTCCACTGAAACTGCTCTCACCTCTATTCTCAATTCTCTCCTCTCTGCTCGACATGCCAAGCAATCTTCCATCCTTATTCTCCTTGATCTCTCTGCAGCTTTTGACACTGTCGATCACCCACTCCTGCTACACACACACACACTCTCCTCCTTCGGATTCAAAGGCCCTGTTCTGAAATGGTTATCTTCTTACCTCTCTTCTCGTTCCTTTGCCGTCTCATGGGGAAGCCAGACCTCTCCTTCCTTCCCTCTTAACTACGGTGTTCCTCAAGGCTCTGTACTTGGTCCTTTCCTCTTCTCTCTTTACACCTCCCTCATTACTCCTGTTATCTCCTCCTTTGGTATCTCCCATCACTTTTATGCCGATGATACTCAACTCTTTCTCTCTTTCTCCTCCTTCATACCGGACCTCCATCTTAAACTCTCCGCTTGTCTCACAGCCATCAAGAACTGGCTGTCCTCCCGCTTCCTCTCTCTTAACACTGATAAAACTGAAGTCCTTGTCTTCCCTTCTAACACACTTCCTCCTCCCTCTCCTCCCCTTTTCATCCACTTCCCTCCCTCCAACCTCCCTATCTCCTCCCATGCTCGTAATCTAGGAGTTCTATTTGACTCCTCTCTCACCTTTTCACAACACATTTCACTTACCTCCCGCTCCTGCCGATACCACCTCTACAATATTCGCAAAATCCGTCCCTCGCTCACATTCCACGCTACCAAATTCCTTATCTCCTCTCTCATCTTTTCCCGCCTCTTCTACTGCTCCTCCTTAATTTTTGGACTTCCTGCATCTCAGCTTGCCCCCCTTAAATCCATTTACCACTCTGATGTTCGTACCCTTTGTCTCCTTACCTCCCGTGACTCCATCTCCTCCTCGCTCTCTCACCTTCGCTGGCTACCTTTCTACTTACAGCTAAAATGTTGCTTTCTCTGCCTCGTTTTCAAATCCCTACATGGTCTTGCTCCTCATCTCTCTTCCCTTCTCACCTTTTACTCCCCCTCTCGCTCCCTTCGTTCCGCTGACCATTTCATCCTCACTGTACCTCCTTCCCCCTGTGCTTCCTCCCGGTTCCGCTCCTTCCAACTCCTTGCTCCTCTGCACTGGAACTCACTCCCCCTCTCAATCTGCTCTTCCACGATCCTCCCCTCATTTCGCACTTCCCTTACGTCCTCTCTTCTTCCCTCCTTCTTTCCCTCTTCTAATTCCTCTCTCCCCACACCTATTTCACTCTCTCCCTTCCATTTTCACTCGTTCTATCCTTCTCATGTCCCCCCTCACCAATCCTATTCCCACTCCACTTCCCCTCCCCCTCAGTTAATTGCTCTTTGCACTGTTTTGTTGTAGAATGATTCATGATGTAATTTTTGCTCCCAATGTTTGTTGTTGTTCTCTGTATTAGTTGTTCCATTGTCAGTGCCTTGGTGTAAGGCGCTCTATAAATAAACAAATCAATCAATCAATCAATCAAGATAAACAGACCAAACTCATTGTTTCCATAGCACCTGGAAGGGAAGGCGATCACAAATCAAAGAAAGCCATCTCCAGATGGATAGTTAAGTGCATACAGCTCTGCAACTCCATATCCAAAAAAGTCTTACTTTCTGTTACGCGCACCTCGTCCCTGTGGAGGCGGTGGGGCACGGTTGCAGTTCTCCCGGGGTGAGGTCGATCGGGTCAGACTTCGCCCTCTGCGCTTATGTGGTGACTGGTGGTAATAGGTGATGCTGCTCGGAACTGCTTCTGTTGATTAGTTTTGGCGAGCACTCCGCCCTGCTGCTTCTGGCAGGGGCGCTTGTATGATCTGGACTGAGTTCCTTCTCTGGTCCCTTGCACGTGGTAGTCCAGGCCTGCTGCAACTAAGCCACTATACTTCAGGTAAGTGTTCCTGTTTCCCTTTGTCTTTCCTCGTCTGTTTTTGTTGTATTGTGAAGTTTGTTGTCTTGTATTGCTGTCCGTTCCGCTTTTGATGTTTGCTCTTTTGCTTTCTTCCCTTGCAGGTAATGTTACTAGCCCGGCAGAAGCTGCGTAGCTTGAGGCGGCAGCCGGAGGGAACGAGGAACAAAGCTGCAGCGGTACAGTAGCTGGTAAGTTGTTAACTAGGGGGCGCTCGGAGTTCAAATGCGGCGCGGCCCTAGGACGGATGTTCTAAACTTGTCTTTCTTCTTCACAGGGTCCGAGTTCGTGGATGCGTAGCGCGGTGCTGTGGCGTCGGGATCAAGATCACTGGATGTCAGATGAAGCGATGATGCACCGGTTTCCTGGAGGTGAGTATGCAGGAGAACACCTGGTTTCAAAGGTAAGTAAACTGGTCCAAGCGGCAGTGAGCGTAACGTTGCATGTGAGTGCACAGTAACGCGAAGCACCGGCCTTAAGGATTGAGCAGCTTTATATAGCTGAGCTTCTGAAGCCACGCCCACCAGGTTCAGCCTGCCTGCCACATCCTACCTGCCACACCCGATGAGTCAGTGCATGAAGACCAGGCCTAGGGAGCCACACCCGATGAGTCAGCACATGAGGCTGTTCTCTGGAATAAAGGCTTCCGCTCCTGGAAAGTTCTTGTAAAATAAAAGCACTCCTGCACTGAAATAAAGTGTTCCTGCTCACATCTCTATATGAGCCTTGCGCCAAAGATGCCAGGACTGAGTCCAGCCAGGGCCCCTGTGTTTATGGGTCCCAAAGGGACATAAGTGAGTCAAGTGACCCATTGCCCCATCACTAGATGGTGTGGTTTTTGTGTTCTGGGACCTGTGGCCATAAACACTTTACCCCAGGGCTCACTCTACCAGTGGTACAGGAGCTACCTTGGCTTTCATTGCAAACGTTCCCCTAGGTGCCATTTTCAAAGCTGCTACAAGGAGTTCCATTCATACGTTCACAAAGCATTATTGCATTGACACACTCTAAAGCAGATTCACAGGTGTGACAAGCGGTCCTCAAACATCTTTGCCGCTGAACCTTCTCACTTCCCACCTCCTTCTCTAGATACTGCTTGCCAATCTGTGCTGATCCACAAGCTTCACTAGGGATAAATTACTCACCGTAATCGTATTTCTGGTGCTTGTATCTGCTTAGATTCACATGCGCCCACCCTTCTTCCCCTTCTGGAGTAGAAGGCACATAGATGTTTTCTGGGTTATCACTTTTTCTGCTTTCTTACATCTGTACTAACGCTACACTTAATGCAACCTCATGTCAGAAATACACTGAGGGACCTCGACGCGTGAAGTACCATGGGTACAGTACATGTCCAACTAGGGATATTACTAGCACACCCTGTCGACATCAGTTTTTGAGTTTCGAAAACAAATTCCGTAATACTCTGCGACTTCCACTAGATGTCTGAATATGCAGAACATGTGAATCTAAGCAGATACAAGCACCAGAAATATGATTACGGTGAGTCATGTGTCCCTTATAGCAAGTGTGAGACTATTTGCCTAGAGGTTTCATTGCTTAGTGTGTATTTTTAGAAGGCCTAATAAATCATTGTTTCTGATGCTTGTGAATCTGCTTAGAATCATATGCTGTGCCCCCACTCGCATCATTCATCCTTCTAGGTCAGCATCAATAACTTTGACCATCCGGAACCCCACAGGGATCCTGTGATATCTATTTTGTCACGTACGATCCCAACTTACCTAGCATTCATACACGATTAAGCACGGTCCTCTGGTACTGTACGAGGACCGGGTGAAACTACAACACAATGGAACTCTATGGGCAACCATCGACTCCAGTTGTGTGACGCTACTAGCTGGCGGCATTCCCATAGCAACGGTAATCCTGCCGTATGCCCACACCAACATGGCCGACTCCCGCATGGCCCCGCGCGCGGGGTTACCGGGAGGACACAAGATGCTTCTCTCAGTCGAGCCGCCATCCCTACAGCAGACGGCTCGCTCAGAGAAGCTCCGTACATTAGGTAAGTCTAAAGATTGTGCGAGGAAGAATGTGAACGAGTGGATTTCGTTAGCAGTTAATCAACTTGCTTCCGATTTCAAGTCCCAATATATGGGGCAGTTCTAACATTGATCATAAAACAATTATATAAAAAACACAATTAAACTGAGTACTGGCATACTATATGCCCTTCCCAGAATTGGCCTGACACGGGGCTTTTAGCCCAATTGTAATCATTACAATTATTATTCCTTAGGGCTTCGCCAGCTGTATTCTGCCCCTTCCCAGTCTCCAGTGGTGTCCAGTTGAAGACTGGGTGAGTGGGTTGATCTGGTACCATTTTACTATTGCAGTATGAACAAATTGCCCATTCTAAAGGAAGGTGTTTGTTTGAGTTATTTGTCTATTTCTTCTTCATAGGTCAGAATTTGAATATCGCTACCCTCTGGGAGAGGTCAGTACCCATAACCTCTCTTTTTATGTTGCAGCCCATGTTACCTAGCCTCACTAATTAGCTTAGATTATAATACCTGTTCTTTTGAATTTCCCACAGGAAAAGCCTATAAGAAACTATCACTTATTCCCTATTAAATACAGGAACAGCGAAACCCCCACCCTGAAGATGGATCAATTGATCCGAAACGCGTTGGTTACTTGTTATATCTACTAAAAGGGCTTCCCTAGATGGAGCTTGTGTTCAGTACAAACTCTCTGTAGAAAACTTCCCAAGAGGGGATTGATCTTTACATGACAAATCTATATCTGCTGCTTGATACTTAATACTGTAACACGTGCATGATTTAGTGAATGTCAAAGCCATGTGAGAACTTAGGCCATACACTGGAGTATGTACTACAATGTTTTTGTGTTTTGTTATGTTTCTCTATGTCGCTGATCTGTATAACATTATCAGGAAATGTAAATTTACTTTCCGGATTTAACTTTGAAAACCGGTGGTGATATAGTAATTAAAATAACCATATCTAAAAACTGCGGAAACCCATAGCACAGCCACATATTCAACCCCATCTTTGCATTTATACACTTCGGGTAAAGCTCCAAATCAGCTAGAGCGTGAATGCTGCACAGTCCTCATTCAATAATACAATTGTCCAGTCCTGCAAGAAGGAAGCCATGTTATCGTTGGCAATAGCGGTTAGCTTCTCATATGTAAAGATAGTTATAAGTTTATTATACCATTCCGCTTTCGTGAGGGCCTGCGGGCACTTCCATTTCTGAGCCAAGGCCATTCTTCCCGCCCTCAACATCGCCCCCTCCACTCTGGAAAAAGGCAAAT
The DNA here is from genome assembly GCF_040938575.1 of Ambystoma mexicanum. Classification (NCBI taxonomy): domain Eukaryota; kingdom Metazoa; phylum Chordata; class Amphibia; order Caudata; family Ambystomatidae; genus Ambystoma; species Ambystoma mexicanum. Next base: position 158,715,101 of record NC_090926.1, on the reverse strand, counting down.
CATCACTCTCCGGTAAGGGCGTATTGGGATTTCTGTTGCGCCTGTTTTTGGTATGATGCTGTGGCTCTTCCTTTTGTGCACTGTGTAAATTTTGAAACCTTTTTTTTAGTGGTCTGTTGATTCATCTGTAGCTCCATGGTTGGGGGTGGGGAGTGGGCAGTGGGGGGTGGGCGGGGATTGTGGGGTTCTTATTGTAAATTGACTTGGATGTGTTGGACCCGTTTTTGTTTATGATACTTCTGTTGTCAATGGAAAAAGTTTCAATAAATACAAAGTGGAAAAAAAATAACCATATCTCCGAATACTGTGGTAAAAGCTGTTTCAAATGTTTCTTTGGTCTATTGAAACAGATGCTTTTCAGTGATATTGAGTATACAAATCTCTCTAAGTGAGAATTATAAATATAAGCTTGTAATGACATATCCGCCAATGTGGCAAGAATTTATGCTTTGAACTGAGGTTCTTTAGTAGTGCATCTGGGTTTACTGTGTAGCAATATGCAGTTCAGGTTGTGCCCCACCTCTGCTGCGTCAGGCGTCACCTGTAGATGACCAGATGACACAAGAAGCGGTGCCAGATTCAGATTTCGTGGAGGACATTTTGAAGGAGAAACCTCCTGCCAGCCAGGCTATCCCTTTACATAATTCCATCAAAAGGCGCATCGCCCCTTCCTTATTAACACCCTCTCAAACCAAGGCTGTAAATCCTCGGATGGAAAAACTTTCACCCCTCCCCTTGACCCCTTGGCATGACCCCTCTTTATTAGGGGTCATGCCACCCCAGATTCTCTTGTAGTCACGACAAGGGAAAGGTCAGGGTCCCCTTGTCCACAGGCGAGGCACCGCCGGACATGGAATGTAAAAAAATGGTATGCTCTTGGGAAGAGAATCGCTACTGCAGCAGCATATTCCACCTGGAAGGCCAACAACACCATGCTGTTAGCCAGCTATTCTGATGTCCAATGGCACCTGCTGCAGGAAGGCCTACAGGAGGACTGTGAACGAGTGTGTTCTCTCCTGCTTACAATTGTATCAAAGGGTAAGCAAGTAAACCATAGCATCATCAAAAACACCTTAGATGCTGCTGAGACAGCAGGGAGCACTTTAGCCCAGGATACCCTTTTGAAACATCACGCCTGGTTAAAGAGCTCGGGGTTCAAACCAGAGACACAAGCGTTGCTAATTAACAAGCCGGTGGAAGATTCTAACCTGTTTGTCAAGGCCATTGATGAGGTGCTGGAGATGGCCAAGAAGGAACACGAGACATTAAAGACTTTGAACCAAATCACTCAAAGACCTTTCAAAAGAGGAGGAAGTTCTTGCTGTTCCTTTCGTGGGCAGTCCTGTTCTCCTTCCCCACACAACCAATATGGCTTGGGTAACAATTGGTCCTCAGGACAGAGGTCTGCCTCCACCAACCCATATCCAGCAAGAGGAGAACGCCGTGGGAAAGGAAGGGGTCGCAATACCACCCTCATAAGCTCCCCGGCCTCCAGTCAGGAATGACTCTCAAATCCGGGTCCCCTCCCTTGCCTCCCCGGTCAGGGGATGTAAAACATCATTCCTGCATGCATGGGATGAAATTACCAAAGACCAATGGATGCTCAAGACTGTCACCCACTGGTATTGCATAGAGTTCAGCCGGCCACCTCGATTCAGACCTCCAAAGTCCAGGCGCCTCTCACCAGAACACCTGAAGATGCTGCTGCAAGAGGGCGAGATCCTGCAGGAAAAGGGTGCAATCGAAGTCGCCCCCGTTCTAAAGGTAAACAAGGGTATTTATTCAGTGTACTTCCTTGTACCCAAAAAGGATCTCGCCATGCGCGCTGTGCTAGACTTGCGCTCAGCGAACAAATTTGTCAAACCCCAAAAGTTTTACATGGCAACGCTGCAAGAGGTAATTCCTCTACTGACGCAGGGGGATTACATGGCAACATTGAACATGAAAGATGCATACTTTCATATTTCAATGTTGCTGGCGCACAGGAAATACCTAAGGTTCATGATAGAGGACAAACACTATCAGTTCAAAGGTCCTTCCCTTTGGCATTGCCTCAGCCCCAAGGGTATTTACAAAGGTACTGGCAGTTGCAGCAGCACACCTGTGCAGGCAATCAATCCCAGTTTATCCTTACCTCGACGACTGGCTCATAACAGGGGATCCTACGGAACATGCCTGTCAAACACTGAAAAGACGATAGACCTCTTATTCAGTCTGGAATTCTCCATAAACGAGAAGAAATCCAGCCTAGACCCCAGCCAAGTCGAGCAGTTTCTGGGGGCTCTAATTCGGATAGAAGATGGCCTTGTGTTCCCCTCCAACATGCTGTTTCCAATCACTCATGTAGCCAGTCGAGAGGTGCCGGTACGCAAGGCCATGCGTCTGTTAGGGATGATGGCATCCTGCATTTACTTGGTTCCTCAAGCACGTTTATGCAAGCGCCCCATGCAAGAGTGGCTCAAGAGCCAGTGGTGTCAGTCCAGCGGACAGTGGGCTGATCTAGTGGTTGTTTGGACAGCTCTCGTTCTCTCTCTGCAGTCGTGGTTTTTAGGCAAGATTGTATGCAGTACCCTTTGGGTGCACTACAACAACCCTGACCACCTGGCAATTGGAACCCAGCCTTTGGTAGAAGTCTGCACTACACAGGTAGTGTGTTGAACAACCAGGCTTATCTCAAGAGGCTTTCAATGTGAGCTGTAGGGGAGTTGCACAGAGATTCACAGTGACAAGTATTCAAATGAAACTCTTACACACAAGGTTTCTTGATTAAACAATTATTAATTCATTTAACAGTTAGAGTAAGCCTTCTTCAGAAGGGAGCAATAGAAAGCAACATGAAAATACACTTCGAAAAATACACACTCTTAGTCTTCTAAATCCGAAGATACCCTTTTGGGATGGCCCACAGACACTACCTACACCTTCAGGTGACTTCAATAGCTAGGGTGCTGGGGACATTAATATCACTGTTGCATTTAGAATCAGATTTAGGAGTAGGTCAAATGAAAAGGTTATCAGAACAAAATAAGAGATCACATAAATATTCTGAAGCGGGTAAGTACTTTTGGTAACCCTCATGCAAAGTTAGTTAACCCCTTCCTGGAAGGAAGACACAACAAATAAGCAGAGGAGAGAAGAGTCATTCAGGGAGCCAGGCCAGCCAATGTTAAGTTAGCAAAAGTCAAGGTGAACTGAAGCACTTCTTGCAGGTAAAGTCTTGAACAATGCTTTAGAAGTCTTTGTAGAATGAGAAAAAAATCAAAGTAGGGCCACACGCTGATTAGGCTTGTGAGGTAAAGAAGCTGTTGGCAACTGATGTAACCAAGGCAAGTCTCCAACAAGGACAAGTGAGGTTACACAACAAGAGGTAAGTTCTCCTAGACTGTACAGTACCTTTAGGTTGAAGAAAGTAGATGGCTTCTGTTCCTGTGCAGCTATGCAGATCCTGGTGTTCCTGGGCCTCAGTTGTGGGGACAAGAGGGAGGACGTCTGGGGACTCCTGCACTGCAATGGGACGGTCACTGAACGCAACCGGCAATCTTCAAACAAGTGCCACTTCGGCGTTTCAGCTCCTCTTCTCGTGTCTACCACAAATAGCAACACTGCGGTTCACGGCTGACGAGATGGGCTTTCCTTGCATCTGGGGTCCAGCGCTCTGTTGTAGCTCGGTCAGTCCTGCTTCCTGGGAGTCCAGAGGATCTTCCTGGAGCTCTTGGCCAGCTTAAAAGCAATCTGGTGGTCCTCTCTCTGGCTTTTTGGTTCCAGCAGCAACTGCAGTGGAATTTCAAACAGTTCCGAGAGGATGTCCAGGTGGCTTACTTTGGAGTTGATTGGTCCCATCAACTCAAAGGGAGAAGTCGTCCTTGGGGTTGGGAGGGGCGGGGGGGGTTCTCTATCGATACGAATTTGGAGTTTTAGCACAACAGCACGGCTTCACCGGGCAAACCAACGGTCCAGGAGTTGCAGCAGGCGTCCTATTCAAGTTCTTCAGATTCCTTCGTCCAGTGGTCGACTCTGAATTCCAAGCCAAAAAGCCTCACCTTTTATGCAGGTTTCTCCCATTCATTCCAGCCTAGCTGTCAATCACCCAGCAGGGCGGCCGTTCTTGCAGGACAGCCAACCGGCCATTCACCTTAGAGTGCATTCTTGTCTCCTTGGAGACTAAGCACAGGGAGTTTCGGGCACCTCCCTCACTTCCTAACCCCGGCAAACACCCTGGAGCTAGGGGCAGGCTTCACTTGTGAATCCCGCAAAATGAACAAAGGGACCAAACCTGGTTTGGCGTGCAGAGTAAATCTCAAGAAGGACCTTTCCACAAAGAAATGACGAAAAAAGACGACTTGGCCATTTTGACAAAAATGGTACCCTTGGGTGCTTTACTGCAGCTGCGAACACAGCCCCTGGTAAATGCACACCAGGGTAGTTAGAAATAAACCACTGCCACAAGCCATTCATCGAGGAAAGGGTAACCTAAAAATGTTACATGAGAAGCTAGACAAAGGGGATACTAAGTAACCCTTCCAGCACCCTATTGGAAGATGGTGTGTGCTGGGTCTAGAAAGTTACAAATGTAAGTAAAGTCAATTTCACTTTACTGCTCTAGGAAACGGTAGTTTATTTAAACCTTTGGGAAATCTGAAAGACTTCTGTGTGCCACTGCACTGAAGGTGCTGTGACACAATGTAAAAGATGATGCCTATGGAGTTTGTCAGACTCCACAACCAAAAGAAACCGTGCTCAAAATCATATTAAAATAGTTGAGAGAATGGGGGGAAAAGGGTCTCCTCTCTCCAAGTTAAAAATTCAAGTCCTCAAAATCCAGCAAAGTTGCTGGAGGTCTTTAAGGTAGAGAGGAATTGGCAAATTTCTGAGAATTCTCCCTAACAGTGGTCGAGGGGAAACCCCCTTGAAGGGGAAGACCTTCATCACCCCTGCAGTAGAAGCCACTCTCACGATGGACACATCTCTCACAGGGTGGGGAGAGGGGGCTCGCCTCCAAGAGACGGCGCACAGCGTTTGTCCCAGCTATAGCATCCAACTTCATAAACCTGTTGGAGCTGTTGGCGGTATTCAAAGCACTTAAGGCCTTTCAGACACAGTTGCATGGAAAGACAGTACTGATCCTCACAGACAGCACCACGGTCATGTACTACCTGAACAAGCAAGGGGACACTCTCCAGGGCTGTCCAAACTGTCACAGAACACTTGGAAATGGGCTCTCAAACACAAGATGTTTCTATTGTTAATGTTAAAGGTATTTATATAGCGCACCGTCACCAACGGAGTTGGTCTCCAGGCGCATCTGTGAACAAAAAGGATGGGGAGTGGATTAGTGGGTGAAGAGGGCTTAGGAAAGTGAGAGGTGGTGTATTGTTGGCAGATTCACTGTGCACTGAGCTTGGGTGTGCATATAGGATCGAAGCGGGTCCTGGCGTGTTGTTGTTGTGATCTGTGTTGATTGTTATTGCGGTTTGCTGTGAGAGAGGTGGTTGTGTGGATTTTTGTGTGCATTAAGTATGCAGAAATTTGAGGTTTTGGTTAGTGGGTTGTATGTCATAATCCCTGTAGTTTAGTTAATGTATCAGGTTGTCATACTGTGTTGGTATATTCTTTCTCTTGGTTTACTGATTGCCTAGTTTATGTGGTGATACCGTGGCTGATTCCAGCAGATTAAATTGGCTAAGTACCCCAGGTTCGGTGAGCATTGTCCCTTGTTCGATAGTGATGTTATATTATCCTTAACCAGCTCCTTGCTATCTATTTACCATCAGTGGTCCATTGGGTGGTGTAATCTCTTCTCTTCTATTCTCTTCTCTTTCCTGTCTGTCTAGTTTCCAGGGCCAGGTTTGAGGCTGGCCGCCATCTAAGTTTTGAGCTTAGTACACCCAAGGGGCAAGCATAATCCATGCTTAGGTAGTTGAGTTATATTATCATTCCCTGCTCCTTCCCATCTATTTTTCTCTGTGGTCCATTGCTGCCTGTTTCTTCGAAGGATGCCAAATGCTATTGCTGGGTCATACCTTGCTCTCCCTTCCGATTGATCTGGGGTGTTCCTTGGTATGATTTGATGTGGTTTTTTTTTTAATTCATAAGTGGATATGTTACCAATCCATATATCCTTATTTTATAAGGGTAGATGATTAAGGGAGACAGGGTAGGTTCTTCTCTCGGCCTAGTTCCTCTTTGTATGTCCTTATCCGCATTTATTTCTGGTTATGGGGTGAAGAGCCATGAGTTGAGGAGTTTCCTGAATTGTAGGTGATCTCTTGTGTTCCGTATGTTCTTTAGCAGTTCGTTACAGGTTTTTGGGGCGCGAAAGAGGATCATCAGAGTTTTCTCTTGTTGTACGATTTGGGTTCCAAGCGGATGTTGCTGCTGGATCTGAGTGGCCTTGCAGTGTGATGTACGTTTAGTTTTCTTCTGAGGAACTCTGCACCTTGTTGTGGATTGCTCTTTGGGTTATGCACATGTATTTGAACTTGATCGCTGTTTGATGCGTAGCCAGTGTAGCGTTCTCAACGCTGGTGTGATGTGTTCTCTTCTAGGTAGTTTAAGGAGCAGTCTGGCCGCCCCATTTTGTATGCGTTGAAGTTTATTTAGAAGTCGTTCAGGCAAGCCTAGATATAGGCTGTTGGCCTAGTCTAGTCTGGACATGATGAGGGCGATGACGGCAGTTGTTTTGTTGGTGAATGAGAGGAATGGTAGGATCCTTTTTAACCGATCGCAGGAGAAAGAAAGATTTCTTGATTTGGGCGTTTACTAGTGGCTCTAGAGTGAGTTTGTTGTCCATCAGGACTCGCAGGTTTTTTACAGTTGATGATGGGGCTGGTGTTTCGCCAATATCGGTTGTCCATGGGATGTAGAAGTTGTCTTCTCTGTTTCTTGTGATAATCATTATTTCTGTTTTGCCTGGGATGAGTTTAAGGTAGTTTAAGTTCATCCAGTTGTATATTTCACAAAGTCAGTTCTCTATTGTTGCGTTGTCTTCTTGTAAGTCTTTGTAGATTTTTTATGTGTCGTCAGCGTAATTGTAACAGGTGAGGCCATGTCTTTTTGATGATTTTAATTAGCTGTGACAGGTAGATGTTGAATAGTAGTGGCAAGAAGGATGATCCTTGTGGGACTCATGACTATTCCGTGGACTTGATTTGTAAGGTTTCATCCATATTGTTTCTGTTCTGTTTGTTAGGAAGGATCTGACCCCCAAAGTAAGGCGTTGTCAGTGATTCTGAATTCTTCCAGTCTCATGATGAGGATGTCGTGGTTAACTGTGTCAAATGCTGCAGAGAGGTCTAAAAGTATCAGAGTGGTGCTGCTGTTTGAGTCTGCGTTAGCTTTTAGTTCATCCCAGATTTAATAAGTGCTGTTTCTGTTACTCTCATCGGTCTGAAGCCTCCTTGTGCCTGGTTTAATAGGTGATGTTCTTCTATGAAATCTTTGCGGAGAGGCACAGTGGCCAGAGGCCGGGATGGGGAGGCACAGTGGCCAGAGGCCGGGATGGGGAGGCACAGTGGCCAGAGGCCGGGATGGGGAGGCACAGTGGCCAGAGGCCGGGATGGGGAGGCACAGTGGCCAGAGGCCGGGATGGGGAGGCACATTGGCCAGAGGCCGGGATGGGGAGGCACATTGGCCAGAGGCCGGGATGGGGAGGCACAGTGGCCACAGGCCGGGGGGAGGCACAAACAAAGTATTGTCTCAACACGTTCCAGGGGAACACAATCTTCTGGCAGACATGCTCAGCAGAGACTTCCCGCTGCCCTTAGAGTACGAATGGCGACTACGCGAAGACATAGCCTCCAATGTTTTCGCAGAATGGGGCTTCCCAGAGATCATCTTGTTCGCAACTCTGAAGAACTCACAATGCCAAGATTACGCCTCTAGGTACCCTCACAACCGATCCGAGGGGAACAGTCTGGATAACATGGTCAGGGAAATTTGTTTATGCTTTTCCCCTGGCTGCTCTACTCAACAAGATTGCGCACAAGATCCACCAGGTACCAGTCACCATGATATTGGTGCCCCGATGTGGGCACGCCAACACTGGTTCTCCCATCTGATGTAAATGTCTCTCTATCCTCAGATGAAACTACCTTGCCCATACAACATGCTATCTCAGGTCAAGGGGGAAACACTTCATCCCTGTCCAGAGAATCTCAATTTAGCGGCCTGGCTCATGAGATCATAGAGTTCGAGCATCTCCAACTTCTTCAGAGATGCATGGATATACTTAGAGAAGCAAGAAAGCCTAACACCAAACATTGCTACTCCAATAAATGGAAACGCTTCGTCATCTGGTGCAATTCCAAGAGCATTAATCCCATTGACTGCTCTCCTACACATATTGTGGTGTACCTGACTCACTAGACTCAGTCTGGTTTTTAATTCTGAAGGTTCACTTAGCTGCACTCCCTATACCACCCCCGAACATAGTGTTGTGTTGGAAGATCCCAGTTATTAAAGCTTTCGTGGAACAGGTTAAGAGAATTCCCGCCCCCCATTTCTAATCCGGCTCCCGGATGGGACCTAAATTTGGTATTAACCAGACTTATAGGGGTCTCCCTTTGAACCTATGCATAAGGCAAGTCTCAAAAGCTCTTACTTACAAGACCACTTTCCTAGTGGCAGCAGTCACTTCTATAAGGAGAGTGTGAACTACAGGCCCTTTCAATTCTAGACTCTTGTCACAATTCAGAGATAAGGTGGTTCTGCACACTCGCCCTCGGTAGGCGGACACATTTATTTCTATGTTTTATGTGAACCAGTCCATAGAACTACCAACTTTCTTCCAGAACTCCAGTAACGTGGAGAAAAGAAGCCTACACACACTATGTGTTCAGGGCAGTCATGTACTACCTGGAAAGAACTAAACCACTAAAAGACTGAACCAGTTTTTTGTTTTAATGCCAGCTGGTACAGAAGGGGATCCTGTCTCTAAATCAGCCATCTCTAGGTGGATTATCAATTGCATCACACTCTGCTACATTCTTGCCAAGAGAGATCTGCCCTTCAAGCCTAAAGCACAATCTACTCTGGCCACTGGGGCTTCCATATCGTTCACTGCAAATGTTCCTCTCGAGTCCATTTACAAAGCGGCAACCTGGAATTCTGTACACACCTTTACAAAACACTATTTCCTAGACACTCGCCCTAGGTCTGATTCTCGGGTGGGATAAACAGTACGAAGACATCTTTTCACTACTGTTCCTTCTCGCATCCCACCTGCAACTCTGGGTATTGCTCGCTAGTCTGTGCACAGCATGTGATTCTAAACAGATTCACAAGCATCAGAAGACATGCATTACTTACCATAATAGCGTTTCTGATGCTTGTATCGGCTTAGATTCACATGTGCCCACCCTTCCTCCCCGCTCCGATGGAAGGAACTAATTCTCTCTTTCTGTACTCACTCGATAGTCATAAGGCACCATCACCGCAGAAAAAATACAATCGGAGGGACCTCGACGCGTGAGGGATTTGGGCTACACTACACGTCACGTTAGGGATAGTGTTACAGGCACGCCCATGTCGATATGCCCTTTCGATGCTCGAAAGACAAGATGCAATACTCTGCGGTTACCACTAGATGTTGGACTATATGCACAGCATGTGAATCTAAGCAGATACAATCATCAGAAATGCTATTCCGGTAAGTAATGCTCGTCATATTTTTGTATTTGCCTGTTTAACTTGAAGTATTTGTGTTCTGTGTGGGCTCTGTTAGGCAAGATTGAGTGCCGTATCCTTTGGAAGACTAAAGCAACATTGACCTCCTGGCAAAAGGAATCCAACCTTTGGTATAGGTCTGTACTACACAGGTTGGTAGTGTGGCTGTGCAGCCAGGCCGATCTCAAGAGGGGTCAATGTGAGCAGTAGGTTTAACAGTTTAACAGGGGCAGTTTTTCAAATAAACACTTCCACTCAAGGTTTCTTGATTAAACAATTATACATTTATTTAACAGAGTTGTATAACCCAGAAGGGAGCAAAATGTGGAACAATTATAATACACTTTAAAACACACTCCTAGTTTCTCTAAATCAGATGCCCATTGGGGATGGCACACATACACTTCCTACACCCTCAGGTGACTTAAATATCTAGGACACTATGGACATTGATTTATCACTGGTACATTTAGAGCAATACTGAGTTTAGTGCAACAATTAGATATGGGAATAAACAAAAGATGACATAATTCATAAACAGGTAAGTACTTTTAAAACCTTCCAATGTCAAGTAAATGCAACCCTTTACTGGAAGAAAAGTAAAGGCACAGTCATAGGTAAGAAGAGTCTCTCAGGGAGCCAGGACAGCCAATGTTAGTTCAGCAAAGTCTAGCGGAGCTGAAGATCTTCTGTGCAGGTAAGAAAGTCTTGCACAATGTTTTTAGAATGGTTTGTAGAAATAAGATTCACTTGAAGGGCCACAAGCTGGGAGGCTTGTGAGGGGCAAAGCTGTAAGCAACTCTGCAAGGGCAACCAAGACAAGTCTCAACTGAGAGCAAGTAAGGCTACACAACAAGAGGTAAGTCCTCTTAGATTTACAGTACCTTTTGGTTAGAAGAAATGGTTCCAGCTGGCTTTTCTGTTCCTGTACAACTCTGCAGATCCTGATGTTCCTGGGCCTCAGTAGTGGGGACAAGAGGGACAATGTCTGCGGACTCCTGCAATGGGATGTCAGCAGCAGCAATGGACAAACATCAATTTAGCGGTTTCAGCTCCTTGCGTCTGACAGCAAATAGCAACAATGTGGTTCTCGGATACCACTTCAGTCTTTCCTCGAATATGGGGTCCGGCACTTTAAGGTAGCTCAGGCTTGGTCAGTCCTGCTTCAGGGAAGTCTGGAGGATCTTCTTGGCGCTCGGGTTTGACTTAAAAGCGATCCACTCCCTGGCACTTTGGTTCCACTTTGGTTCCAACAGCAGTGGAAGTACAGCCAGCTCCGAGAGGATGTCCAAATGAGTTCATTTTGGGGTTTATTGGTCCCACCAACCCAAAGGGAGAAGTCCTTCCAGGGCTTCTCTAGTTGAAACGAATTCACAGCTTCAGCACAGCAGCAGGGCTTCTCTGGACAAACAAGTGGTCCAGGAGTTGCGGCAGGCGTCTCTTCCAAGTTGTTCTTCGGATTCCATCGTCCAGTGATCGACTCTGCCTTCCATGCCAAAAGCCTCGGCTCTTATGCAGGTCAATCTCACTGCAGGGTGGCTGTCCTTGCCAGACAGCCAGCTGGCCAATCACCTTTGGGTGCATTCCTGTAACTAAGGGGATTAAGCACAGGGAGTTTCGGACACCTCCCTTGTTTCCTGCCCCTGCCAGACATACTGGAGCCAGAGGCGGGCTTCACTCGTGAATCCCGCCAAAGGCAAAATGAACAAAGGTACCAAACCTGGTTTGGTGCGCAGAGTAAGTCTCAAAAAGAACCTTTCTGACAAGATTTGGCGAAAAAAGACCGGGGCCATTTTGACAAAATGGGCACCCATGGGTGCCTTACTGCAGCAGTGAACACAGCACGCTGTAAAAGCACACAATGGTAGTAAAAAGTAAACCACTGCCACCAGCCATTAATTGTAGAAAGGGTAACACAAAAATGTTACTTGAGAAACTAGACAAAGGGGATACTAAGTAACAAAGTGTAAGTAAAGTCAATTTCACTTCACTGCTCTTGGAAACAGTAGGTTCACACAAGAGAAGGTATTTAAACCTTTGGGGAATCTAGAGACTTCCCTGTGGCACTACACTGAAGGTGTGGAGTGTCACAATGCAAAGATGGTGCCTATGGAGTTGGACTCCAAAGTCACAAACGCAGAGTCCAAATCAGAGAAATAATACATGAGTGGGAAAAAGGTCTCTCTCTCCAGTTTAGAAATTAAAAGTCCTAGAGTCCAGCAAAAGAGCTGGGGGTTCTGTAAAGTAGAGAGAAATGATCACATTTCGAATGGATTGTGTCCTCCAACGTATTCCACATCTTTGACAGCTGTGTTCTTAGGTAACTTTTTTGGCAGTTGTTATCCTGCGTTGATGGCGTCGGGTCGATGTCCCTCAAAGGCCTCTGTCGAGGGCGACCTCACTGGATGTTATAAATGGGATGCACGGAGCCCATAGCCTCGGTTCTGTTTTTTCTGCAAACGTGTTTGCTTCAGAGACTCGGTGTCTTCTTCAACCCCTCTGACTCCGCGGTCTGGCTTCAAGACTTGCCGGGACTGCAAGTCAAAAATGTCTATTACTGAACCGCATCGCATTTGTGGTGCTTGGGTGAGAGTCACGACACTGATGACTGTTCCAAATGCCAGTCACTGACTGCTTGGGCCTTGCGAGAGCGTAAGGGGAAGCTTCAGTTAGGTAGGGTTTCTAAAACCAGTAAGTCCCATAAATCAAAGTCCAAGGGGATGTCTACCGCGTCGGGAGGAATCCTGGGGATCTCGGTCCCGGAGTGGTTCCGTCCATTCGTCCTCCTCGTCTTGGCGTTCTAGGAAGCGATGTCACCGGTCACCTTCCCACCGTCGTCCTCGGAGGATGGACCTGCGAGGAAAGTGGCTTGCCCGACAAAGTCCTCGACTCCGGAGGAATGGGCTGCCTTTCGAGAGCAGATGTTAGCCATTTTTCAATCGCACAGCACAGTTCCGTCTGCACCTTCTGATGAAGCCGGCAAGGATTAGTCTCATACCGTGGCTCGCCCGCCTTTGGGCTTGGGTCCTTGACGAGGCGCTCATCGGGAACCTTCGAGGTACTGTTCGGACAAGGCTCGGGACAGTCGCAAGAGAAGTGCTTCCCGGTCTCGGTCCTCGTCTCCAGCGAGATCGCAGAAACCGGGTAAGGGCTCAAGGTTGGCGTCGACTCTGTTGGCGCTGTCTGTTGGATATTGACGTCGAAGCTTTGCCTTCATTTCAGCCATCAGCGCTGTTGTCGACGCCAAAGTCAGTGGTGCCCTCGACACCTTCTGGGCTTTTTGCCCGTAATTTACCGTTGGAGATCCCTGATACTGTGGATCTTCCAAGAAAGGCTCCTTACAAGTCTGAGAGGCCTTTGGTGGACTCCAAACCCTCTTCTGTCCCACGACAGGGCTTTTCCCCTCCCTCTGGATGACATGTAGGAGGAGGAGGAAAGGTCAGACTTTGATATGGACCCTGTTAAGCCAGATGTGGCTCTTGTCTTTTCTGGAGACAGTTGGATGAGTTGTGCCAAAATCTTCATGATGCCGGTGGTTTGGACCCTTCTCCGGAAGTGGACTTTGGCAGGCATGAGCCTGGGGCTCATGCTGAGTCGTCTTACACGAGGCTCATGGCTAGGGTCACGGAGTATCTGGACTGGTCCAGTCCTCCTGAAGATTTTGTGCAAGATGATCGAACGGACATTTTAGAACAAGGGCCATCCTCTGACCCGGTGTTACCTTTTCATCTGACATTACCGAAAAGGGTGGCGGCTCACCGGAATCTCTTCCGGTGAATCTCTTCCGACTGTTAACAAATCGTTAGCCAAAAAATACTGCCCTTCCGGTAGCGACCCCAGCTAACTTTCATCTCACCCCACTCCCGAGAGTTTGGTGGTTCAGGCGGCTATGGACACCTCGAGACAGGCGTACCATCCCTCCCGATAGGGCCGACAAACGCTTAGACGGTTGGGCACGCAAGGTGTTTTCTGCGGGGAGTATAGCGTTGAAGTCTGCCAACTCCACTTGTGCCATGGCAAGGTTTTCACACACTCGGTGGAATTGTTTCCCTAGCGGCTGGGCATATTCCCGAAGGGGAAGAAAAGGATGGGTTCCTCGCTCTCGTGCAAGATGGCAAGGATGCCAAGTGTGAATCCCTTCAAGTGGGTTTGGACATGGGCATCCGTGTTAGCCGGTCCATGGCTGCGAGCACTGTTATCCGCAGATTTGCGTGGTTACGGAAGTCGGGTTTTGCTCTGGATGTGCAAAGCCGTCTTCTGAACATGCCCTTTGATTGTGCGCATTTGTTTGGCAGCAAGGCTGACGAGAACCTTGAGAGGTTGCAGACCTCAAAAGCTGCTGCTAAATCTTTGTGCGTAGCTGTGCGTCAACCTCTGCCTTTTCGTCCTAGGAGACAGCGGTGGAGGGTAGGTTATTTTCGTTACTACTTCTCCTTTGGTAGAACGAGAGGGGCTGCCAGTCAAAGGGGTCAGCGTAAAAGTACCCGTGGTGGTCGGGGAAATTGAGGGGCCAAAGCCGCTCGGGCAGCTGCCTCTTTGCCTTCAGGCACTGCCGCAGCTGCTCCAAAACAGTCATGAGGCCATGTCCCATGGTTCGCCGGTTGGGGGCAGACTGTCTCAGCATCTCGAAGAGTGGTGAGCCATTACTTCGGATGCGTGGGTCCTGGATACAGTCGCCCATGGCTACTGCCTTCCCTTCCTAAAGAGGCTTCACGACAATACACCGGGGAATCTCTTTTGAAGCTTCTGGATACGCTCCTTGTGCAGGAAATCTTGTCCCTGCTAGAGAAAGGTGCTATAGATCTGGTGCCTGTAGCGGAGAGGAACAAGGGATGCTATTACCCTTATTTTTTGATCCCAAAGAAAGACAGGGGATTGAGACAGGGACGTCATTTAGGGGTCGCCAGAGGTTGCAAATGCGACCTCTGAGGTTTCCCTTGCGACCTCTGAGGTTTCCCTTGCGACCTCTGTGGTCAACCTTGTGACCTCTAGAGAAAAAAAAGGGAAGAAAGTGTATTTTTTTTTACATTTTCTTTTTTTTTTTTTATAAATGCAAGCTCATGGGCTGTGGCCAGCACCCTGTGGATCATTAGTTCTGGAGTGGCTGGCTTTGTTGTTAAAGCCCCTTAAAGAGGAAAAAGAAGAAAAGGAGTGACACAAGTCTAACACTTTCAGCACTGACCCTAAATGAGAAAGATTAGGAATACAAAATGTGTCTTTCTGGAATTCTATACAATAATTGGTAGACTCATTAAAAGTTCATTTCAGTCACACTTCAGGGGGTGAGTCACTTATTTAGTCTGTTCTTAAATGCCTCAACTAAGCCTTTCATCCTTCTGAGGTTGATAAATGAGTACCAACACAGGTTGGGTGATATTGGGTGTATATTTTTTCTATATAAAGCGCTTAAGCATAAGTGCTATATAATAACACATCATTATCATTTGGTCATGGACATCTGCTTGCATCCACAGTAATTTGGTAATATGGGCCTATACGCACTGATCTTAATGATACATATGGCGATCCATTCTTGTATGAAATGTACATCACATTATAGTGATATCGTAACCATATTTTTTGTAGTGTACTATGCTATGTGATAGCACTTCCTGTTTTGTCAGCGGGTGAAAGGTCGTGTTCCATCGCATCCTGCGATATCACTTCGGGGTGGGGTTAAATGACATCACTTCCTGTGATGTCACCAGGGGGTCAAGGGTCGAGTGATGTCGCTTCCGCTACCCCTGGTATTTTGGTGAAATGACGTCCCTGGATTGAGACCCATCTTGGACTTGCGTTGGTTGAACAAATTTCTCAGGAAGGACAAGTTGAAGATGGTCACTCGTTCTCAAGTCCTCCAGGCCCTTCAACTTCAGGATTGGTTGGTGTGTCTGGAACTACAGGATGCTTACTTTCATGTGCCGATTCATCCCAAGCACAGATATTACCTGAGGTTTGTGGCTGGCAATTTGCACTTTCAGTTTCAGGTCCTGCCGTTCGGATTGACCCCTGCCTGAGGGTCTTCACCAAGCTAATGGTGGTGGTGGCAGCGTATCTCAGGCGAGGGGGGGATTCACGTCTACCCCTAACTGGACGACTGGCTGATCTGTGCGCGTTCTCCAGAGCAAAGTATTAGATGACCTCAGTCTCACCTGCCGCTCCCTTCACAGGCTGGGCTTCTCCCTCAATTTCAAGAAGTCTCATCTGACACCTTCCCAACAGCTCCAATACATCGGGGCAGTGTTGGACACGTCCTTGTGGAAGTGCTCGCCTCACAAGGTAAGGGCTCATCACATTGTGCAGATGGTGGACAAATTTCAACATGCCCAAAGTCTCACGGCTTTCGAATTCTTAAGGTTGCTCAGCCTCATGACTTCCTGCATTTTTCTGGTGCCAGAGGCCAGACTGCGGATGATATCCCTGCAATGGGTACTCAAGATGCAGTGCTCGCAGTTCTCACGCAAGATGTCGGATCCCATTCAGATTCCACTCTCTATCACCCAGGATCTTCTGTGGTGGGCCAACGAAGGGAACTTGATTAAGGGGGAGCAGTTTTGGCAACCATAGCCAGAGGTGACTGTAGTGACGGATGCTTCCCTCGCAGGATGGGGCGCTCACCGCCAGCGATCGTTGGTCTCCATTGTAGTCCAGACTCCACATCAACCGGTTAGGGTTGAGGGCCATCGGGCTAGCCCTGAAGGCTTTTCTGCTGTCTGTGCAGGGGAAGAGTGTCCTGATCATGATGGACAACACAGTGGCCATGCATTACCTCAACAAAAAAGAGGGGGGGTAAGGTCACTTCCGTTGTGCAGAGAGGCAATGCAGCTCTGGTTCTAGGCCACCCAGCAGGGAATTTCACGCTCGGCAGTTCATCTGGCCGGAGATGAAAATGTGTCGGCGGATGCTCTGAGCATGCAGAGCACGATCTCTCACGAGTGGGAGTTGGCTCAGGAAGTCGTCCTGGAGATCTTTGCCCTTTGGGGAACCCCACAAGTGGGTCTCTTTGCCACCAGTGCCAACCTGAAGTGCGAGAGGATCTGCTCAAGGGAATTTCCTCAGAGAGGAGCCTTAGGAGACGCATTCATAGTGGATTAGTCATTCCCACTGCTGTACAGGTTTCCTCCAGTCCCAGTCATTCCTCAAATGTTGCGCAGGTTACGGGGGTTCGGATCCCACATGATCCTCATTGCTCCAGATTGGGCCAGGAGAGCGTGGTACCCGGACCTTCTAGAAATGTCCATCTGCCCTGCATGAGGTAGGGGTAGGGGGGGTCTGTCAGGGTCTCCATCCAGTGGTCAGGACTCTTGGTATCTGAAAGGTTGAGTTATATGGATTGGGACCTCCCGGATGATGTGATGAAGGTATTGCTTTCGGCCAGAAGGCCAGCGACAAAATCCCTGTGCCATGCTATAAGTTTTGCAACTGGTGCAGTGGACAAAATGTTGATCCTTTTCAGTGTTCCATTCCTATGATTTTGTCTTTCTTACTTTCTTTGGCCCACAGGGGCCTTCAAGTAGGTACCATTAAAGGTTACCTGGCGGCGCTATCTATATTTAAGCTCTCGTCTGAAGAATGCTCTTACTTTAAGATTCCTTTGATTTCCCAATTTCTTAAAGGACTGACTAATGTGTGCTCCGTTTGAACCTTTGCACTCTTGTCCTTTGAGATTCTTGTCCTTCAAGACAGTGTTTTTGGTTGCAGTTACTTCCGCTTGCAGAGTGAGTGAATTGCAGATACTTGCAGCTAAGCCACCCTTTACTGTATTCCACAAAGACAGGGTTGTACTGAAGGTATGTCCCTCCTTTCTACTTAAGGTAGTTTCTGAATTTCATTTGAGCCAGAAAGTGGTTCTTCTGTCTTTCTATCCTCCTCCTCATCCTGGTAAGGAAGAGGGGCGACTCCACAGGTTGGACCCGAGGAGAACTCCTGAGCTTCTATATTTCTAGGATGTCCAGGGTCAGAGTGGATGATCAACTCTTTGTGGGATATGCTGGACACCGATTGGGCCAGGCTGTTACCAAACAGACCTTGTCCAGGTGGATTACCCTCACTATTACTGAATGTTACCGATTTGCAGGTAAGGACCCTCCTGAAGGGTTGCGAGCTCATTCCACTAGGGGCGTGGCTACTTCCACAGCCACAGACACAATCCATTCGAAGAACAAGTTACTTACCAACTGTTAACGTTCTTTCTGTTGGATGTTCCTCCAACGTATTCCACATTGCCCTCCCAGCCTGCCTCTCTGGAGAATTTCCTATGCGATTGCAGCTTACGTTTCCGCAAGGCTATGTGCAGTTCAGCTGGCATTGGATTGGTGCCACACATTATGGAGGAAAAAACATAAACTGAGGCTATGGTCGCCGTGCGTCCTATTTATAACATCCGGTGATGTCGCCCTTGATGGAGGCCTTCGTGGGAAATCGACCCAACGCCATCGACGCAGGACGCCCTCTGCCGAAAGTTTCCGAAGTACACAGCTGTGGACATTACATGTCAAAGATGTGGAATATGTGGAGGAACATCCAATCGAAAGAACATTACCAGTTGGTAAGTAACTTGTTCTTTGGAGAATTCTCCCTAACGAGCTCTTTGCAGCCGTAGACCATTTCCGTCCTCCAGAGACTAAGCCTTGCTGCTCTGATGCCAAACCTTGATTGAGTTTGGTTTGTTGTCAGTGTTTCCCCTGTTAACATAATAGACTAGCCCCCCCCCCCAAAATCCACCTACAGAGTGGATTTTTGAAATCCATCTCTGCAGCAGATAACTACTTCCATGCGCTTCCAGCTGTGCTAATGGCATATAGATCATTCCCTACACCCCTGACTGCCGACAAATACACTTTACCCTGACCACTGCCCATGACACTACCAGATCTAGACCAATCTTCTCTTTTCGCTACGCTCACCTTCTCACTCTGACCCTCGTCACCTAAAAATCACTCCTTATTCTCCTTTCGCAGCTGACCTTGGTTCTCCTCATTCAAAATCACAAAAGTACATACCACGCTTCTATCCTTCTCTCCATTGATTTACCACTGGTACATTTAGAGCAATACTGATTTTGGTGTAAAAGAAGAGAAGAATAAAACAAAGGTTAACAAATTACTCACAAACTGGTAAGTACTTTTGAAACCTTCCAATGCAGAGTAAAATTAACCCTTTCCTGGGGGAAAGGCCAAAGCACAAAGTCAGAGGTAAAGAAGTCTCTCTCACGGAGCCAGGACAGCCAATGTTACTTACACAATGTCTAGGGGAGCTGAAGATCTTCTTTGCAGGTTGGTAAAAAGTCTTGCACAATGTTTTTAGAAAAGGTTGTAGAAGATAGGGCCTCAAACTGGGAGGCTTGTGAGGGGCAAAGCTATAGCAACTCTACAAGATAACCAAGACCTGTCCCAACTGAGAGCAAGCAAGGCTACACAACAAGAGGTAAGTGCTCTTAGGCTTTACAGTACCTCTGGTTAGAAGAAATGTTTCCAGCTGGCTGTACAGCTCTACAGATCTTGTTGTTCCTGGCCCTCCGTCATGGGGACAAGAGGGAGGACGGCTGGGTAGCCCTTCTCTGCAATGCGAAGGTCAGTGGCAGCAATGGGTAAACTTCGATTCAGCGGTCCTTCTGTTTTTCAGCGCCACGCGTCTGACAGCAAATAGCAACACTGCGGTTCTCGGATACCACTGGACTTTTCCTGCATCTGGGGTCTAGCACACTGTTGACGTGGCTCAGGCTTAGTCAGTCCTGCTTCAGGGAAGTCCGGATGATCTTCATGATGCTCAGGTCCCACTTAAAAGCAACGCACACAATCTGGTTTCCTCTCTTTGGCACTTCGGTTCCAGCAGCAGCAGCAGCAGTGGAAGTACAGCCAGCTCAGAGAGGATGTCCAGATGGGCTTACTTTGGAGTTGATTGGTCCCACTAACTCAAGGGGATAAGTCGTCTTTGCAGGGCTTCTCTAGTCAAGGTGAATTCGGAGCTTCAGCACAGCAGCAGGGCTTCACCGGGCAAACCAATGGTCCAGGAGTTGCAGCAGGCGTCTTTAAAATTCTTCTTCGGATTCCTTCATACAGTGGTCAACTCTGCCTTCCAAGCCAAAATGCAGGTTTCTCCGATCATTCCAGCCTAGCTGTCAATCACACAGCAGGGTGGCTGTCCTCCAAGGACAGCCAGCCGGCCAATCACCTTTGGGTGCATTCCTGTAACCAAGGGGATTAAGCAAAGGGAGTTTTGGGCACCTCCCTCACTTCCTGCCAGACATACTGGAGCAAGAGGCGGGCTTCACTCGTGAATCTCGCCAAAGACCAAATGAACAAAGGGACTGTGATGCTGGAAATGCATCGGAGGGATAGCGCCTCTGAATCCTTGTCCTTTATTGCTTTTTATCATGCGTTCTGTCCAGTTTTCTGCACAGGTGTTCATGTGGGCCTACTGGCAGTGCAGCTCTTCCTGTATTTGTTTTGGTGAACAGGTCCTTGGGATACGCTTATGGCACCCATGGGTGGGAGTGCGACCCTGTACTCCTAGTGTATGTTTTTGGGCAGCTGTGTGTGGCCCACAGGGCAGGGTATAGGCTGGTGGCAACTCCGTGCTGAATTAACAGTGCCCTAAGTGTCCTCCATTTAGGGATGCCCAGGCCCTGTCATTGGCCTCAAGGCTGCTGACCGGAGAAGGGGACTGCCAAGGAGAACCGAGAGAAGCACTGGACAGCCGTCCACAGTCGCTGACCGGAGCCGCAGAGCTCCCTTTGCCTAAGAATATTTTGATACAAGGACTCTCTTGCTCATCCTCGTTGACTGCTTTCATCCTGCCCGAGAAAGTCAAGGCCGCCAATGACCGAGGAGAATCCGCGGTGGGTTTCCCGCTACCCGAAGACCTCAGGCGCTGACTAACATACTTAAGCCAGCTGTGGTTCCGTCCTGTTTGCCAGACCCGGTGACCCGATGCCCTTGCCGGGCCTAAGTTCTTAATTTACTCTCTGCGGCAACGAACACTCGTTGAGGTGCACCACACACCTCTTCTTCACAGGACGTTCACAAGCTTTCCTCAAAGAGCACCGCGAAGATCGAATCTGCTCCCTCCACAACAATGTTCACCTATTTCTTCACCGAATCTCGACCCGCGTCTCCTGCCTTTTAAAAGGAACATGCTTAAGAAGGGCTTGTCGACGACTCCCAGAAAAACTCTATGAAACCAGGTACTTTGGGGAAGTAGAACCTTTATAGACGAAATAACTCTAATAGACAATATCTGGACTAGGCTTGTAGTGCATCTTCATTTACAGGTTGCCCAGGTTGGGGATCCTCCTACAGAACTGTTAACTTTGCCTAGTGGTAGGGGCCCAGTATTCTGCCAATTGTCTAACCAACTTGTTTTCCTCCTAAATCTATGGTTGATATTGTTTTGTTGTGTTGATTCGTATGATATTTGAACTGACTACAGTTGATGCATTTTAATGGAATCCGAGTAATCGTGGTACCACCTAGAACTGGATATATTTACCATTTTAGAATTGTGAGAGCACAAAGTTTGTTATTGTGATTGTGTACCTAACGTGAACCTTACTCATACAAAGAGCTGTGTTTTAACTAACCTAGTGTGTGGACATTCCTTTGTGGGTGCTTGGGGACTACATTGTACTTAAGAACCAGCCTGCATCACTTCCTGAGAGCTAGGTTTTGATTGCTCGCCCAGGTTTGACCAAATAGAGAATCTTGGCTGGGGTCCTCTGTGCCTCTCCTCTGCCATATAGAGAGCAGGAGTACAGACACACCCCCTCCAGTCTTTACAGGGACCAAACCTGGTTTGGTGCGCAGATTAAATCTCAAGAATGACCTTTCCAACAAGAAATGGTGAAAAAAGACGACCAGGGCCATTTTGACACAATGGGCACCCATGGGTGCTTTACTGCAGCTGTGAACGCAGCCCGCTGTAAAAACACACAATGGTAGTAAAAAGAAACCACTGCCACCAGCTATCAATTGTAGAAAGGGTAACATAATGATACATGAGAAGCTAGACAGGGGATACTAAGTAACCCCTCCAGCACCCTATTCTAAGGTAGTATGTGCTGGATCTAGAAAGTTACAAAATAGAAGTAAAGTCAATTTCACTTCACTGCTCTTGGAAACAGTAGTTTCACCAAGAGAAGGTATTTAAACCTTTGGGACATCGCTGAAGGTGCTGTCGCAATGTAAAGCTGCCTATGGAGTTTGTCAGACTCCAAACTCCAAATCACAATAAAAATACATGAGAGGATGAGAAAAAGGGCTCACTCTCTCCAAGGTTAGAAATTAAAGTCCCGAGGTCCAGCAAATGATCTGGGGGTCTCTAAGGTAGAAGGGAATTATCGCATTTCTGAGAATTCTCCCTAACAGCGTTTAACACTGCTGATCACCCCTTCCTCCTTCAAACTCTCTCCTCCTTGTCTTTAATGGCCACACATACAGATGGGTTGTCTCCTACCTTTCCAACCACTCATTTTCAAGCCTCTTCACTGGTAATCATTTTGTACATTAACTACAAAATCCACACTCTTTTAGAGTGAGGATTTAATCTGTATCAAAGTCCAATTAAGTCTTCATATTTCCCGCTTTATCTTGGCACCACTCTATATACAGCCTCAAATTTGTCTCAATAGCCTTACATCAGACTGCGTACCCGTTAGGCAAAGTTTGTATGCAGTACCCTCTGGGAACACTACAAACAACTCTGACTATAGGTATAGGAAACCCAACCTTTGGTATAAGCTTGTACTCACAGTTTGGTTGTATACGAATTGTTCGAACTACAATTGTTTGAATTACAATTGACCTTTGCACAATTGACCGAATTGTGAAGGTTAATTGTTACATATATGCGGGGGGGGGGTGGGAGGGGGGGGGAACGCCCCCCCCTTCCGCAACCCACCATTTTACATATATATATATATATCTATATCTATATCTATCTATATATATCCAAACCTATTACACAGCTACGGTAGTCGCCGTGTAGTTATTGTTAAATTGCTGTTTCCATAAGAAGAGCACTTTTTGGGCGGCTTATAACTCCGCTCCCCCTGGACGAATGTCCCCAAACTTTGCAAAATAAGTATATTGCCCACTCTGAATTATTTTGCAAAGTTTGGTGATGTTTGGTCGAGGGGGGAAAGTCATAGGGGGGGGCTTCCAAAACGTCTTTTTTCCCATAGACTGACTGGGGGGAAAACTTTGCGCACAGCTACAGGTCAAACCGCTGGACGTATTTTCACGAAATTTGCAGCAGGTATAGGGGCTTGGTCCAGAAAGCGTGCTTTTGTAAATTTGGTGACAATCAGTATTTTTCTTAAACGACCAAAAAGTATGTCTCAAAAAATGAGTCTATATCTATGTACACGCGACGTCTCTGCCGATTGGCTGCTGCGAGACATGTTCTGCGTCAGATTGTTTGGCTGCGGCCGACATCTTGGATCCGCCGATAGCGGAGCAACAACCAGCGTACACATGCTATATTTATAAAACTCTTTTGCTGTGTCACAGAGCGTTGGGACAGGTTTAGACAGTAAGACATGGATGATCAATGCTTTTGTTGTGGGGGTCGGTCTTCACGATGTATTTTCTATGGCCACCTTGTACGCACAGAAAACGAGGGGTGTAATAACGGTAGAATTTCAGTCCATGCAGTGCACAGGAACCTTGTTACTGTTGTAAGGACACGCGTAGTGGTAGCGAACATTGAAATTGAGTACCTACTGTAATTAAATTATTTTTTCCCTATGAGTGTGGTATTCATTTGTACGCCGCCATGGGTGTGACATGCTGCAGTGGTTGTGGCCATGGCGTACAGCCATCGGTGTGACATGCTGCAGTGGTTGTGGCCAGGACGTAGAGTCTTGGATGCATGGCCGTAGGCCATACTTCCAAGACTGTACGCCCTGGCCACTACCATCGCTGCAATAGATACATCTGTAGTATTGCTCATCGATCAGATGGTTGTGTGTAGAGTCTTGGCCACTGGAGGTATAAGTCACTGCACACACATGCATTGTAATATCTGGGGACATACAGATAGGAGTGTAGCCTCTGGCCACAACCACTGAAGCATACCACACTTATAGATACACCCGTACTACCGCACATTACTCGGGTGTTTGTGGGGAGGGCCTGCAGTCTTGGGTGCATGTTGGTTGTGGGCAGATTTTCTGCCACCGAATTCATACGGTAAAGTGGAAGTTGGTGCTCAATGTACGGCGAGCAATGCCTGCATCTGTGTTGTAATGTTTTCAGATTAATATTGAAGTCGGACTGGCTTCCTATGTTTTCAAATCTGAGGCGGCAACCTGGAGTCTTTGATGGGGATTTTCATATATTGTTGCAAAGTGAGAATGTATGTGCCTTCTGAGTGAAGGTCAGTTCATTTGCTTTTTTGGTTGCAAGCTCAGTAGGCCCACGCATTCAAGTGAATTCATAAGGGGTTATTGTTTTTTGACCTTGAGCGAAAGTGAAACTTTAAAAGCTACGCAATGAATCAAAGTTTGAAAAAAAAAATACTATTTGAGAAAGTTATAGTTTAAAAGCACTTGTAAGGAACATGAAATATCAGTTCCCAAATATTCTTTGATGCAAACCGTTTGCTGTGTGACTTTGCCAAAAATAATGGAGGCTGTGAAGATGATGCAAGTTTAATGTTGACGACTGTACACTAATTGTGACAATGTAACTGAAGTATTATATTTTTGCGGAGTTGTAATTTTCCGCCAATACCAGAGAGTGTACATTGTTTGTGTTTGCAAGCTAAGACTAGAGTCACCGTTGGTGAACGTTATTTCTTTTTCTTTGAAATGTTCTTTTGGTCTTGTTACAGTTTGAACATTCTTTTGGTCTTGTGTAACATTACCATGTAATTTTTTTCTTGCTTGTCCATTCATGCTGCATCCATAACCGAATTACTATGTCACTGTGTAGTTGTCCTTTTTTTAACCCTTACGGCGAGTGCTGTTTATCTGCGTTTGTAGGGTGTCATTATATGTCCCCATGGTGAACTCTAATACTTCTTTAAAATGTCAAGTTTGGCCATTTACATTTGCGTAGTATTTTCCACAATCTTTGTCTGTTTTGGAAATTTTTCCTAAAGGTTGGGTATTGACACACATTTTGTCTTACGTTTTCCGCATAGCCATATTTTGCCATACTTTGAGTGCCACGGTTTCCAGATGCCGAGTGACGGCTTCTTTCCATGCCAGATGCAACTGCTGGTGACCGGGTGCCTGGCCATTATAATGTTATGGGATGACAGGCCAGTGCCGCTCAGTCCCTACGCTGAACTAGCGACAAGGAGAGACTTATTATCATTTATGGTGGTGTACAGCAACAGTGATGCCGTCGTGTTGGAAATACCTGTGCAAACAAATGGAGTGCTTCAACAAAAACGCATAATTTGCGTATACGAAATTAACTGCATGTGTCTCTCCATGAACATTTTCACTGTTGGCCCTTGGAGTCATTGCTACAAACTATTTGCAAATGCACTTAGTCCGTTAATCTCTGACAGTTGTTTGTTAAATAAAAGTACTTTCCAAATTCTAAAATGTAAGTTTTCTTTTAAAATCACGTGTATCATTTCGAAATGGAAAGTACCACGTTATACATCGCTGTACGTTTATTTACAGGTTCTGCGTCCCGGTGCATACTGTTGCTTTTTCGTTGCTATCATGGAAGGCGAATAGGGGCTATGTATAGAAAAAACGCTTTTCCTTTCGATGGTGGCCATCTTGAAAAAGGATTTTGTTTATCCAGAAATCCTATTTTTCCGTAGCAACGTTAATACTTTTCACATCTACTGTTCCACATTCTAAAATGTTACTGTTTCCTTTTAAAATCATGTGTATCATTTCGAAATGTAATGTACCATGTTATACGTTGCTCTATGTTTATTTACAGGTTCTGCGTCACGGTACATACTGTTGCTTTTTCCTTGCTGTCATGGAAAGCGAAGAGGGGCTATGTATGAAACAACCGCCTTTCCTTTCGATGGTGGCCATCTTGAAAAAGGATTTTGTTTAACCAGAAATCCAATTTTTCCGTAGCACACGCTAATGGTTTGCACATTTATACTATTATTGTCAAATCTTATTGCGTCTGTCCTGTGAAAGGTGGTGCTTAACGCAACATTTACTTTCACAGGTGGCTTTCTTTTTTGGTAGGACAGCTAATAAGGCCATTTGCAAACGGAAATTAGGAAAGACGTATCAAACAATGATATGGGGGAGTGGGTAGCTTGTGAAAAAATATTGTGCGTTTTTTATTTCTAAGGTTGGGGCAGTGTTTGTCATGCTCTTTCATTACAGTAGTGCTGTTCCTTGGGGAGGATGGATGGCCTTAGCCGATGTCATTTTCAGATAACTAAAACTTTTGCTGAAAGTATGCAATGTGCACTACACTGTTAATGGATAACGACCAATACGTGTTGGCGCTGTGCAAGGCACATGTTGCAGGTGGAAGTTCCTATATCAATATGAAATCTGTTTCCACATTGTCCACGACACAAACATCTTACTTTTAAGTGTTTATGGATTCTGGGACACGTTACCGTGCTGTACACCAGCATATTGTCAAGTGGTATTCTCCGCAAGGTGTTTAAATAAGTCAGAAATTGCTTTACATTATGGTTACGTGGCACTACTGTAAACCGATCATCTTTAGAAAAACAACTTTGCAAGAGGGCCCGTATGGTTAAGTTGCTCTGCTGAAAACCTGTGAAATTCAGTAATAAAAAAAACTTTGTTAAAGGGACGTTATGGTTAAGTTGCCCTACCAAAAACCTGTGCACTTCACTTAAAAAACTTTTCAAACGTGCCATTATGGTTCAAAGTAAAACCGAAAAACCCCTGAAATTCGCCAGCTATGGTAGGCTAAGCGACCATATTTATTTATATTTATATAGCGCGCAAGCAGCCCAGGGGAATTGAGGCGCTGTTACTTGCAATAACTTAGTTACATGGTACAGGCATGATAGCGATTGTTGACACATTATGAATACTACAAGACATCATACTGTTACAGATATTGCATTTGGTTGTATATTATAACATATATGATAAGTATTCGTGCTGATGTGTCGGGACTTATGTGAAGAGGGTAGTTTTCAGAATTTTGCGGAAGGTGGTGAGGGAGGCCTCTCCACGGATAGTGGGATGTAGGGCATTCCAGTGAGTGGGCGCGAGATGGGGGAAGCTGGATCCGCCCGCTTTTACTCTTTTTACTAGTTGCACAGAGAGCATGTTGCTGTACGGTGATCTGGTTGGCCTGGTAGTGGAGACGGGGTGGATCCTTTGAGAGAGGTATGCTGGAGCAGTGAAGTGAATGCACTTGTGGGTCAGTGTTAGGGCTTTGAATACGATCCTTTCCTTTATGGGGAGCCAGTGGGCTAGTTTTCTGGCTTCAGAGATGTGTTCTCTTTTAGCAATGCCTTGGGCTGCCCGGAGAGCATTGTTCTGTATTACTTGTAGTCTCTCTAAGTTTTTGTTGGAGGTTCCTAAAAAGAGTACGTTGCAGTAGTCTAGCCTAGAGCCGGTGATGGCTCTGGCTATGTTGGTGCATTCTCTTTGGAGAGAAAGGGTCTGACTGCGTTGATAAGTTTGGCATGATATGCAGCTGCGGATGCTATTGCGTTGACTTGTCTATCCATGGATAGGCTGGAATGCAGGTAGACTCCCAGAGTTTTGACAGAATCAGAGACCAGAATTTTAATGGAGTCAATGGTGAAGTGGCTGAATTGGGCATCTAGATTTTTTAGCGTGTCGGGGGAACCTACCAGGAGGTAGGTAATAACATCACTGATGACATCACATGTTATGGTAAGCTAAGCAACCATAACTCGCGCCACCACCATGCACTGCTAAGACTAACACCCAGGAAATCAAAGATGACATCACAAATGTCATTGATGACATCACTTGTGCATTTAGTTTTCATTCACGGCCTCCACAAGGGATTATCATTACAATATTGGCAGAAACGTATCACAAATCATCTAAAAACATTCATATGCCAAATAGTTCCTTAAGCAATGCATTGCAAAAAAATTCCATTGCATTACTGAGTTCTTCCAGTACATGAACGCACTCATGAAGAAACGTAGGCATTGTCTGCAGCATGCACTATCGAGGTGCAATATTCAAAATCTTCCAATGTTGGATACTAAATTGATAAATGTTTCCATTACAGAATTTTGCATTCTGTGAAACATAAATATCTGTGAATGCTTGCCTTACTGCATAATTGTACTATTACACACAAAACATAGAGACCACAATGCATACCAATAAAAGCATAGACAGGGAACGTAAAGTAAGCAAAAAAAACTGCAGTATTACCAGAAAGTGTTCATAACCGAACTAAACTTCATGCGCAGAAAATATTCTTGTGTTTCAGGATTCCTTCTTCTCCCGTGCATATGTATCATATGATGTAACTGTACCCTAAGGAAAGTATTGTAAGAACATATGAGAAGGGTAAGGTCTACGAATATAGTACTTTTTACTTTTTTAATTCCAGACTGGCAGTGAAGAACGCCACCTGGCTTAGATATGTCAGTGAACAAAAAAAGAGGGAGCTAGACATGTGATGTCATCAGTGATGTCATCAATGACATTTGTGATGTCATCGTTGATTTCCTGGCTGTTAGTCATAGCAGTGCACGGTGGTGGCACGAGTTATGGTTGCTTAGCTTACCATAACATGTGATGTCATCAGTGATGTTATTAATGACATTTGTGATGCCATCTTTCATGTCCTGGGTGTAAGTGTTAGCAGAGGACAGTGGTGCGGGCAGTTATGGTCGCTTAGCCTACCATAACTGGCAAATTTCAGGGGGTTTTCGATTTTATTTTTAACCATAATGGCACGTTTTAAAACGTTTTTTTAGTGAAGTGCACAGGTTTTTGGTAGGGCAACTTAACCATAACGTCCCCTTAACAAAGGTTTTTTTATTGTGCACACACACACTTGTGCAAAGGTCAATTCGGACCCTTGACTTTCAATTAGGTAATTCGAACAATTGTGTTCGAACAATTTGGCTAATACCCACAGTTTTGGTAGTGTGTTGAGCAGCCAGGCTTATCTCAAGAGGGGTCAGTGTGAGCTATATGGGAGTTGGACAGAGATTCACAGTGACAAGAATTCAAATAAACACTTGCACACAAGGTTTCTTGAATAAACAATTATTAATTTATCTGTCAGTTAGAATAAGCCTTCTTCAGAATGGAGCAATATAATAACACATATACACTTCAATACTATATACTCTTAGTTTCTAAATATGTAAAGAACCTTTTGGGATGGCCCACAGACACAACCTACACCCTCAGGTGACTTCAATAGCTAGGGTGCTGGGGACATTAATATCTTACTGTTTGCATTTAGAAAACTGTTAGAAGTTGGTGAAAGGAAAAGGTTATTAGAACAAAAGACCACAAATATTCTTAAGCAGGCAAATACTTTTGGATCCCCACAGCAGAGTCATTCAGTACAACAGGCTAGACCAAAGTCAATGGTCAAAAAGTCTTATATCGGATGAAGCAACTCTGGTAGGTAAGTAGAAAAGTCTTTGCACAATGTTTTAGAATTCTTTGAAGAAAAGAAGAATCAAATGTAGGGCCACAAGCCGTTAGTCTTGTGCGTGGTAGAAGATGCAAGCAACTGTACAGGGTATCGAGTAATATTATCCCCATATATATGGTCGCCGTGAAAAGGTCGTGGCGATATTATATGGGTGACCATATATATGGGGACAGGGGAAATTTTTTTTAAAAAAATTGGGGTTTGCGGGGGTGTCCCCCGCATGTTCCATGCAATAATGTTGCCACAAAAAACTGCAATTTTTCGGCGATATTTTTGCATAGCGAGATTTTTGTGGCGACATTATTACATGGAACCCTCTACAGCAAGAGGTAAGCTCTCTTAGACTTTGTACAGTACCTTTGAATTGAAGAGAAGTGTAGCAGATCACTTTGGTTCCTGTGCAGATCTCGCTGTTCCTGGGCCTCAGTTGTGTGGACAAGAGGGAGGACTTCTGGGGACCCCTGCACTGCAATGCAATGGCCACCGCTCACAACCGGCAATCTTCAAATCAGTGGCTGTTCACTGTTTCAGCTGCTTGCGTCTACCGCAAATAGCAACACTGCGGTTCCTGGCTGTCGAGGTGGACTTTCCTTACTTCTGGGGTCCTGGACTCTGTTGAGGGGGCTCAGGTCCGGTCAGTCCTGCTTCCTGAGAGTTCGGAGGATCTTCCTGGAGCTCTAGGCCAGCTTAAAAGCAACACACACAATCTGGTGTTCCTCTCCCTGGCTATATGGTTTCCAGCAGCAACTCTGTGGAAACTCAACCGGCTCTGAGATTGATGTCCAGGTGGCTTACTTTGGAGTTGATTGGTCCCACCAATTCAAGGGGAGAAGTCGTCCTTGCAGGGGCTTCTCTGTCAGTACGAATTTGGAGTTTCAGCACAGCAGCAGGGCTTGACCGGGCAAACCAAAGGTCCAGGAGTTGCAGCAGGCGTCCTCTTCAAGTTCTTCTTCGGTTCCTTAGTCCAGTGGTCGACTCTGCCTTCAAAACCAAAAGCCTTGCCTTTTATTCCGTTCCCTCCCATTCATTTCAGCCTAGCTGTCAGTCACCCAGCAGGGTGGCTGTCCTTGCCGGACAGTCAGCCAGCCAATCACTACAGAGTGCATTTGTGTCTCCTAGGAGACTAAGTACAGGGAGTTTCGGGCACACACCTCACTTCCTGCCTACCCCAGACACCCTGGAGCCAGAGGCGGCCTTCCCTTGTGGATCCCCCCAAAAGCAAAGCGAACAAGGGGACCAAACCTTGTTTGGCGCGCAGAGTAAATCTCAAAAAGGACCTTTCCACAAAGAAATGGTGAAAAAAGACGACCAGGGCCTTTTTGAGGGCTTTACTGCAGGTGCAAACGCAGCCCAGGGCACACCACAGTAGTTAAAACGAAACCACTGCCACCAGCTATCCAGTGAGAAAAGGGTAACATAAAAGTGTTACATGAGAAGCTAGACAGAGGGCATACTAAGTAACCCCTCTATCACCCTTTTGTAACATAGTGTGGGCTGGGTCAAGAAAGTTACAAATGTAAGTAAAGTCAATTTCACTTTTAAAACAGTAGTTTATCCCAGAGAAGGTATTTAAACCTTTGGGAAATTTGAAAGACTTCCCTGTGCCACTTCACCGAAGGTGCTGGGTGACACAATGTAAAAGATGATGCCTATGAAGTTTGTCCGGCTCCATAACCAAAAGAAACACAAAGCTCAGAAATCGCATCAAAATACACGAGAGAGTGGGGAGAAAGGGTCTCACTCTCTCCAGGTAAAAAAAGTCCTCAAAATCCAGCAAAGTTGCTGGGGTCTCTAAGGTGGAGGGAATTAGCACATTTCTAAGAATTCTCCCTAACTACTATCCATTTTCAACTACACACTCAGCCATTCACTCTACAACAGGTTATTTTTGCTACACCCAACTTTGTTCCATTCATTACTTGTTTTATAGGGAACTGCTCTTGAGAGACTGTTGCTTTGATAGTATTGACAGCTATAACCAAGACATTATTTCAGTCTAGCAATTTGCAATGGAATGTGCAGAATAGAGTGCATATGAAATGCTTCATAAAATGACCTGCTTTTTTACTTTGATTTTGATTGTTGTGTTTTTGATTACTTCTGATTTTTGTTTTAATTTCACGACCTAATGTAGACTACACAACTCACGATAAACTTTGATTCAAGACTTGGACAAGCATCAAATCACACAAAAAAATTAATGTCTGTGTATTCTGTTTTAAATGTCTATTAATTTCTACTGTTTAGGGTTGTGCGACCACGGCTGACTATTTACGTTTGTCAGGAGTCAGAGCCAGTGCGTGAGCAGCAACAGCAGCAGAAACATGAAAATGGCGAACCGTCAAGCAGTACTTTCTTTGGTGAGTTTTTGTTGGCTTAACACAGGAAATATCCTCTGCTGGTAAATGGGGCATGTGGGGATACCTGTCCACATTTTCCTGAATAGATTATATTTTCCCAAAATATGTTCTCGTTTGTGGTGAACAGAATGTTCATAGCAACAAGGCTCCCTTCAACAGGTTAGAAACTTTGAACTAATTTCTTGGCTTTGTTTGACCCTTAAGTGCGTAAAATGCAAATGTGATTATGTCGGCAAGGTCTTCAACAAATGCATAGTGAATGAATGAGGTACACTATTTGGATTTATAAGCAATTTGTGTTCAGCCTGGTAGGATTGTTACGCTATCACATGTCAGAATAATTTACTTAGCAATGTTTAATTTAACAAGGGTATTTACATCATACTCATTTAGTTGTCTTTTTCCCTGAAGTTACTGTTCTGATTGCTGTGGGGATGTTTACCACAGTTTATAAAATAATCTGATGGTTGTCAAAGTTCCACTGCAGACTTTTCACACTGTTCATTCTGTGTTTTATTCTACCATTTCTTTTCCTGCAAAGAATCTTTTGGTAAGCAAACTAGAGGCATAGTTTTCATATCTAGAATGGTTTTGGAAGACTGAGATGTACTGAAGTGCTATTCCCCATTGTGTTTCTGTGAGCCAGTCTTTCAGGGCCATTATGATATTTTAAAAACTGAAGAAAACAAATCCGTAGATGAACGAAAGGGGAGAAATAACATATCCTATTGACTGTCACATGCTTGAGGTAACACCCCAGATATTAAAATCCATTCCAATTTTCTTTTCTCCCATAAGGAATATGCCCAGTCATATTGGTATTGTTGTAGGTGAGAAGATGGAGGAGTGCAGGAGGAGAGGGGGTATATTAATAAAACTAATTTAGATTACTTTTCTCATCAGTTAGGAGAAAAACGTTTTTGCCTGTAGTGATAACTAAAAATGTACGTTGCACAGAATGGGAACACCTTAACTATAGTGCATCACTGTATAGCTCCAAAGAAAAGCTATCTGGCAAGTGAAGTTCAGCTGGTCGTCGTATGCTGAACTTCTGCTCAAATTATTTGGAGCTTTACACCACCTGCATCAACACAGCACTGAAATGCAGCACATGGTACTTTACAGAGCACAGCATTGTGGGCTTCTGTAAGCAGAGTTGTGTTCAAGATGTAGAGACAGTGACTGAAATAAAAAGGAGATTTTGTCAGTGAGCTGCGGCTCATGGTTGCCGCAATGGTGAGATTGCTAAACTTTTACATTTGGTTTATTGAAACTTGGAGGAAGGTGCATTGACTCAGTAGATGAGTCTTCAATAATTATTCAAAGTACAAGATTGAAATGCATTCTGCAGTAAAATAATCACATCAAACATGAGGCAACATCTGTAATAACGGTCTAAACGCCTAATTTTATCTGTTGGACCGAGTAAGTAGAGTAAAGAATAAGTATAAGGTAAACTGGGTTGATAGCGACAATACAACTATTAAAGGCGAACACCACACATTAAATGTGCATAGCATTACGCCAATACCACATATACCCATATTCCTTTTACATTTTCCATATTGTAAGAAACCCTTTCTCTGGCAGATTGTTCTACCCTTACCCTGCAGTTCTGCAATTCGCATTCCATGCGCACTAGTTGGTGCATTTGCAGTTTTGCATTATTCATTTTTTGGCCTCAGTCCGGGCATGTTAAATCCAGTGCTCTGTTGGTGGGGTTTACTTACCACTCATAGCTAACAAAGGACTAATGACAATGCAGTTCTAGGTAGGGGGTAGACTTCGATCCATTGCAGTATATCTGCCCCAAAAGCCTGCATTTTACTACACCTCTAGGATGTGTGCTTGCATGCCTGCACATGTATGTATACACCCATATGACATGACCAGCAACTGAGACTCACTAATAACTTAGTTGAACACTCATACAGGGATCCAATACCGCAGGAGTATTTTAAAGACAATAGCAGTTACACAACATGCAACTGTAGTACAACAGTCAACGGAAAACATCTGTGATATGTTCACCTTTATCCATTTTTTTAATTTGCTGCAACGTTTTGAAGGAACACAAAATTGTAACCCTTGGGCATCTTAATTGTCTTATGTAGTAATTTAGGGGATTTCTGTGAGTGATATCCCATAGGCTTGGTAAAAGAACTCTTGTTCTAGACGGGTCTGTCGTGTAGTTGGAATGCCAGGGCACCTAAATGCTGATATTTTTGGTGCTACTTAACTTGTCCAAGCTTTCAATCCTTCAAGGTGAGGAGGATGTGTGCCATATAATGTTGAAAATCTACACTCCTACGTCTTGTCCCCATTCCTCCATACAGGATACAGGACTGGAGTGATAGCAAGTGCAAACACGCTTCCCCTTTAAGAATTTAGAGCATGCAGAAGCTGGTCATGTGTGTGCAGTTTTTACTGCTGCTCCCATTTCTTTGGTCAGGTAAAGCAGGATTTTCTGTGTGCAACAGGTGCCAGAAGTCGTTCTTGGGGGCAGACCCTTACACTTATTTCGAGTGTTTGGGCCCCCTTCATCTCTGGGATGCCTATGCACTCTGGGATGCAATTTCGTTCAAGTTCCTCCTGGAGTCAACTGACTTGGTGGTAATAATCTTGCCTACAATGGCTGCGGATCACCCCAAGAACCATGTCCAGACAAAGAGGGCGAGTACAAGTGTTTCCTTAGGCACCATACCCAGGTGACATCCTTGCTGGGGTTAATCAAAGTGTGAAGGTTCACCCGGGTCCTGTCACGGCTAGCCACTGCATTACCCAGGTGTATCCAAGATCTCTGAGGACACTTCTACCGGTACCATCGCCAAGGACCTGCAAGGGTCTGGTGCCGGGCTCTGGTTCAAAAGGGCTTCAGTCCCTGACAAGGATTCTACCGGGAACATTGTTCCCAAGAGTGTTTTGCCTCATAGCAGATGGCGTTCTGAGGCTTCTTTAAGGCATCATGAGGAAGACTCGGTCACAGTGGCATGTTAAGTGTTGGTTATAGACTTTTATTTATTACAAAATAGGGGGTTTGGGGAAAATCCTATCCATCTCAAATTCTTGGGGTTTCCCTGCCTGAACAAAAACTAAGGATGTCAGGATGTTAAACAAATCAGCATCCTCTGTCCTGTGTCTAAAAACCCTAAACTGACCCTTACATGCTAAACTCAATATGTGCAAAAGATCTCTGTGTTATGTACGTGCAGCTTGCTTTCAAAGGTCCAAAATATAAAGTTCCAAGGTAAAGAAAAGAAATACAGTTCTATTAGAGGAAGGGGTCCTCCTTTCCCCCATGTTTCTTCTGGTCTTCCACTGTCTTTCCGGTGTTACCGGAAAAAGGTTTATAATGTTCTGCTGTTCCAAAAAATGGGGGGGGGGGGAGAACAAGCTCTTCCCCAGAGTTTATTTCTTTATGCAATATTTCACTTGACAGTTTCGAGGGGACGACTTTTTTCTCTTGAGTTTCTCCACTTATTATTTTTATTTTTGTTGCCTTTATTTGGCTCTAAAATATAGCAAACCTTTTTCCACTCAGCATAAAATTTATTAAATATCCGCTTCGTTACTCCTTTAAAGGTTTTGTCCGATAAGCTGAAGTTCACTGATTTCTTCTAAAAATTTGTAAAACTAGTTTCACCAAGGCCAATGTCAATGTGATTTGATTTCCCGACAACAATTCTGCCACCAATCTTCAGTTGATCTCCAGCCATATTTTTCCATAAATTCAGACACAAGGATAGTTCTTTTCTCCTCCATAGCTGGACAAAATAGCACCAAGTGTTTAAATGACTTGGTTGAGGACTATTTTTCACAGTCCACACATGGTATTGGGCAAACCGTTTCTGTTGTGACTCAATATTTCGGCGGTTGGAAGTAGATTTAGTCTAACTCTCATAAATTGGTCTCTAAAGCACCAGTTTTGGAATTGTTAGGGAGAATTCTCAGAAATGTGCTAATTCCTTCCACCTTAAAGAACGCCAAAATCTTTGCTGGATTTTGAGGACTTGATTTTTTTAACATGGAGAGAATGAGACCCTTTTTCCCACTCCCTCATGTATTTTAATGTGATTTTGAACTGTTCCTTTTGGTTGTGGAGTCTGACACTCCATAGGTATCATTGCGTTCACAGCCACGGTAAAGCGCCCATGGGTGTCATTTTTGTCCAAATGGCCCCGGTCTTCTTTTTTTGCCATTTCTTTGTGGAAAGGTCCTTCTTGAGATTTACTCTGCGCGCCAAACCAGGTCTGGCCCCTTTGTTCATTTTGCCTTTGGCAGGATTCATGAGTGAAGCCCGCCTCTGGGTCCGGGGTGTCTGGCAGGGGCAGGAAGCAAGGCCGGCTGGCTCACTGGGTGACTGACAACTAGGCTGGAATGAATGGGAGCAAGCTGCATAAAGTGCAAAGCTTTTTTTGACTTGGAAGGCAGAGTCGACCACTGGACAAAGGAATCTGAAGAAGAACTTGAAGAGGACGCCTGCTGCAACTCGTGGACCGACTCCAAATTCGTATCGACAGAGAAGCCCCTGCAAGGATGACTTCTCCCTTTTGAGTTGGGGGGACTCCTAAGTAAGCCACCTGGACATCCTCTCGGAGCTGGTTGATTTTCCAGAGTTGCTGCTGGAAACCGAATAGCCAGGTAGAGGAACACCAGTTTGTGTGCTTTGCTTTTAAACTGGCCAAGAGCTCCAGGAAGATCCTCCGGACTCCCAGGAAGCAGGACTGACCGAGCCTGAGCCCCCTCAACAGAGTGTGGGACCCCGGATGCAAGGAAAGCCCATCTCGACAGCCAGGAACTGCAGTGTTGCTATTTGCAGTAGACGCTAGGAGCTGAAACACCAAACAGCAACTTGTTTGAAGTTTGCCGGTTGCGAGCGGTGACGTGCCATTGCAGTGCAGGAGTCCCCAGAAGTCCTCCCTCTTGTCCCCACGACTGAGGCCCAGGACCAGTGAGATCTGCAGAGCTGCGTAGGAACAGAAGTCCTCTGCTGCATTTTTCTTCAATCCAAAGGTACTGTACAAAGTCTGAGAGAACTTACCTCTTGTTGCTGAGTTGCTTGCATCTTCTACCCTTCACAAGTCTAACAGCTTGTGGCCCTACATTGATTCTTCTTGTTCTTGAAAGACTTATAAAACATTGTGCAAAGACTTTTCTACTTACCTACCAGAGGTGATTCATCCTATATAAGACTTTTGACCATTGCCTTTGGCCTAGCCTGTTAAACTGAAAGAATCTGCTGTGGGGATCCAAAAGTATTTGCCTGCTTAAGAATATTTGTGAATAAAAAAAGAATAACCTTTTCCTTTTACCAACTTCTAACATTGTTCTAAATGCAAACAGTAAGATATTAATGTCCCCAGCACCCTAGCTATTGAAATCACCTGGGTGTAAGTTGTGTCTGTGGGCCATCGCAAAAGGGTCTTTACGAATTTAGAAACTGAGTATATAGTATTGAAGTGTATTTGTGTTACTATTATATTGCTCCCTTCTGAGAAGGCTTATTCTAACTGATAAATGTTAATAATTGTTTATTCGAGAAACCTTATGTGTAAGTGTTTATTTGAATCCTTGTCACTGTGAATCTCTATGTAACTCCCCTATAGGGCACATTAACCCCTCTTGAGATGAGCCTTGCTGCTCAACATGCTACCAACCTGTGTAGTACAGACTTATACCAAGGGTTGGGTTCCTATTGCCAGGAGGTCAGTGTTGTTGTAGTGCACTCAAAGGGTGTTCTGCATACAATCTTGCCTAACAGGAATTGGGTAAGATACTTCAGCAGGACGTTCAACTTCCTTGCTTCGTTAATTGGTCTCCCATAGAGTTTCAATGGCTGCCTCTCATCTTGTGTGTCAATCCAATCTTTTATGTACAGTTTCTTTTTCCTTTTATCAGGATTCTCTCGTATTGTCTGGTCTGTTTCCCCCAGGTCAACTATAACCGTTTGACAAATTGTTTGCCACTCTGATAGAGTAATGTCACTGTTGCAGGACAAAGCTTCCCTTATCGCTGCAAAACCTCCTCTCTCAGGCGCTTCCAAACCTTTCCTGTGCAGATCTAGTATTTTACAACTTAAGGTGGTCTTGATTGAGGTTAGGCCAAACTCCATTTCGGAGTGCCTGGATAGGGGTGCTTTTTGGAACCCGCAGTTCTCGCTTCCAAAATGTCCCCTCGATGACAGACCAATTTCTGGTTTCCTCTCCATATGTTACAACAGGAAGTGCTTTCATGTGGTAGAAAGCAATGAGCGGGTTTAGTGAGAAGCCACAGAATCTTTTCAAAAGCAATCTGCCTTGGCTTGCTAGGTTTCTCCCTTTTTGATTTTAAAAGATCTAACCTTGGTAAGTCGCTTCTACTTGTATTCAGGCATACGCCCATTTATATGAATGATGTGACCAGGGGGATTTTCTTGCCCCTTAGGTGCCAAGTGATGCATCTCGTGCGTCGGTTTCCTGGGTCTGCACCAAAAGCCATCATCCTCGATTTGGTTGGATTTATGTTAAGGCCGTTTAGCTCCACGTAATTCTGAAGGGTCTCAAGTTGGCGCTGCAAACCTACTGGTGTCTGGTCCAACAAGGCCACGTCCTCAGCGTACAGTAAACGTATCTTCATACCCCCCCCACCCCCCTCTGATTATTGGCGGGAAGCACCTGATGTTGATTAAGGCCTCGTCAACGTCTGAGATGAACAAGTTAAAAAGCTCTGGGCCCATTGGACATTCCTGTTTCAGACCTATGTTGGTTTGGATCTCCGTTGTCAACGTGCCTGATCTGTCAAGTCTTATTCTCGTTGAGGTGCCTAAGTGGAAGTCCTGAATTACTTCTAGTGTGTTAGACGGACAACCCCACTGATGCAGTTTCATCCGTAATCTTGGGCGATCGACTGTATCAAAAGCAGCCCTCGGGGCAATAAAGGCCATGTAGATGTTCTTTCCTTTGTTTTTTTCCACCTGGTCTTTAAGAATGTTAATGAGGAAGAAATTCTAAGGTTTTCCGACTCCCTTGATAAACCCAGCCTGCTAAGGATCCCTGTGATTGGTTTCGGTGCTCTACTTTCCCAAGGTCTTCAGGGCCAAAGAGGCAAACACATTTCCCACAACGTCCATCAACGCTTGGGTCTGTCCTCTCTCCTTTTTTAAAGATCGGTATTGTTACAGTTTTTTTACACGATGCTGGTAATTCTCCAGCATGGGGTCTGGCATGAATTCATATGCTCATGAATATTCCCCGTTGTCAGGCCGGGAATCCTCGGTATAGAAAAAATCAGTATCAGTTTTGTTTCTGATGTCTTTCTTAGTAGTAACCAATCACTGGTCTCTGGGTCATACTGCCCCCTGCCAATGACTGCCCTCTCCCTAAGCCCCGCCTCTGGCAGCCATCCTCAGATTTTTACCGCACGTTCAAGTGTTGGGAGTCCTCGTGTTGTAGCTCTCGAGCTTTTGCTGCGATTTCGCGCTTTTTCAGGAGATTTTTCTCATTTTTCGGTTAAATTGAGCCTCAAGCTCCACAGTTTCTACATCCGATCAACGGGGACCCATTTTGGAGTTTTCTGTGCCCCTCAAGGGTGAAGATTTCGTCGAGTTAGGCTTTTGGAGGATTCCAGAAGTTCCGAGGCCTACTCCGGACATGGCCCAGGAGAAAGGAAGCTTGATGCCCGGGAAGCTGTTCAGGACCTGCCCTGGATGCCAGCTTCAGAATGTGAGGACAAGACGCACGTGGAGAAGGACTGCGTTTTGTGGGAACATGTCGGAGCGGACCATGAAGGATCGCCACCTCCGTCTCGCCAACTGGCTGGAAGGGAAGAGCCCGTCAGGCGAGAAGAAGAAAAAGAAGTCCAAGCGGTCTTCTAAGTCCTGTGAGGGCGCCCCGGCGACATGGGCCCAACAAAAGGCCAAGCACCGCGAGTCAGCGGGCACCGGGAGCGCCGAACGGTCGGGCTCCTTGGCTGCCAGGCAGGGCGCATCCTCCCCGGCGCCATTGACCACGAGCCAACGCTCTGGCTCGGGTAAGAGGAAGTCCGAGAACCCGGCGAAGCTTCTGGAGAGGCCCCGGTCGATCTCGAAGATTCCGGCAGAGGGGGAGCGAGGCTTTGACCCTCCCCCCAAGGTGAAGGCCCCAGGCGTACAGAAAGTGACGATGGCCTTAACTCACCCTGCTAAAACCTCGATCGAGGATGTCGCAGCGGCCCTGGTTCAGCCTGTGGAGGCTACGCCAGTGGAGGCAACCTCAGGATCCAGAGTCTCCCTGCCACCGCGGAGGGAGTCGTCTTTCAGGCCCATCGAGAAGACCACCACGAAGTCCAAGTTGGAAAAGGAGGGGGAGGGGCAGGTGGCCATCGTGGATACAGACATGACCTCTGAAGAAGAGCTCATCGAAGTTGTGGAGGAGGCCCAGCCCATCGGGAGGGATCCAGACGAGGGCGACGACGAGAGCGACGGTGCTCCCGACGAGGTTCCTCAAGAGCCCTCGCTTCCGTCGTTTCCGGTGCCGCAGGACACTTCGGCGGCCATTTTGTCAGCGATTCAGTCCTTATGCTCGGAGATAAGGACAAGATTGTCCCTCCCCCCGACAGAGGTACCTGAGCTAGACCCGACGGGGGAACCGGAACCAGGACCTTCGGAAAGTCCACCGCATAAGAAGAGGACGACGCATCCTCCGCCACCTCTCCCACCTCTGCGGCTTGCTCTGCCTTCCCCCCCGGTCTACTACCCACGGGGATGATACAGGCACCGACACGGCTAAGACAGGTACAGATGACGACGGAGGCGACGACGGGACGTGTCCCCCTTCGCCCCCTGCTCGGATGTCTCCACCCGACGAGATTGGATCCTTCCATGCCATGATTTCCAGGGCATCCAAGCTCTTCCAGCTCTGCCGCGAAGAGAAGAAGGAAGGGTTCCTTTACCAACGAGGCTAAAAGGAAGACTGTCCTCGCTGTACCACTTCTTGATGACATCTGGGATGAGGGCCTCGCCCTCCTCAAGAACCCTGCCACGGCGCCTGCAAAGAGGGACCGGTACGAGAAGTAGTACCGAGTCCCCGACGCTGCCCCCTTGTGCCTTCGGGCGCAACCTACCCCGGATTCGGTCGTCGTCTCGGCGGCGGCAAAGAAGAAAGCTGGGGGGGCATCGACATCTACTTTCCCGCCGGACGGCGAGGGCAGGAAGCTGGACACGATGGGACGACGGGTCATCTCATCCGCAGCGACGACTATCAAGGTGGCCAACGCCCTGGCTATCGTAGCCCGCTACGACAGGGAGTTGTGGTTCAAAATCGCCCCTCTATTGGACTTCCTTCCGGACGCCAAAAGGGCTGGGGCCCTTAATCTTACAGGAAGATGAGATTGCTTCGGACCACGCCATCACGGTGGCAACAGACATTGCCGACACCGGTTTCCGTCAGTTGGGCAACAGCATTTGCCTGAGACGACGAGGATGGCTCAAGGCGACAGATTTCCACCAGGATGTACAAACCAAAGTTTTGGACATGCCCTTTGACGGGAACAACCTGTTTGGGAAGGTGGTTGATGAGTCCCTTCAGGCTATCAAGACAGACACAGAGACTGCCCGGGCACTGGGAGTGCTCCAACAACGACGCCCGTCCTTTCGGAGCTCCGGAGGCAGACAAGGTGCCTCCAAGGGATCCGGCAGTGGCTCCTCGACGTACCGCCAAGCGGCAAGATCTTCGTCTCAGGAGGCCTACAGGGGACGCGACAAGTCAGGTGGTGCCCGTCGTCATCGACAGGGAGGTCAAGGAGGCAAGGCGGCCTCCAAACAAGATTGAACCGACCGTGGGGTCGGGTCCCCGCCGAAGCACCCCGGTGGGAGGCCGGCTGACGAGGTTCGTCAGCGTGTGGGAGTCCATGTCCACCGACCGTTGGATGCTGGACGCCCTGGCCCAAGGGCACGCTCTCGAGTTCCAGAAGTGCCCTCGCGTTCCACCCGTGGCCAGGAAGGAAAATCACGTCCCTCAACTACTATTGGAAGTAAGGGCGATGCTCAAGAAAGGTGCCATTGAGCTCGTCCCAAAGATGCTTCGGGGCTCCGGAGTTTACTCAAGGTACTTCCTCGTAAAGAAGAAGACAGGAGGATGGCGTCCCATCCTGGACCTGCGACGACTGAACAAGTACATCAATGCACAGAAGTTCCGGATGGTCACCCTCCAGCACGTGCTGGGACAGCTGGAGGAGGGCGATTTCCTGTCGTTGTTGGACTTGGAGGATGCGTACTTCCACATCCCCATTCTAAAAAGACACCGAAAGTTCCTCAGGTTCGTGGTCCAAGGGCGGCACTACCAGTTCAAGGCCCTCCCGTTCGGTTTGAAGTCGGCACCCAGGGTGTTCACCAAGTGCCTCGCACTAGTGGCGGCGCGGCTGCGCCTGCAGGGGATCCACGTCTACCCCTACCTGGACGACTTGCTCATCCAGGCAAGGACAAGGGAGCTCGCCGTGGAGCACACTGCGAAGACCGTCCAGCTGCTCACGGACCTAGGATTCTCCATCAACTTTCCAAAATCCCACCTGGTCCCATCGCAAGTCGCCCTGTTTCTGGGAGCCAAGCTCGACACAGTGGCACGGCTGGGCTCGCCGTCGGAGGAAAGAACCAGGACCATCCTGGGCAAGGTGCATCATCTGCTGGCCATGGACATGGCCAGGGTAAGATCTATCAAGCCCCTCCTCGGGATGATGTCCTCCTGCATTTATCTGGTGCGCTTTTACAGGCTTCAGATGCGCCCCCTTACAAGAGTTACTCGATGCCCGCTGGGTCCAGTCGACGGGCAGCTTCGAGGACAGGATCCCACTCAATGAAATGTTCCGTCAGGCGATCCGGTGGTAGGGTACCCGCTCTCATCTGTCGGTGGGTACTGACTTTCAGACCACAGCTCACCAGGTGACAGTGAGGACGGATGCCTCCTTGGAAGGTTGGGGAGCGCACTCCGGAGATCTTCACGCGAGAGGCCTTTGGCTCCAGGAGGAGAAGTCACTCCACATCAACATCTTGGAGCTCCGCGCAGTGTTCTGGGCCCTCGGGTCTTTTCTTCCGTCCCTTAAGGGCAAGATGGTGAGGATCTTCACCGACCACACCACCACGATGTTCTACATCCGGAAGCAGGGCGGAACCAGATCCCCTGCCCTATCCAAGGAAGCCCAGGATCTGTGGCATTGGGCCGTCACCCAAGGGATGTTTCTGGTGCCTTTTCATCTGGCAGGAATAAAAAACACCATTGCCGACTCACTCAGCAGAGAGCTGCGCTCGTGCCACAAGTGGGAACTACGCCAGGATCAAGTGGATCGACTCTTCCGATG
Organism: Ambystoma mexicanum; assembly: GCF_040938575.1. NCBI lineage: Eukaryota > Metazoa > Chordata > Amphibia > Caudata > Ambystomatidae > Ambystoma > Ambystoma mexicanum. The sequence goes on along the minus strand of NC_090926.1, from coordinate 158,672,182 downwards.
ATGGGGCGAATCCCAAATCGATCTCTTTGCGACGGCGACGAACTCCAAGTGCCGGAGGTTCGCCAGCAGGTTCCCCCAGCCGAGGAGCATGGGCGATGCTTTATCGTTCCCCTGGGACGGCCTATTTCTTTATACGTTCCATCCGTTGCTGCTCCGACTCATCAACCAGCTCAAGAGGTCCCGGTGCAGGATGATCCTCTTCGCACCGGCGTGGCCGAGACAGATCTGGTTCCCGGACCTTCTGGACTTTTCAGCGTCCACACCAGTCAAGCTGCCGACGGACGCAGATCTTCTCTCCAGAGAAGGAGGCGCCATTCATCATCACAACCCAGAGTCGCTGAACTTGCAGGCCTGGCTCCTGCAGCACTAGAGTTTGGAGGTTACGACATCCTAGCCGACTGCAGAGTGGTTCTTGCAAAAGGGCAGGGCGTCCTCAACTCTCAAGTGCTACGGACATAAATGGAAGAGGTTCTCTGTCTGGTGCCGTGCACAGAAGATTAACCCTCTGCGGATTATGGCCCCTCAAGTATTGCCGTACCTACTGTCATTGGCCAAGGCTGGACTAGCTCACGCTTCCATCAAAATACATCTGGCCGCCATCTCGCGATACACCAGGACTATGGGACCGGCGTTCCTGTGGTCTCATCGGCTGGTGAAGGAATTCATGAAAGGATTGTTCCGATCATTCCCGCCGGTGAAGGCCTCTGCCCCAGCGTGGGAGCTCAACGTGGTGCTGACCAGGCTCATGGGGGCCCCATTTGAGCCTATGCATTTGGCACCGTTGAAGTTTCTGTCGTGGAAGACAGCTTTTCTCGTGGCCATCACCTTCCGGACGACGAGTGGGAGAGATCCAGGCCCTATCTTGCAAGCCACCATACTTGACTTTTCACGACACGAGGGTGGTGCTGAGGACGCACCCCTCCTTCATCCCCAAGGTGCCGTCAGACTTCCACCTCAACGAACCCTTGGTGTCGCCAGTTTTCTTCCCATCGCCTTCGTCGCCGGCTGAGAGGACTCTGCACTCGCTGGACGTAGCTAGAGCGCTGAAGTTCTACGTGGACCGCACAAAGAGTTTTTGGAAGACATCACAGCTGTTTGTAAACTTTGGACCTGTGAATCAAGGGAAGGCTCTCTCGAAGGCTTCCATTCACAGATGGCTCTCCGGCTGCATCATGCACTGTCCCCGGTTGGCAAACCGACCGCTGCCCGGCCGTCCGAGAGCCCACTCAACTAGAGCGATCGCTTCTACCACGGCGTTCCTTTCTGGTGTGCCCCTGCTCGACATCTGCAGGGCTGCGACGTGGAGGTCGACACACACCTTCACGAGATTCTACTGCTTCGATCGGGACTCCAGGGAGGAGTCCAGGGTCGGCCAAGCAGTGCTGCGCAACCTGTTCGCTTAAGGTGAGCCTGGTGAGGAGGTAAGAGATGCTTAATGTTGAGTGTTTTGGTATTGCTTAATGTTGAGCCTGTTGCCACCTCCCGTGGTTGTGCATGTGTATACTGCTATGTATTATTATATTCATGAGCATGTGAATCCATGCCAGACCCCATGCTGGAGAAGGAACAAGTTACTTACCTGTAACTGTTGTTCTCCAGCTTGGGTCTGGCATGGATTCACATGCGAACCCTCCCGCCTAGCCCTCTGCGGCTGTTGACTTGGTCATACTGCCACTTTACGTGCTACCAAATCTGAAGATGGCTGCCAGAGGCGGGTCTTAGGGAGAGGGCATACATTGGCTGGGGGCAGTATGACCCAGAGACCAGTGATTGGTTAGTACTAAGAAAGCCAGATCAGAAACGAAACTGATCTGATTTTTTCTATACCGAGGATTCCCGGCCTGACGGGGAATATTCATGAGCATGTGAATCCATGCCAGACCCATTCCGGAGAACAACAGTTACAGGTAAGTAACTTGTTCCTTCTCGTCTTCCCATTAATGCGCCTGAAGAGGGACATTATAAATACAGGCCATAGTACTGTGTTCTGCTTCAGCATGGCGTTGGTTAGCCCATCTGGCCCGGGCACTCTCGAGTTATTTAATTTCTCGATTGCCTCCTTGACTGACTCAAAGTCTTTGCCTAGTTGATCGCATGAGCTTTTGTCCCTCGCAGCGGTGGAAGTTGAGGCGCGTCTTGGTCAAAGAATTTAGAAAAGTGAGCAATCCAGGTTGCTGCAGCATTCTGGTTAGAAACCAACGCCTCCTTGGGAGTGTCAAGGGTATTGATGATGGACCAGATCTCAGACGTGTTCTTTTTTCTGATCTGGTGTAGCATGGTTTCGGCATCTTGCCTCAGGATAATCAAGATTTGATAGCAACTTCCACATTTGGGGGGGAGGGGGGCGGAGTCACGGTAAGTGCCAGATAGATTCACAGATAGATTCACAGATAGATTCACAGATAGATTCACAGATAGATTCACAGATAGATTCACAGATAGATTCACAGATAGATTCACAGATAGATTCACAGATAGATTCACAGATAGATTCACAGATAGATTCACAGATAGATTCACAGATAGATTCACAGATAGATTCACAGATAGATTCACAGGCGTTGACTGCAATATCCGTTATTTCCCCTCTCGCTGGCACGCTACTTTCCTCTGCCGCTGTCACCACCAGCTCGCTGTGTTTGGGAGAGGCCAGGGTGATCACGCCCTCCGCCTCTTCCTCTTCAGTTGCTGATGGCTCGAATGACACTGTCCCCTTCACCATGTCTCCTGACACCAAGTGAATACAGGGATTGCCGGAACAGTGGTAACCTCGCCCCCCCACTACCCATCCCCCCTCCCCCTCGTCGTCGTCCTCCCAGCCAGACCAGCTCTACAATGATTCAATTATTCACACACGTGTGTTCACCTTTCTTAATGGCACAAATATCGGACAAAACCTCGATATTAAGGTGAGGACGTCTGAGGAGTAAGTAGTGCCGTATGAGGGCGGTGTGCTGTGGAAGGCAAAAAGTACTCTTGGGACCGTTTTTCTGAAGTGCTACCAACTTCTTCAAAACCATTAAATTGAGGCAGTACAAGAATCCACTCTTAGTATAAGGCCGTACAACCTGAGTACACAGTAGCGTAGACAGAGCAGCCAGGCTTATTTTAGGAGGGAGAGAGGGCTCTAGAATCGGTACAAATGAAATTATAATACAAATGATCCAAAGAAACACTGAAACATTTGTATTGTAAAAGTAAATGATTTATTTAAATAAAGTAGGCCCAGATAAATCTAGGGATAAGTACTATCACACAGTATATGTAATCACATGTAACAAAACACAATACTATACTTGAAGGTGCACAGACCCAAGTATTAACCTTATTTGGAACCCCTGACAGTAGTTTGAGGGAAGTACACTCATACACATTCCGTATAGGTCACACCTATTCTTGGGGAGTAAAAACCAATGGTTACTTTCACAATTACATTCAGTAATGCAAGGGCAGTAGACCCTACCAATTGTACAATGACTCTCAGTACAAATCACTTAATCAGTAAACTGGACAATAAACTTTTTGTGAAGAGTGGAACACTTATTCCAGGTACAGGTAAAACCTATAACTACTTTTGTGATAAGTTATACTAGGTGAGTAAAACCCAAGGATGTAATATCCAATTCAGGTGCTTTTGAGATCAGTGACCCACAGATGGAGATAAGCAGCAACTCTTGTAACTTATTTTTGGATGGCACACAGCTAACTCAAGGTAAGTAAAACCTATATACTTTTTATATCTCACAAGCAGTCCAGGTTAGATCTTTCCCAGCTATAATATTAACTGAAGTATGTCTTATCCGGGAAAGCAGGAACCACAGACTCTAGGTTAGATAGCACAGGGAAAGTCAACCCTAATGTTACGCTAATGTTTTACTGAATGACTCAGTTATTCTAGGTAGGCAACAACCTAATACAGACTTATTCTGGTCAGGCTAACAGCAAGTCCCAGTTGGGGCACATTCATGCAATTATCTTCAAAGGACTAATCCGGTAATACCAACAGTTGAAGGACACTCATACAATTACCCTGCAGGAATAATCTGGCGAAACCAACACTTTACTTTTGGGAAGAGGCACAAACTAATCAGAGTAATATACCTTCACATCTACTTTCTATTAGACTGGCAAAACAGTTTCTAAGGAAGAAAAGATGTTAACCATGCTTTTAAGAATAGTGCATCACACATCTCTTTAGAGTTACAGTAACCAACCAACTCTTTACAAGTAACTTTTAAACACTTATTCGAAGGTATTGGGTTCTCCGACGTATTCCATATCTGACAGTAATCACCACAGCTGTGCTGCTTCGGAAAATCTTTCGGTTCCTGTGTCGATAACGTCGATACGCTGTCCTCGAGGGCCTCCGTCAAGCCGACGTCACAGGATGCTATAAATAGGATGCACGACGACCGTAGCCTCAGTTCCGTTTTTTCCGCGAACGTGTTCGCTTCAGAGATCTCAGTGCGCCTCGGTTCTTCTGAGTTCTGTTCTTTAGGTTCTTCGAACCTGTTCGTTGTGAAGATTTCCATGATGTCTTCGTCTTCCACCCCGCGGTCGGGTTTTAAGAAGTGTCGGGACTGCGGGTACAAGATCTCGTTGATGGATTTGCACAACGCCTCAGTGAGGACCACGACACGGATGACTGTGTAGACTGCCAGATGCTTACATCGAATGCCTTGCGTGAGCGTAAGAAGCAGCTTTCTGTAGGTAAGGTGGCCAAGCCCCGGAAGTCGAGATTCACTAGGCTTTCGACGGATGATTCGAGGGGCGACTCTCCGCATCGTCAGCGTAAATCCGGGGGGTCTCGGTCCAGGAGTAGGTTCCACCATTCCTCTGCCTCTTCAAGGCACTCACGGAAGCGCCGGCATCAGTCGCCTTCCTCGTCCGAGGACTCCGCTCATCCCAACAAGCACTCCACTCCTGCGGAATGGGATTAATTCCGACAGCGAATGTTGGCAATTTTTCAGTCGCAGGGCTCTGTTCCGTCCGTGCCGTCGAAAGACGCCAGCTGTGACTGTGCTAGAGACACCACTTGCACGCCTTTCAAGCGGTGCAACATCACTCAGCCTGTTCTGACCTCTCACAACCTCAAACCCTTCCCTGAAGTCTACCCGACTGGAGACTGGTCCTGAAACACAGGATTGGTAGAGTTTAACTCCCTATTGTCTGTGTGCTTGAACCCCTTCTTCCCCGGGGTCCAACCCTTCCCTTTGATCCACAGCTCCCCTTGTTTTCTTGGAAAGTGTGCTCTCCGTCCTGCTTTCAGTGCAGGGGCGCGTTGATTGATGCAGGCTCGTTGCTGCCTAGTTACTTCACTGGCAAGAGTCCGACAGGTAAGTATAATGAGTCTTTTGAACAGTTCTCAAACTTCCTTCCTTTCCTTCGATGATGGCCGGCGTCCGGGGATGGCGGCGTGCTGCTGGGATGAGTAGCGCTGAAGGTGAGTGAGAGCGCGATGCGACCCTTTCGTATATGTTTCGAACTGAGTTCTTTTATGATGAAGAAATGCTGTGAGTAAGCGCGGTATGCGGCGCATCTAGATGTTTCCACGCTAACCTGAAGTGTCTTTTCCCTCTTGCAGATGGATGAGAAGTTCCCGAGAAAGAGTTCCCCCAGAGCGGCTGCGATTCAGGTAAGCGTTAGAAGCTCGTACAGTCTTTAAAAATAAGCGAAGATTTGCTGAATGCTTACTAATGCCTTTTTTCTGTTCTTTTCCCTTTTCCTTAGGAAGTCGCGTGCCGGGATTGGAATGACACTGCCGAAGATGCCCGCAGAACAGAAGGGGCGATGAATGATGGGCAGAAGCGTCGCAAGGTAAGGCTGTTCCTAACAGTGTTCTTGTTCTTGCAGGAGCTGGGTGCAGAAGAAAGATGCAGGCCTACTAGAGACCGAGCCGAACACAGTGAGTGTCACGCTGTAGGTGCAGAAAATGCAAAGCATGTTCCTCAGCCTGGGCATGGCTTAAATAGTCTCTGGGTATCCCAGGTGTCTCTGGGCTGAACCACACCCAAAAGACTAGAGTGCACATGCAGTTCTGGGAATCAAAATATGTGGGGGCATCCATCTTGTCCCCATCAATGCACTACAAGTCCAATCCCCAATGTTATCCTATGGGAGTGAGTGAGTCTGGTGCCACAAGCGCCAAGTCTGACTCCAAGTGGGTCTTTGGATGGATGGAGAGGCCCTTGAGGGCCATGTTGGTGATCGTGGCCTGGCTCCAGTCTGACATCTTGGAGGGCTGGGGACATGAGGGGCAGGAATCATGACAAGTTGTCGTTGCGATCACCGGGCACCTTCGAGGTCCTGGTCATACAAGGATGGTCGCTCTAGACATGCTCGCTCCAGGTCCTGGTCCTCGATGCCCTCGAGGCCGTCGGAGCCTGTGAGGTCTTCAAAGAAGACCTCGACTCCTTCGGCGGCTAGATCGACGAGGGACTCTCTCGAGGCTCTGCCTCCGAGGAAGCTGTCGATGCCTTCGGCGCCCTGACTGTCGAAGGACACGCTCAGGGCTCCGCCCTCGAGGACTGTGTCGAAGCCGTCAGCGCTACGCTCGACGTTGACGCCAATTCCATCGACGCCTTTCGAGGCTGCTTTGTTGGAGGTACCCCATGGCACGGTGGAACCCCCTAGAAAGGCTCGGGGCCAAGGCTAAAAATCTCTCCCTTTTTCTGTGTCCTCATTCCAGCCTCTGGATTATATTTCTGAGTTGGATGAAGGGTCTGAGGAGGTACCGGACGAGATTTTGTCTGGGCATAGCCAGATTTAAGACCTGAGGCAGTCGTTGCACGACGCAAGTGGTCTGGAAACCTCTCTGGAGGTGGATTTATGTAGGCCTGAGCCTGGCACCCATGCCGAGTCCTCGTACCGGCGCCTTATGTCGAGGGTCACGGAATACTTGGGGTGGTCTGCGCCACCAGTGCATTTTCTGCAGGATGACCTGACGGATATCCTCGACCAAGGTCCACCAACTGACCTGGTACTGCCATTCCATATGGCCTTGCAGAGAAGGGTGGCAGCAGCTTGGACTGCTCCGGAGAGTCTCACGGCAGTGAGCAAGTCTTTGCCGCGAAAATACCGCAGAGCCAGTAGCGACCCCTGCTACTTGACCACGCACCCCACTCCGGACAGTTTGGTGGTGCAGGCGGCTACGGCCCCTGCAAAGCAGGTGTCATACCCTACCATCCCTCCTGATAGGGACGACAAGCGTTTTGATGGCTGGGCGAAGAAAGTGTTTTCTTCAGGGGGTATGGCTTTACAGGCAGCCAACTCCATGTGTACCATGTCACGTTTCACGCATACTCTGTGGAACTGTATTTCGTTAGCGGCTGACCATATTCCCGAAGGGGAGGAACGGGATGGTTTTCTTGCTATTGTGCAGAATGGCAAGGATGCCATGTGAGTCCGTTCAGTCGGGTCTGGACATAGCAGATTGTGTCAGCCGGTCCATAGCGGCGAGCACCGTAATACGCAGGTTTGCGTGGTTGCGGAAGTCTGGGTTTGCTCCGGATGTGCAAGCCCAGCTCCTCAACATGCCCTTTGATGGTGAGCATCTTTTTGGCAACAAGGCTAACGAGAGCCTTGAGAGGTGGCAGACCTCTAAAGCTGCAGCGAAGTCGTTGAGCGCTGCAGTTCGCCAACCTCCTCCTTTTCGTCCTAGGAGACAGCAATGGAGGGGAGGTTCCTTTCGATATTACTCATCCTTTGGTAAATTGAGAGGAGCTGCAAGTCGAAGGGGCCACCATAGGAGTACCAGAGGTGGAAAACAGGGTACTCAAGGTGCCAAGGCCGCTCGGGCAGTTGCCTCTTTGCCCTCAGGCACTGCTGCAGCTGCTTCAGCTCAGTCATGAGGCCATGTCCCATGCTTCGCCGGTTGGGGGGAAGGCTGCCGCAGCATCTTGTAGAGTGGCGTGCCATTACTTCAGATGTGTGGGTTCTGGAGATCAAAGCCCACGGCTACTGTCTTCCTTTCCGGCAGAGGCCTCACAACAATCCACCAGGGAATCTCTTTGAAGAGTCCGGATCCGCTCCTTGCACAGCAAATCCAATCCCTGCTGGAGAAAGGCACCATAGAACTAGTGCATGTAGCGGAGAGGAACAAGGGATGGTATTGCCCTTACTTTTTGATTTCGAGGAAAGACGGGGGGATTGAGACCCATCATGGACTTGCGCGGTTTAAACAAGCTCCTCAGGAAGGACAAGTTCAAGATGGTTACTCTTTCTGAAATCCTCCAGGCCCTTAAACTCCAGGACTGGTTGGTATCTCTCGGCCTCAAGGACGCTTACTTTCATGTGCCGATCCATCCCAAGCACAAGAAGTACCTGAGGTTTGCAGTTGGCGACTCACACTTTGTTTTGGGTCCTGCTGTTCGGATTGACCTCCGCCCGAGGGTTTTTACCAAGCTCATGGTTGTGGTGGCAGCGTATCTCAGGAAAGGGGGGATTCACGTCTACCCCTACCTGGACGATTGGTTGATCAGGGCGCGCTCTCGCGAGCAAGTCCTGGATCATCTGTCAGTCACCTGCCACTCCCTTCACAAGCTGGGCTTCTCCCTCAACTTAAAGAAGTCCCACTTGACGCTAACTCAGCGGCTCCAGTACATCGGAGCAGTGCTCGACATGTCCCTGGGGCAGTGTTTCTCTCCCCAGGTGAGGGCTCATCACATTCTGCAGATGGTGCACAAGTTTCAACATGCCCAGAATCTCCCGGCGTTCGAGTTCTTGAGGTTGCTCAGCCTCATGGCATCCTGCATTCTTCTGGTGCCAGAGGCCAGGTTGCGGATGAGATCTCTGCAATGGACCCTCAAGATGCAGTGGTCACAGTTCTCTGGCAGGATGTCAGACCCTGTTCAGGTGCCGCCCTCGGTCGCCCAGGACCTCTTGTGGTGGGCCGTAGAAGGCAATCTGATGAGGGGGGCTCCGTTTTGGCTGTCCTGGCCGGAGGTGACGATCGTGATGGACGCGTCCCTCACGGGATGGGGAGCTCATGCCAACGAGTTGACAGCCAGCGGTCGTTGGTTTCCGTCAGAGTCCAGACTCCATATCCATCTGTTCGAGCTGAGGGCCGTCAGGCTTGCCCTGAAGGCTTTTCTGCCAACTGTGCGAGGGAAGAATGTCCTGATATTGACAGACAACACAGTGGCTATGCATTACCTCAACCAAAAGTGGGGGGAGGGGGCGCAGGGTCACTTCCTCTGTGCAGGGAGGCGATGCAGCTCTGGTTCTGGGCCATCCAGCAGGAAATTTCGATCCGGCCGGAGATGAAAACGAGACAGCGGACGCTCTGAGCTGGCAGAGCCCGATCTCTCACGAGTGGGAGCTGGCTCAGGAGATTCTCCTGAAGGTCTTCGCCCTTTGGGGGACCCCACAAGTGGATCTCTTCGCCTCCATTGTCAACCGGAAGTGCGAAAAGTCCTGCTCGCGGGAATTTCTTCCAAGAGGAGCCTTAGGGGACGCGTTTGTGGTGGAGTGGTCCTTCCCACTGCTGTACGCGTTTCCTCCAGTCCCCGTCATCCCGCAAGTGCTGCAGAGGTTACGGAGGTTCGGTTCCTGGATGATCCTTATTGCTCCGGCATGGGCCTGGAGAAGGTGGTACCCGGACCTTCTCGACTTGTCCATCTGCCCTCCATGTCGTCTTCCCTACTGAGACTATCTGCTCTCACGGGAGGGGGGGGTCAGGTTCTCCATCCAGAGGTCAGATCCCTCAACCTTCACGCTTGGTTTCTGAAAGGTTGAGGTGTAAGGATTGGGACCTCCCTGAAGACGTGATGGAAATGTTGCTTTCGGCCAGACGGACTGCAACCAAGTCCCTGTACCGTTGCCGTTGGAGCTAGTTCTGCGACTGGTGCAGGGTTAAGAATGTGGATCCTTTTTCATGTGACATTCCTGTGGTTGTCTTTTTTGCTTTAGTTAGCCCAAAAGGGCCTGCAAGTGACTGCCATTAAAGGTTACCTGGTGGCGCTCTCCATATTTAAGCGCGCGTCTGAGGAGTGTTCTTATTTCAAGATTGCTTTAATTTCTCAAAGGACTCACTAATGTGTTTCCGCCGGTTGGGATTTGAACCTTGTTCTGAAATTCCTAATGAGTGCTCCGTTTGAGCCTTTACATTCTTGTCCTTTGAGACTGTTAACCCTTAAAACTGTTTTTAGTTGTGGTCACTTCCACTCGCAGAGTAAGTGAGTTGCAGGCACTTTCTGTTAAGCCACCCTTCATGGTGTTTCATAAGGACAGGGTTGTCCTTCGAGTTCGTCCTTCCGTTCTTCCGAAGGTTGTTTCGGAATTTCATTTAAGCCAGAAGGTCATTCTTCCAGCATTTTATCCTCCTCCGCATCCTGTTAAGGAAGAGGAGAGGCTCCATAGGTTGGATCGTAGGAGAGCTTTAAGTTTCTACATTTCACGCATGTCCCGGGTCAGAGTGGACGATCAGCTCTTTATGGCTTACGCTGGAAGGCGTTTGAGACAAGCTGTTACTAAACAGACTTTGTCTAGATGGATTATCTTGGCTATTTCTGAATGTTACCACTTGGCGGGTAAGGACCCTCCGGTAGGTTTACGGGCCCATTCTACTAGGGGTATGGCTGCCTCTACTGCCCTGCAGAGGGGTGTTCCTATTCGTAACATCTGTGAAGCAGCCACATGGGCTTCGGTCCATACTTTTGTAAGACACTACTCCCTAGATTCTATCCATGAGCAGGATCTGGCCTTTGGCAAGGCGGTCCTTTACTCTGCAGTTTAATTGGGCATTCTAAATTTCTATATTCTAAATTCTTTTCCCTCCTCCATAAGTTGGTACTGCTTTGGGAGTCTGTCATAGATATGGAATACGTCGGAGGACCCAATCCCCTCCAAGAACAAGTTACTCTCTTACCTGGTAAAGTTCTTTCGATGGAATGGTCTGACGACTTATTCCATATCGCTCCCTCCCTACCCGCCCCGCTACAGAATTTCTTATGCGATTGCAGCTTACGTTTCCGCAAGGCTTTATGTGGTCATACCGGCAGAAGATTGGTGCCACACGTTCTGGCGAAAAACTATAACTGAGGCTACGGGCGTCGTGCATCCTACTTCTAACATCCGGTGACGTCGGCTCGATGGACGCCCTCGAGGACAGCGTATCAACGTCATGGACGCAGACGCCGAAAGATTTTCCGAAGCAGCACAGCTGTGGTGATTACTGTCATAGATATGGAATACAACGTCGGACCATCCCATCGAAAGAACGTTACCAGGTAAGAAAGTAACTTGTTCTTTTCTTTTCTAGGCAAAAGTTCAAATCCCTTAAGTCTTTCCCTTATTCTTGGAGCATGAGTGTTCTCAGTGGCAGAAGGGGGATGGAGGGGTCACTACGATCTAGTGACCAACAGGCAGTGTCAGGATAGGTTCTTTAGTAGCAAAAGTCAGAGTACCTTACGAAGACTGGGCAAACAGGTGAGTACTTTACTTTTGCGTTAGAAGAGGATCCAGAGACTTTGCAGAAGACACCCTAGCAGGATTGTAGCAGTGGGACTGGGTGCACTGGATCAGAGGCCTCCCCATCACAGAAAACACTCCACAGCTAAACAGAAATCTTAAGGTAAGTACATACCCAAGCCAACACAGTACCTCAGCATTGAAGATGATTTTGCAGCAGGAGGACTTCAGGGCCTGCAGCCAAACCCGGTCAGTGGATTCCTTGTCGTGGTGACTGAAAACCAGACCTCAGAAGGAACTTTGCAGCAGGGATCAACGAAGAAGGCTCTAGGTAAGGTTTCCCTCGCGGCTGAATGTGGTTCTGCGGGTTTGGCGCCTTTTCAAGGAGCACAGAAGAAGACAGAAAATTGCGGTTGAATTGTCATTGTTACATAGGATTACAAAATTAGGGCTCCTGGTTGGGAGCCTATTCTACCCAGGAGGGTTAGTAGGGAACAATGATTACAATTGAATAGGTTCAAGAAAAATAGGTGCTGCCAGAATACTCCTGTTTTTTTGTCACCCTCTGCATCAAGAAAGAATAAATATTTTCGAACTCTGTTGTAGAATCAATCTTATTCTTTATCTAAAGTTGTACAGTTCAATATAAAATGGACGCTCCAGACTTAAGAACAAAAAAAAGGGGGAGGTCATTGACCTAAAGTACAGAAAATATTTACATCACAATGAGCCAAAAGTTTTTCGGTAAAACAACCATTTTGTGCGTGCAAGACAAAATCAAATTTCATTTGTCATGGAGTTCGCATGAAAATGGCAAACATATAAACAGTTGGACATTTACAACATCACTTGAACATTTCAACAAAAACTTGTTACGTAGGTGCAGCACTCTGTTGAGGGGACTTATCAGACTCATTTCGTGTCTCTGGAGATCCACCAAGATGCCCATGAAGTTTTAGCGAGATTCGGAATTCGGAAGACCGTGCGCCGCACAGTGGCTTGAGGTCCCAGGGTATTGGGGTATTGCAGCAACGCCAGGTTGCAGCAACGCGTGGGATGGCTCAAAATGCAGGTCTTTTTGAGTCCAGTGGGTCTCACCAGGCTGTGGGTTGGGGTCGTCTTTTTCGAGTCCCCTGGTTGATTGGAAGGAAGGGCTACAGCAGGCTCCGGTTACACAGCAGGCTCTTTGGTAGCTGGAAATCATTTCAGCCGCGTTTCCTTCATCATTATTTTCGGTTCTAGTGGTTGACTACTCTTCAGCTTCCAGGTTCGCAGTATTTATCAGGAATTACAACACAACGTCTGCATTCTCTCCCCGTGTTTTACAAGAAGGGGCGGTCTCGTTGTCCAATCAGGAAGGCCAGCCCCACACTTGGATTTGTCCCCATTCAAGCAAGGTGTGTAGGACAAAGGGCTGGAGAGTTTTGGACTCTTCCCTCACTGCCTGCCCTTACAGACACACTGGAGCCCCCCTGGGTGGGGTGTCCAGGGGACTCCTGCCGAAGATAAAAATCACACAAAGGAATTTCCCACCCTGGATGTCAAGGGAAGGAACCAGAAAGGACAAGAAACACTAAAATGGCGAAAAGAGAAGACGTGGGCCATTTTTGGTAAAATGAGCACCCTTAGGTGCCTTTACTGCAGCTGTGGAAAAAGCCCGAAGTAAAGGTGCACCAAATTAATACAAGGTATCACTGCCACCAGCCATTGAAGGTAAGCTTGTCCCTGTAACATAATTGTTACAGTTTGTGTGAAAAGGGATGCATTGTATCTCCCCAGCACTCCACATAAGGTGGGGTGTGCTGGCTTCATAGAATAAAATGTAAATGGGATCCAAAGATCCTTTCTACCCTTGGGAACTGTAGTTCTCTCAAGGTTAGCAAAAGAAGTTAAAAGGTGAGCCCCTAAGGCACCCCAACAACAACAGGCACTTGTTAAAGAGGATAACTTTAAAAAGACACTATGGAGAGTCAAATAAATGACACCCATAAAAAGTTAAAGATTATGTGAGTGTGGAAAAAGGTTCCCACTCACTGAGGTATTAAGGAAAAATATCCCACTAGTAAAGTAAAAAGTTCTGGGGTTGACCCATGTCAGGAAGATTGACCAGTTCTGTGAAAACCTTACCTAACAAGGACAGAGCAGGGTTTTGGGGTGATTCCTCTACTCTGTGGTAGACGGTCGTAACCACTTATCAGCCAGCAGATTAAACGCTAGTATGAATGCCAGCAAAATGAACGCCGCTGGATCACGGCAGGTCTTGGCGATTCTCTCGAGTGCTTTCCAAGTAACTTCCCAATGAAGGGTCCAATGTCCAAGGCACTCCCCTGTGGCGGGCAACTTCTGAGGTCGAAGCCACCAAGCTTCGTTGCTCCGTCGTCCTCCTCCGGCTTCCTCTCGCTGAGAGGAAAGGACATTAACTTGCGGAGCGTCAAGCCGTGCTGCGTGTCACTGTGTCTCGTCTCACAGTGCGCAGCCACTTCCGATACTCATTCTTTTGTCAATGTCTAATGTATTCAGAAAGGACAAGTTCAGAAAAAGCATTCCATTTGTGTCTGGCAGGTGAGCACAATGCTTGCCAGCAGTAATCTTTCCTGCAGTTGGCTAGTGGTTTCTCCATTTATATGCTTCCACGGTTTTAAGGAAAATCACTTTTTCCCTTTTGTTCCTTCCATTTTTAACATTCATTTCATGAACACCTTTCACGTTTACTCATGGAGGTTGGTTCCTCCCTTGACGCATGCAGTTCCTTTGAATGTTCACTTTCTCACACTTTGTATCTCAATTAGCCTCAAAGGGGTATGGCCCTTCCGTTTCCATTTGACGGTCACTGTTACACCAATGCAAGCAGGGGTTTTGACCCCTGAGCTTACTCAGTCCTTTTCATACTCCTGGTATACTCTCCTGCCATGGTATTGCGACGTTATCACTTCTCTTTAAAAAGGGGTATGCTTCTTCCCTTTTGTATTGTTTACCAATGTTCTACATTTTTAGGGCAGGGCCTTTACCCCTGACTTGTCTCATGCTGCTTCTTACCCCTGATTTACTCCTTTTTGCCTGGTTCACTTTCCTGCCAGGGCTTTCTCTTTCTCCATTTACTCTTTCTTTCATCCAGGAAATAATGTGCCTCCAATATTGGGTCACCGACCCTTTCTTAGCAAAATTTGTATTCGTGTCAGTTCCTCTTTTCAAGTATTGGGTCACTGAGCCTTCCTTCACAATTTTCGCATTTGTATCAATTCCCCCAATTAATTTAATTGGGCTCTCTCGTACTGCTAACGGTACACAGTATTCACCCTTAAGCTCCCCTTCCCATATCCCATTCACTCTCATTGGGCTTGCTAGTCTTTACTGATGTTGCTCGCGTCTTTGTCTTCTCCCCTTTCGGTTCACTGACTCACTGACTGGGAGTGCGTCGCATTAATCGTTTGGTTCCCGCTTTGCCTGCCTCTGCTTCTGGCGGTTCCAGCTACCTACGGCACTTGTGCAGTGAACATCAGCTGGGTCTGTCTGCATACTGCTCTCGTCCACCTTTGTGTTTTCTCCTGCAGACTGCTCTCCTCTGGTGTCCCGTCCAGCTTCAGAACAGGTTGGATTCTGCTGCAGTCTCTCTCTCCTATTCTGGTCAGCTGTGTCTGTTTTAAACTTCCCAGCATTGGTTAGAAGTTTCCAAAGACTAGAATGCGGCGGCGTTTTACCGATTTGGGTCATCCATATTACTCCATCCCTCTTCCTAGTCTATGTATCAAAAAAAGTGGGGGGTCGGGGTGGTGGGGGTAAATAAGGTGGTTGGCTAAGAAGGCATGGGAATTCTCTATCCACATTACAATATGACATGAGTTTTCTTTATAATTGCAGCTGAAGGGTTATTTTGGTCTAAGATTTCACTGTCTCTCTGGGGTTTGTCCACCCCTACGTGGCCCTCCCGCAAATAGCCACCCCTAGGATCAGAGTCGGGTAGCTTCTGCCTTTCCCTGGCCATGTAAGAAAAGCTTCCCTCCAGAGAATCAGTGACGATGTTTCTAGATTTGTCACACCTCCCATGCTCAGCTTACCAGGCAAACACCAGAGGGCCCATAAGAGGCCTCTGGTTTTAGAAGGAACCCTTCTCAGGGGACATCACAGCCTATACAGTGTCCAGGTCCATATCCAACCCACGGCAGGCCATGACTCGCTGTCCACAGACGCCACAGTTTTTGGGTCATATTCTGGCCATTCTCAAAGCAAGACCTCTCCGGCTACATCTGAGCATAAAGTGGTGCAGATTTCTTTCTCTCTTACCCTCTGCCTGGTGCTTCTGGGCACCCACCCTTTTCTCCTCTGATAGAATGGTGAGTGTGTTGGGATACTGTGTTACTCTGCTCTGTGCCCACTTGCTATTTGGCCCAGAGATCCTCACCAAGGACTTCCACTCAAGGACCCTCAAGACACTTTCTGTGATGGGGTCCAGGAGTTAATGCTCTCTGGACATATGAGGCAACACTCAAAGTCCCCCATGAAGGAGGTGCTTGTCCCCACTCCTCCACCAGTGGACCATCAGAATCAATTGACAGCAGAGGTGCCTATGCCAGTGTGGGAAATGGGCTTATCTGCTCTCAAAACATCCTCCTCTACTTTGCCTTCCTCCTGGTCCTCCAGATGCTGATGCAGCTGACCAGGCTGACATGTTGGACACTGAGGATGTGCCCATGTCGGATAAAGTGTACCACAACAAAATACAAGGTCTTATGGAATCCCTGGGATTCCAATTCCAAAAAGTCCACAAACTGACCAAGAAGTCCTTTCATTAGTACTATCATGGAAAGGATCGATCAAACTTACATTTTCAAAAGGACGAGATGGGGGCTGTAGGGGCATTAAGATTTACAAGAAACCTGCTTCAATTCAACCAGTTGTAAAAATGGCGGACATAAGGTAGAGATCCCTTCCAGCAGAAAAGATCTGCGTAATGACCCAGCCCCCAAACTAACAGCACCTTAGTGCCGGCTTTTCCATTTGGCAAGAGTCATACAGCATCTTCTAGAGTGTTCTGAAGTGTGACTACCTCCTAGAAAACACAGCAAAGAAAATCTACCAAAATACTGCCCTTTGCATAAGGAGTTATGGCATTGGACCAGCCTCTAGTTCTGGAAAGAGTTAGGCAACTGACTCTCTCCTTCAACATACATTTCAGCTTGAGTTCTGCTCGGTCTTGGCAGAGGGTCGCCAGGAAGAGCAGGACCTCATGGGGGTGCGGGGGGCTCCTATCAACACCTGCACACAGCTGCTAGGGGTGCGGCCGTAGGCGCATCTCTTGGGTGGCAACCATTCCTCAAAGCAACCAAATTTCAAGCAGAAATGCAGGAGCATATTATTCAGCCGTTTGAGGTGGAACTGTTCAGCCCAGACACAAAGAACTGAATAAAAAAAACACCTGTGCGCAGACTGTAAAGTCTTAAGCAGCCCTAACCTAACCCCTGGCAAAACAATGGTCTTGGGACGAAGTTCAGAGAGACCTTCACTTCCAAGAGTTCAGGAGGTGTTGGAGGTTTCCTTGACTGCTGCAGTATACAGGACACATCTCTGAGCCCTCTACACATTAAGCAAGCTTGTCTGTTCCCCGGGGATTCTTTTCCCAACCCTACCCCACTTCAGAAGTACTGGTACCGGTCTGTTGTCTTCCCCCTCCACCCAACGGTCCATCACCCCGAAACCCCTCCTTCAAAGAGGCTCAGACTCCCTTTCACAGGAGATATCTTAGCTGTTGCTCAGAGGCAATAGAGAAAAGGTGCCTTTCTGAGGAGGTTTGTGGTGTCTATTCAAGATTCTTCACCGTTCTGCGGGTGGCCTACGGACAGTGCTTGACGTTTCCCTTCATCCTTTTTTTAACATTGTTTATTAACACTTGACAACAGCACAATATCACAAAGCCTTACAGTCAACATATAGGTACATAGGTAGCACAATTCAGTTAGTTACAGTCCATTAACCCATCCATGGCATTCCCATTCAGTGCATCTAAATTTGCCTGATCGCGTTCTGCTTGCTAACGGAGGTATGGCCAAAAGTCAGCCCAAATATCCTTTGGTTTACAGCTGTAATGCACTAATGTCTCATACACCTCCTGGGTGTCGTTGGCCCAAATTACATCATTAAGCCACTCACGGCACTCACCAGACGTGCCAATAGCGGCGGACGCATGCCGAGACAGTGCAGACATGGCAGTGTTGAGAATGGAAAGGGATATACACATGGGGGGGAAATGTATACGAAGAGGGGGGCTTTAGGGAGTTCAACTCAATACAAGAGAGAGAAGGGATTCCGGGTGGACAGTTCCTCTGGTACCAATGAGTTCGAAAGGTGGCTAAAGATAGATGGGGGAGGCATGGACGGAAGAACTGCAAGCAGAACCAATACTCACGCTGATGTACAACCTGGGCTACGGCTGGCAGCCAGTTTCAAGGCTGTACAGTATGCTAATAGACGCGTCCAACCCCAAGAGCATAACATTAAAAGAGCAATAGGAGGCAGATTTGGGCACAGTAATAACAGAAAAAGAATGGGAGAGGATACTGGGTTACCCTAAAGCAGTTTTGCGGAATCACCACTTCAGATTGATACAACTAAATGTGCTATACCGTACCTACATGACTCCGCACAGGGTAGCCACATTCAACAGGAGCGATTGTTCACTATGCCCATGGTGTGAAGGCGAAGGAGCCGACATGATACATATGTTCTGGGGGTGTGAGCGCGTGCAGGGATTCTGGGCACGTATGCAACAAGCCTGCAGAGAGGCTGGCATAGCAAGGTTTGAATGGTAGCCAAAGGAATGCCTGCTTAGAGCCTACCCCAGGGTTAGCAAATACAAGCACATGCTTAGATTCATGGACCTGGCATGCCAAAAGAACCATCGGCATGTCCTGGAAAAAGACTGGGGGACCACAATACGAAAAATGGTACAGGGAATTTGAGAGGTGGGCCTAGGCGGAAACCAAGGTGTGGATGGATGGGGTCAATAAATCGGAGCCGGATGGCAACGACAAATGGGTCGCATGGAAGGCAGTGGTGTGGGACATGTTCCACCTATCTGATAAACCCCCATGAGCGAGACACACATTGTGAGACACACCTGCCCCATGTCTGTGTGGCCGCCCACCCGCACCCAACTGACAATGGCCACTGGTGACACCAGGAGAGAAAGAGCATGAACTGTATCCCGGGCACCAGGATGCCTACCCCGACGAACTATGCAACACGCCGTAAGACTTGTTTACGAAACTGTTTATTGTTTAAAGGTTACTGTTAAACTTTGGCATAAATGTATGACTTGCACGGAAAGTGACACACCGAAATGCTTGGTTGTACCTAATCAAATGCCAATACATTTTTTAAAAAATAAATTAAGCCACTCTCGGCACAACAGCGGGTTGTGGCTTGTCCATTTGTTTAAAATGTGTCTTCTCGCTAGTCAAAGTTTAAAAACCTGCATTTCACCTCTGACATTTTGCCAACATAACCCAATATACACATTATTGGAGACAATTCTGTCCGCAGAGCAAGGACTTTAAGGAAGATATGGTCACCTAGTCACAGTAATCACACAATCGGGAGAATTAGTACAGCATATGTAGTAGGCCAGCATCAGCCTCTGTGCACCTGGGGCATCTGCCCTCACACTCTGCATTGAATTTCGAATTTGCGATGGTGGGTAATCCGATTAAGAATGTTGAACTGTATAGGTCGAAACCTGGAATTATATGAAGCTCTCTTGGTCAATCCGCAAATACCTGACCACTGCTTTTCTGTGAGCTGCACCTGAAAATCGTGTTCCCATTTCAATTGGTCTGGGCCCTGTCCCTGGAGCCTGCTTAACAATCGCTTGTGTTTCACAGATACACTTTTTGGTCCGGCTCCAGCTACTTTCTCATTCACATACGACACCCCCAGATTAACCGGAGACTCTTCTGGGAAAGATGGCCATCGCGCTCTAAAAGCAGACCGAATACGATATGATACATAAATTGAAGGGGAGTATCTCCTATAATGTGTGATATCCTCCCAATCAACAAACCTCCCCTGGGTATACCCATCTCCCATCCTCTTTAAGCCCACTGCTTTCCAACTCTGTTCCAATGCCTATTCTAACAAGGGTGCAAGTATGGGCACCTTTCATAGTGGTGCCCCCCCTATTGTAGGGCGCCTCTATAACCTGCATGCTAAATCTCTTTTCCATGCCTTGCTCTTATCCACCACTGGATCTAGTAGCCCCCTAGATGGATAGTGTCCCCGTATATAAGAGAGTGCAATGGTGTCCTGCCACCAACACTAACTTCCAACTGCATATGAGGAGTGTCATCTACTCATTTTTCCCAGTATGTTGCATATAGTCCTGTGCAACTAAGTAATAAACCTCATAATGCTGGGCCATGAGTCAACCTTCCTCCCATGGGCGGGTTAGTGCCCCCCATCTTTTCTTAGCCATGTGATTACCCCATACAAAGGATACACTTGTGGATTGCAACTCCCTGAATATCACCCGCCCCGGCCAAGTCGGAATATTAATAAAACTTTAATCCTTTTGTTGGAGTTTTTCCAAAGTCCACCTGTGGTAGGGCTTTACAAAACTATCCTCTTGGTATCCATAGGTCCAACTTCTAGTATAGGCCTATACCACTCAAGGTATGGGCATTGCGCAGAGCAGCCAGGCTTATCATAGGAGGGAGATGTAAGCAGTAGGTCAGTACAGAGAAATTAAGAATATACATAGGCCCAAAGAAACACTACACACTTAGTTACATAAAATAGTTATTTTTGTGTGTATATACACACTCAAGGCAAAGTTAAATCTTCAGATGTGTTAATTAGCTTCTAAATAGTACTTACCAGTAGAAAACAATGCAGTATTTCAGGAGTGTAAACCACAGGGTAAGACTTGCAAGGTTAATGAACACATTCAAACAGTAAGTAAAACC
The DNA here is from genome assembly GCF_040938575.1 of Ambystoma mexicanum. NCBI lineage: Eukaryota > Metazoa > Chordata > Amphibia > Caudata > Ambystomatidae > Ambystoma > Ambystoma mexicanum. Next base: position 158,651,819 of record NC_090926.1, on the reverse strand, counting down.
ACTGTTACAGTAACTCAAAATGTTCTGTTGGAGGAATAAAATGAACACCACCTACAATAGCAGATTAGTACTTTTTAAGACTTCTAATAATTTTCAGAGGCCTTAAGGCTTTGGCAGTCCATCCCTATCTAGGTATGAGTTCTTCAAAGTAGATTGGAGGGAAAGCAGCTAAGGCACATTTGTAGAAAAAGTTCTAGAATATTCTTAAATTATTAGTAAGTGGCAAACCTTTGTTGGTAAAAAGAATTCAGGGACTTCGGAGAAGGTTCCCTGAATGCGCACAAGAGTTAGGCCTGGGTGAATGTTTATGGGCGAACACCCAAACAATAGATTCGAGGGGATTGGGTCCTCCGACGTATTCCATATCTATGACATGTAATCACCACAGCTGTGCTGCTTCGGAAACTTTTTTCGGCGTCTGCGTCCTGCGTCGATGCGCCGTCGTAGAGGACCTCCTCCGACGTCATCCGATGTGATAAGTAGCACGCACGACGCCCGTAGCCTCAGTTCCGTTTTTTCCGCGAAAGTGTTGCTTCGTGATTCTCGGTTCACGCCTCGACTCTTTAGAGTTCTGTTCTTCTCGGTTCTTCGAACCTGTTCGTTTTGTGAAAATACTTCGTGTGAAGATGTCTTCTACTTCGTCTTCGACCCCGCGTCCGGGTTTCAAGAAGTGCGGGGAGTGTGGGTCCAAGATGTCGGTGACGGACTCGCAGGACGCCTGCCTCTGGTGCCTCGGGGAGGCCCACGACACGGATGACTGTATCGACTGCCAGTCGCTCACGTCCAAAGCCTTACGCGAACGTAAGAAGTTGTTGTCGGTAGGTCGGGTGTCCAAGCCCAGGAAGTCTAAGTCTGCGGGGCTTTCGACGGATGATTCGAGGAGTGACTCTCCGCGTCATCGTCGGAAGTCTCGTGGGTCTCCTTCTAGGAGTCGGTCTCGCCACTCCTCAGCCTCTTCGAGGCATTCTCGGAAGCGCCGACACCGGTCGTCTTCCAGGTCCTCTTCGGAGGACTCTGCCCAGCACGTTGCTTACCCCACCAGCCGTGCGACGCCGGAGGAATGGGCTTCCTTCGGGAAGAAAATGCTGGCGATTCTTGAGTCGCAGGGTACTATGCCGTCTGCGCCCCCGAGTGGGGTCGGTCGGGAGAGGTCGATAGACACCGCTCGCAAGAGTGGTCGACACGAGTCACGGGAGAGGTCCCGTTCGGACAAGGAGACTCGTTCTCGACGTACCCGTTCCAGGTCCCGGTCCTCGACGCGTTCGAGACCACATGCACCTGTGAGGTCTTCGAGGAAGACATCGACGTCTGAGGCGTTGAGGGCGTCGACAGGCTTTCTCGAGGCTCCGAAGAAGTCGTCGAAGCCGTCGACGCTCAGGTCGTCGAGGGACACGCTCGGGGCTCCGGCTTCGAGGGCTGTGTCGACGCCGCCGTTGCTGGAGGCACTGCATCTGACGTTGACGCCGATTTCCTCGACGCCGATCCTCTCGGCACCGATGCCGGTTCTCTCGACGCCGGCGCCGATTCGCTCGACGCCATCGGCGCCTTTCGTGTCGGAGGTACCCCGTGGCACGGGAGAACCCCCTAGGAAGGCTCTGGTTAAGAGCAAGCACTCTCGGGTGCCTTCTTTTCGCCACCTGGACTATATCTCAGAGGCGGATGAGGATTCTGATGGCCTGGTTCCTAGTCAGGTTCCAGATGAAATTGTCTCGGGCCATAGTCAGTTTGACGATTTGAGACAGTCACTGCATGATGCCAGTGGACTGGACACCTCTCCGGAGGTGGAGTTTTGTAGGCCTGAGCCTGGCTCTCATGCCGATTCCTCGTACCGGCGCCTTATGGCTAGGGTTTCTGAGTACTTGGGATGGTCTGCTCCCCCAGGGGAGTTTGTGCAGGATGATCTGACGGACATCCTTGATGTTGGTCCCCCAACTGATCCGGTACTGCCGTTCCATATGGCTTTACAGAGAAGGGTGGCGGCGGCGGCTTGGACTGCTCCGGAGAGTCTCCCGGCGGTGGGCAGATCCTTGTCGCGAAAATACCGTCCAGCCAGTAGCGACCCCTGCTACTTGACCAGGCACCCTACTCCGGAGAGTTTGGTGGTGCAGGCGGCCCCGGCAAAGCAGGCGTCGTACCCTACCATCCCTCCTGATAGGGACGACAAACATTTTGATGGCTGGGCGAAGAAAGTGTTTTCTTCTGGTGGTATGGCGCTTCAGGCGGCCAACTCCATTTGTGCCTTGTCTCGTTTCACACACACTCTGTGGAACTGTGTTGCGTTAGCGGCTGAACATATTCCCGAAGGGGACGAACGGGATGGTTTCCTTGCTATGGTCCAGGATGGTAAGGATGCCATGTGTGAGTCCGTTCAGTCGGGTTTGGACTTAGCTGAATGCGTCAGTAGGTCCATGGCGGCGAGCACCGTGATACGCAAGTTTGCGTGGTTGCGGAAGTCGGGGGTTTGCTCCTGATGTGCAGTCTCGGCTCCTCAACATGCCCTTTGACGGTGAACACCTTTTTGGCAGCAAGGCTGACGAGAGCCTTGAGAGGTTGCAGACCTCGAAAGCTGCAGCGAAGTCGTTTGGCGCTGCAGTTCGCCAACCTCCGCCTTTTCGTCCTAGGGGACAGCAGTGGAGGGGTGGTTCCTTTCGCTATTACTCGTCCTTCAGTAAAGCGAGAGGAGCTGGCAGTCAAAGAGGCCAACGCAGGGGTACCAGAGGTGGACGACAGGGTACCCGTGGTGCCAAGGCCACTCGGGCAGTTGCCTCTTTGCCCTCAGGTAACGCCGCAGCCGCTCCCACTCAGTCATGAGGCCATGTCCCATGGTTCGCCGATTGGATGAAGGCTGGCGCAGCATCTTGTAGAGTGGCAAGCCATTACTTCAGATGTGTGGGTTCTGGAGATCATAACCCACGGCTACTGTCTTCCCTTTCGGCACAGGCCTCGCGACAATCCACCGGGGAACCTCTCTTTGCAGAGTCCGGATCCGCTCCTTGCGCAGGAAATTCAAGCCCTGCTGGAGAAAGGCGCCATAGAACTGGTGCCTGTAGCGTTGAGGAACATGGGATGGTATTCCCCTTATTTTTTGATTTCGAAGAAAGACTGGGGATTGAGACCCATCGTGGACTTGCGCGGTTTGAACAAACCCCTCAGGAAGGACAAGTTCAAGATGGTTACTCTCTCTCAAGTCCTCCAGGCCCTTCAGCTTCAGGTCTGGTTGGTGTCACTCGACCTCAAGGATGCTTACTTCCATGTGCCGATCCATCCCAAGCACAAGAAGTACCTGAGGTTCGCGGTTGGCGACTCGCACTTTCAGTTTCGGGTCCTGCCGTTCGGATTGACCTCCGCCCCAAGGGTTTTCACCAAGCTCATGGTGGTGGTGGCAGCACATCTCAGGCAAGGGGGATTCACGTCTACCCCTACCTGGACGATTGGTTGATCAGGGGGAGCTCTCCCGAGCAAGTCCTGGATCATCTGTCCGTCACCTGCCACTCCCTTCACAGGCCGGGCTTCTCCCTCAATTTAAAGAAGTCCCATTTGACGCCAACACAGCGGCTCCAGTACATCTGAGAAGTGCTCGACACTTCCCTGGGGCAGTGTTTTCCTCCCCAGGTGAGGGCTCTTCACATTCAGCAGATGGTGCACAAGTTTCAGCATGCCCAGACGCTCCCAGCGTTCGAGTTCTTGAGGCTGCTCGGCCTCATGGCATCCTGCATTCTTCTGGTGCCAAAGGCTCGCCTGCGGATGAGATCTTTGCAGTGGGCGCTCAAGACGCAATGGTCGCAGTCCTCCGGCAGGATGTCGGACCCGGTTCAGGTGCCGCCCTCGGTCGCCCGGGACCTTCTGTGGTGGGCCGTCGAAGGCAACTTGATGAAGGGGGCTCCTTTTTGGCTTCCCTGGCTGGAGGTGACGATCGTGACGGATGCATCCCTCACGGGTTGGGGAGCTCATGCCAACGGGCTGATAGTCAGCGGTCGTTGGTCTCCGTCGGAGTCCAGACTCCATATCAATCTGTTGGAGCTGAGGGCAGTCAGGCTAGCCCTGAAGGCTTTTCTGCCGATTGTGCGAGGAAAGAGTGGCCTGATCCTGACGGACAACACAGTGGCCATGCACTACCTCAACAAAAAGGGGGAGGGGCAGGGTCACTTCCTCTGTGCAGGGAGGCGATGCAGCTCGAGTTCTGGCCCATCCAGCAGGAAGTTTCGATCTCGGCAGTTCATCTGGCCGGAGACGAAAACGTGACGGCGGACGCTCTGAGCAGGCAGAGCACGATCTCTCACGAGTGGGAGTTGGCTCAGGAGATTCTCCAAGAGATCTTCGCCCTTTGGGGGACCCCTCAAGTGGATCTCTTCGTCCCCAGTGTAAACCGGAAGTGCGAAAGGTTTTGCTCGCGGGAATTTCCTCCAAAAGGAGCCTTGGGAGACGCCTTCGTGGTGGAGTGGTCGTTCCCGCTGCTGTACGCATTTCCTCCAGTCCCCGTCATCCCGCAAGTGCTGCGGAGGTTACGGAAGTTCGGTTCCCGGATGATCCTCATTGCTCCAGCGTGGGCTCGGAGGACGTGGTACCCGGACCTTCTCGACTTGTCCATCTGCCCTCCGCGTCGTCTTCCCTACCGAGACGATCTGCTCTCACGGGAGGGGGGTCAGGTTCTCCATCCAGAGGTCAGATCCCTCAACCTTCACGCTTGGCTTCTGAAAGCTTGAGGTATATGTATTGGGACCTCCCTGAAGACGTGATGGAGGTGTTGCTTTCGGCCCAAAGGCCAGCAACAAAGTCTCTGTACCGTTGCCATTGGCGTAAGTTCTGCGACTCGTGCCGAGTTCAGAATGTGGATCCTTTTGCATGCGACATCCCCATGATTCTGTCCTTTTTACTTTCTTTGGCCCACAGGGGCTTGCAAGTGGGTACCATTAAAGGTTACCTGGCGGCGCTGTCCATCTTTAAGCGCTCGTCTGAAGAGTGTTCTTACTTTAAAATCCCTTTAATTTCACAGTTTCTGAAAGGGCTCACTAATGTGTTCCCTCCGTCACCTTTCCTGGTGCCCGGTTGGGATTTAAACCTTGTTCTTAAGTTTCTTATGGGTGCTCCGTTTGAGCCTTTACATTCTTGCCCTTTGAGGCTGTTAACTCTGAAAACTGTGTTTTTAGTTGCGGTTACTTCCGCTCGCAGAGTGAGTGAGTTACAGGCACTTTCAGTTAAGCCACCCTTCACTGTATTTCACAAGGACAGGGTTGTCCTTAGAGTTCGTCCTTCTTTTCTTCCGAAGGTAGTGACAGAATTTCATTTGGCCCAGAAGGTTGTTCTTCCGGCATTCTATCCTCCTCCGCATCCTGGTAAGGAAGAGGAGAGGCTCCATAGGCTTGATCCTAGGAGAGCTTTAAGCTTTTAGTTTCACGCATGTCCCGGGTCAGAGTGGACAATCAACTCTTTATTGGTTACGCTGGAAAGCGTTTAGGGCAAGCTATGATGAAACAGACTGTCTCGCTGGATTATTTTGGCCATCTCGGAGTGCTACCGCTTGGCGGGTAAGGACCCACCGGCTGGCTTGCGGGCCCATTCTACCAGGGGTATGGCTGCATCTACTGCCCTGCAGAGGGGTGTTCCTATTCGCAACATCTGTGATGCAGCCACCTGGGCTTCAGTACATACATTTGTAAGTCACTATTCCCTTGATTCCATCCGAGCACAGGATCTGGCCTTTGGCAAGGCGGTCCTTTGCTCTGCTATTTGATTGGCTATTCTAAATTTTGATTCTAAATTCTTTCCCTCCTCCTTGCTCTGGTACTGCTTTGGGAGTCTGTCATAGATATGGAATACATCGGAGGACCCAATCCCCTCGAAGAACAAGTTACTTTCTTACCTGGTAACGTTCTTTCGATGGGATGGTCCGACGACGTATTTCATATCGCTCCCGCCCTGCCTTCCCCGCTGCAGAATTTCTTTTGCGATTGCAGCTTACATTCCGCAAGGCTTTGTGTCTGTCTGGCAGTTGACTAATGTCACACGTTCTGGGGGAAAAAACTACAACTGAGGCTACGGGCGTCGTGCATCATACTTATCACATCGGATGACGTCGGACGTCGGAGGAGGTCCTCGACGACGGCGCATCGACGTCATCGACGCAGGACGCAGACGCCGAAAAAAGTTTCCGAAGCAGCACAGCTGTGGTGATTACATGTCATAGATATGGAATACGTCGTCGGACCATCCCATCGAAAGAACGTTACCAGGTAAGAAAGTAACTTGTTCATCTGCAGTCCAGCAGCAAAGGAGCAACAGAATGACTCAAGGTAGGGATTACCACGAGTCCCACAGTACCCGAGGAATGATGAAGATGACAAAGCTGGATGCCTTCACGATGTAGCAGCTACAGACTCAACTGTTCCTTGGTCGTGGTGGCGAAAGGAGGGACTCTTGAAAGATGTTGCAGCAGCAGTCGAGAAAGGGGTGCTTCAGCAAAGGATTCTTCGTGCTCCAACAGCGATCTGTGGTTTTGGCACCTTTTCACAGATGCCAATGTAGAACGGTTACCATCCAATCGATTTACCTTGCTTACTCAGTCCTGGACTTTGAGGAGAGGGTTCTTGCCTCTGAAGGTCTATAGAGAGTCCACCAAATTTTCAGGAGGTTTCATTCTTGGCAAGATGATGCACTGCATTAAGGCTCGAGGTCCTTGGGTTTTGGCGGTTTGCAGCCCAGGAAGGTTGCAGCTCATTGTGGGAGGGCTTGAGCTGAAGGTAGTCTTAGGACAGATTATGCCCACCAGTACAAGGGAGGTAGTAGTCCTCTTCTGAGCTTCTGTCGATTTGAAAACTGGGTCAGGACAGCAGCAGTCATTTCAGCAAGCCTCTCTGGTTGCTGGAACGTGCTGCAGGCGTCTGGTCTTCTTTGGATCTTTATCTCCAGTGGTCGACTCTGCATCAGCCTCGGGATCCTCGCCTCTTATCCAGGAACCCATCCAATCAACAGTCAGGTTACATTCAAACTTTGGGGGGTATCTGTCCTTTCAGGTCAGCCAGCCTCCCAGTTGGAACTGGATCCAGGCAGTCATGCTTGAAGACAAAGACCAGCAGTATTTTGGGATCCTCCCCTGCTTCCTATCCTCAGGGACACTGGTGCCTTGGCAGGCTTCTCAAAGGATTCCTGATGAAGACAAAGGTTGAATCGGAAGCCCTCCCCCTGCTCCCCACAGCACGGCAGAAGGACCAAGAAAGGCCAAGCACACAAATGGTGAAAGAAAAATATAGCCACCATTTTGGGTCAATGGTGACTTGTCTGTGCATTACCACAGCTGTAAGTACAGTCTTTGAGTCCAAATTGCACAAGTCAGTAAAACTCATCCACTGCCACCAGCCATTCTGTATGCTTGTCACTGTAACATACATGTTACAGGAGCAGTAAGAAAGGGGATACAGTGTAACCCCTTAGCACTCCACATAAGGTGGTGTGTGCTGATCTTACAAAAGAAAAGTAAGAAGGATAAAAAGTATCCCCCTATCCTTGGAAACATTAGTTCTCACAAGGAAATAAAAGGGAAGCCCAAAGGGCTTCAACCAACACTGTGCAAAAGGTGCTGTGTGCTGCAAAAGTAATTTATAGATGCTTTGGAACATATGAAGGAAAGTGTAAGGCAAGATTGTATGCAGTACCCTGGGGGAGACTGCACCAGCCTTGTCCTCTTGTCAATGGGAACCCAACCTTTGGTGTAAGTCTGTACTACACAAGTTGGTAGAGTGAATGAACAGCCAGGCTTATCTCAAGAGGGGTCAGTGTGAGCTGTAGGGTTGCAACACAGTGTCACAGTGACAAGTATTCAAATAACATTTACACTCAAGGATTCTTGATTAAATAATTATCAATTTAACAGTCAGTTTTAAAAATAAGCCTTCTTTAGAAGGTAGCAAATATGTAACGCTTAAATATACTTCAAAATACACACTACTCGGGCCCTGCCCTGCTGACACCCGAAGCTACCTGCTCATGAAATTTGGCCCGAATCGGACCTCCTGGACCGGCATATGGCCCGCCTGCGCTGCCCCGTGCTCAGCCGGGGCCGGGCCCTGGCGCTGCGGAGGTGTGCGGCGGCACCGTGTGACGCCTGCTGCTGCTTGCGGCCCCTGGGCTCTCACTACCCGCCTGTCTGACTTTCTCTCTATTCCCGCCGCTCCTGGAGGCCGGGGCCGTGCCTGGTGCGGGGGGCCACCTGCGGGACCCACGCCGTTAGGCGTGGGCTGATCCCCCCCCCCACGGGACGCCGGCATCTGGCATCTGAGGCCCCCGGCGGCCTGTCAACCGCTTCGCGCCCGCGTGCGGCGCCTCTGCCTGGCCCTCCTATCACGGCCCCTGTGATACTGCTGCATCCCTTGGGATATTACTCCCGCTGCGCCTGGAGGCCGGGAGCCTCCTGGAACATTGCTGTGCGGCGCTGGCTGGGCCGGGCTCACCGCTCCCCCTGGGCCTGCTCGGGCTGCCTGCCGTACATATTCATTGTGTGAGCTACGTGTGGGCTCACTGAGGATCCTGCCATTCGGGTCCGGGACACGAGCTTGGCTGAAGGTGAGGAGTTGGCGGCGCTGCTGCGCGCAGACTCTTTGCTGTCCCCTTGGTTTGGCTGCTGCCCCCCACTCCCTCACCAGGACTGTCGTCCTTGCTCTGTAGCCTTGGGGCCCTGCGGCACGTGCCCATCTTGCCTCGACCATTATCTTTGTGCCTCCCATGAGCAACTAAAGTGGACCTTTTTGACAGACCTCTGTTTGTCCCCCTAGGCACCATCGCCTCTGAATCCCAGCTCCAGGCATTAATAGCCTGTTGGATCTGTATTCTTTTGCTATGCCACCGACGAGAGGACTGGTTCCCTCCCCTTGTTTCTGCACCACACAACTCCTGGAGTCATAATACTCACATGAGACTGCACTTAGAGTGTCTGGACACCATACTACAATGTCCAACAGATCCAGGAATACCAATAAGACTGGATCCATGGACAAATTTGCTAAAGCCACCCTGAGGTCTGACTCGGCCCATGCATCGAGTGACCAGGCAGATACACCACTCCCCGCAGAGGTTCCCACTAAGGACCTAACGACCATCATGGAATCAATGGCTAAGAATTTTGCAGCCTTTCACGAAAAGCTGGATGACCTCAATGCAAATGTGGCATCTCTCAGGGCTAAACTGGATCAACAGGGGACGAGAATCACCGAAACTGAAAATAGGATAATTGTCAGTGAGGACAATATAACCACGCTACAGGGCACGGTATCCACTCTGTATAAGTCAGTCAAGGCCAAATGTGGTGATCTCAAATCCAGATCGCGGAGGAATAATATACGCATTATCGGGGTACCGGAAAATGCACTGAAGGGCTGACTCAAACTGGCAGTTGAGAACCTCTTGAAAGATCTGCTGGGCAACCCTGACATGTCCCCCTTCACCATTGAGAGGGCTCATAGGGCGCTGTTACCACGTCCCAAACCTGGAGACTTCCCGAGGCCCATCATTGCGAAAATCCTAAGCTTAAAAGACCGCGACCAGATTCTCCGCCTTGCACGTGAAAAGGGAGAGCTCAGAATGGAATCGCAGGTGATCAGAATTGTCCCAGACTTCTCAACCAGAGTGCAGCAGGAGCGTCGCCAATTCCTCAGAGTTAAAAAAAACTGTTCAGAAATATTCCTTAGGCCGTATTATTTCCATTGCGCCTGAAGTTCACATTTAACAACAAATTTTACTTCTTTATGGTGCCCTCGGAAGCGGTGAAATTTATAGAAGCTCATGTTCCCCTTCCCCTTCGTCCGCCTGCTGATGACATCATGGGCAATGACTGAACTTTGCTTGTGGCCTATACCCTTTAGTCGATTCTATTGATATGTGGATTAACAACTTTACCGCACATTGATCTGCCTCACGATTAACTCTATTATACTTACCCTGTTACACAGCCCGGGCTGTACACTTGTCACCTAGTATCTCTGATACATACTGCTGAACTACTGTAATATTGAACTGCTCATCTTGACCATGTTGATTGGAACATTGCATTTCGAACATTAGTAAACAATGTTTCATATTTAGACCCCTAATTCCTACTAAAAATACAAGGGCAAACCTTATAAGACGCAAAAACTGCTTGTTTTGCAACTTATCCCTCTGGGCCCCAAGCGTACTAGTGCACGGCAATGGCGCACCCCACTGCGATTGCACTGTTCTTTACACCTTTGTTGTGGGTTAGCCCCGGTTGGGCTCTTGGACAGACTGGGCCAAGTTGGGGATGGCTCAGCTGTGCACAGTTCAGGGTGGGTGATGTTTACACTGCTAATCTCGGATTGGCAGTGAGGGAGGTCGGTGGGAATGGGGTGTTACTTAAAATAAGGCATACAAGGTTGCACGGCACGCGCACTGAAAGGCCACGATCGCACTTTCAACTCCAATTTTGGGAGCTCACACTATTGCTGCACCTGGGATGTTCACTAAAATATGCACTATAGGATTAGATATCTGTCACTGAAATGTCTACTGTCATATGTCCTGGAACGTCTGGGGATTAAGCAACCACACCAAGGCCTGTAAAATTATGGCCTATGCCAATAGGCATAGCTGTGAGATATTGCTGCTACAGGAGAGACACTCCAATGGCCACATGCCAAGGATCATAGCCCCGGCATCGGGGCCCGCTAGATTCTTCACTTCCTATTCCACCCAATCCAGGGGTGTTCTCACGATGATCCATAAATCGATTAAATTTGTATTGCATAAAAGCTACACAGACCCTGAAGGATGCTATGTTATACTACACTGCACATTGGTCAACAGAGAATATATACTTGTTAAGACCTACTGTCCCAACGTAGACTCTACCGAGTTCTTTGACACCATAACCACAATACTGCTGGGCTACGTAGGTATCCAGGTTATATGGGGTGGAGACTTAAATCTTATTCTGGATACTGTTTTGGACAGGGCTGGTACTGCTGCCCGAGCCCTGTCCAGTGCTGCTCGTAGGCTACATGGCCATATTAAGACACTTAACATCTGCGATGCCTGGAGGACACTGCACCCCCAGCGCCGGGAGTACACTTATTATTCATCTGTGCACGACAGCTCATCCAGGATAGATCTGTTCATCGTGTCAAGTGAAATGATGGGCAGGATGGACTGGTCCCGGATCCTACCTCGTACACTATCAGACCATGCTCCAATCACTTTATCTATGTAGCTGGGAATACCTATCCGGACGTTCAGCACTTGGCTTTTTAAATCTGAGGCCCTCAAAGATATTGTGTTCAAGGCTGAAATACTGGCGGACATTGAATCTTTCGTTGAGCACAACTCTCTTCAGGATATGTCAGCTGCAGTTAGGTGGGACGCCTTTAAAGCGTATATTAGGGTAATGTCTATCTCCCGGGAAGCTGGGGTACTGAAAGCAATCAGAGCTGCCCTCGGTCGCTCCGAAGCCAAACTGAAGCAATTGGAGCTGCAATGCTCCACTGGTGCTGACCCCGCCATACTCGCCCAAATCAGTGACGAACTCCATACATACAACGCACTTGCCACCAACGAAGTCCAATACTTTAGCTGCCCACAGGCCGCCAGGAAATATGATGAGGGGGACAGACCGGGGAAAACATTAGCGACACTAGTAAAAAGGGAATCTGGCCGGACTCGGATCACCTCCATCAAAGATGAACATGGCAACGCACAGTGGGCTGACCAACAAATCCTAGACATATTCACCGAGTTTTATAGGTCCCTCTACTCTCAGCCTGCCGAACACACCGAACAGCATATACGAGAGCTTCTTGACCAGATCCCAACTACAGAAATCTCCTCCCCTACCTGGGACCAGCTGGATTCCCCAATCACACTAGACGAGATAGAAACTGCCATCTCAGAACTGCCCAAAGGCAAGGCCCCCGGCCCTGACGGGCTCACCACCGAATTCTATCAAGAGCACATCGCCATATTAGCCCCCAGGTTGCTTGAGGTCTGGGACGTATCACTCCGTGTCTCTATGCTTCCCCCTTCCATGCGTGAAACTTTCATCACGGTGCTGCTCAAGCCTGGTAAGCCTGACGACGAATGTGGGTCTTATAGAGCTCTCTCCCTCATAAACCTCGATACAAAAATCTTTGCCAAAATTATAGCAAATCACTTCCTGCCCATCATGACATATCTAGTCCATGAGGACCAAGCAAGCTTTGTACCTGGGAGGTCCACCTCCCACAACATCAGAAGGTTGTTTAATGTTATGTCCCACATAGACTAAGACCTGCAAGCTGTGGCGGTCACGTTGGATGCTCAGAAGGCCTTCGATATGGTCTCTTGGAGGTATATGTGGCTGGTGCTGGAAACGATGGGCGTTGGCCCAAACATGATTGGTTCATCAAATTACTATACACTTCCCCTGTGGCGCGTGTAAGAGCTAATACATTGACATCTGACCTTTTCACACTCTTTAGGGGTACCCGACAGGATGCCCCTTCACCCCGATTCTATTCGCTCTAGTAATAGAGCCGATGGCGGACCATGTCCATGCACATGCACGTCATGCCCGCAGGGGAATAAGACTGAAAGATAACCCCGAAATTATATCCCTATATGCGGGCGATGTTCTGCTGTACATCAGAGACCCTACAACCCATCTTGACCCTATACTGAGAGACATTACCCGCATCGGCAGCCACTCAGGATTCATAATTAATTATTCAAAATCTAAGATCTTCCCGCTCACTAAATCTACCCAACAACCCACCACCGAATACCCCCTACGCTGGTCCCCGGAGGGTGTCAGATATTTGGGTGTACAAATATCCCTAACCAAATCCACCCTGCTTGCTAATAATTACTCGGCGGTAGCACAAATAGTTGAGACTAAAATCTCATGGTGGCGCACTCTTCCATTAGCTATTGCTGGTCGTCTGTCCCTCATTAAAATGATTCTACTTCCCAAGCTCCTCTACACTTTCAGCAACATACCTATATGGCCTGGTAGGGAATACTTTGCCAAACTACACACGATATGTGCACAGTTCCTCTGGCACTCTGCGCAAGAAGTGGACCGACATGGCGCTCCCATACAAACAAGGGGGAACTCACGGCTCCGGATCTGACACTTTACTGGATTGCGGCTCAAGCCCAACACGCCACTCACTGGTATCCTGGTTCTCCAGCGCGTCTGCACATTAAATTGAAGCGACTTGCTGCCGCTGGCATCAACATAATGTCCCTCATATTGCATCAGCATTACACACCTGACTCTCCTATTGATCCTTTCAACACGACCCTTCATGCCTGGACGCGCTTGCTATATTCGACACCCGAGTCCTCCCCGTACTATAAATGGCTCCCTGTGTGGGCCTTCACTGGTCTGGAACCCACATATGATAGCGCTTTGGTCCGACACTGGGGGGGGCGTTGGGATACCAGGCAGTGTCTGACTTCTACCCCGAAGGCAGGTTCGACCCCCAAACATGGAAACAGGGGCACACCTGCTCTGCCCTAGAGACCCTCCAATATCATAGACTTCGGGCTGCGTTTCGCACTAAATGGCCTTCATTTCCAGAGGAGCCCCCAGATAATCCTGCAATCGCATATATTGCCAACTCTGGTGGCGCCCGTGGAGTAGTGTCCTCACTATATAAGATCCTACAGGATGCTGACCCGCTTCCTGCTCGCAGGGCACGCAGTTATTGAGCAGTTGAACTGGGCATAGTGATACCCGATGAGGTCTGGGGGGGAAATGTGCCTACACACCAAAAAAGTCTCCTTCAATTTCCAGCATCGCGCCATGCAATACAAACTGCTAAATAGGCTTTATTATACCCCATATAGGACTTCGAGATTCACCCACACCGCGGCGCACCCCCAGCCCCGATGCAGGGCGGAAGAAGCTGAGCACTTACATATGTTTTGGTCCTGTGTTGGACTGTTTGAATTTTGGGAAAGCATTTTAGAAACACTCACGGTTATTACTGGAACTTTGGTTGATCCTGATCCCTTAGTAGTCCTGTTTGGAGCTTGGAGAACGGATGACACTAGGCGTTCGGCTAAGTTCCTGAACATAAGCTGTATGATGGCCCAAAAATGCATACTCCAGAGCTGGAAAAGCTCCTCCCCACCGCCGGTCTATCAGAAATGGCTGTGCTTGCTCACTTGATCACGAAACTGTGAGGAAGAATACTTGACCATGCTCCCCGCCCACTCCCGCCCCAAGAACACCTGGGTTGAATTCAATATGTATCTTAATAATCAAAGTGAGGGTACACCCGGATCTGGCTTGTCCCCTGCTCCATCAGGGACTACTCCTGCACCGTGAACTCTTATTTGATCTCCTCTCATGTGAAGCTCTGTTGACATTGCTGTGATTAATGTACTGTGATCAATGTATTGCTCCATAATGTCTGTCATGCACACTGTTCGCCTTGTTGTGTGTGCCTACTGTGAACCTCTGCCGTCAAAAATAAGTTTTTTTTTAAAAAAGAGGAAGGTTTTGAGGTGCTTCCAGAGATGGTTCTCCAATTTTCAGGGAGGCAGGAAGGCTGTTCCAGAGAGAGGCCCCAGCCGAAGAGCGAGATCGACCACCAACTCGTTGCTTGGAGAGGCGACTGACCCTGAGGGAGTTGGAGGCGGATTAGCGAAGAACTCGAGGGGAGATATTTAGGAAAAGAGTTAACGGTAATGTGGCCGCAGGCCCAGAAGGCCTTGTGGACAATGCAGAGGTTTTTGAACTTGATCCTTACAGCCACTGGGAGCCAGTGCAGAGATTTCAATCCTGGAGAGATACGATCCCTGGGCTTGAGGCCAAGGACAAGTCACACAGTCCTGTTCTGGTTAAGTTGCAGAGGGCGGAGGTAGACAGATTTAGAAAGAGGCTGTTACAATAGTCCAGCCTAGAGAGAACCAGGGCTCTGGAGACAGTGAGCTTCTGGGGGAAGGAGAGGAAAGAAAGAATACCTATGAGGAGGTACAGCTGGTAGTGTGACTTCTTAGAGACGTCAGAGATGTAAGGAGAAAAGGAGAGTGTAGAGTCGAAGATGTCCCCGAGGTTTTTAGCCTAGCAGGTGGGAGCAGGAAGAGGGCCAAGAGAGGCCGGCCATAGAGCTGCAGGGAAGGACGGAGCGGGTGTGCTGATATGTAGAATCTCAGTCTTACTGGCATTAAGGCAGAGGTCATTGGCGGCACACCAATCCTGGATAGCAGACGAGTCAGTCAGAGATGAGGGAAGGAGAGGAGGAGGCTGGGGGCAGCCTGAAAATGAGCTGGGTATCATCCGCATAGCACTGAAAATTGGGGCAGAGAGCGGTGGTGCGTTGGGCAAGGAGTGCCAGGTATTGGTTCAACAGCCAGGGAGAGAGGTTGGATCCCTGGGGGACACCACGGTAGAGAAAAAGATATCGGAGAGGAAGGACCCAAGTTGGACCTGGGAGTGTCGGTCATAGAGGAAAGAAGTCTGCCACGCCAGAGCCTGACCAGTGATACCAATGTTATCACGGAGACGGTTGAGCAGGATGACATGGTTGACAGTGTCAAAGGCAGAAGAGAGATAAAGCAAGATGGGGACGCATGGGGTGTTAGTCAAGGTTGGAGAGCAGGTCTTCACGGATGTTCAGGAGAGCAGTTTCTGATTAACCCTTTCCCAGCTATACAAGTAAAGAATGTATGACTTTTTGAGGCACAGCTCAAAACAGTCAGAGGTTAGAGTCTTAGTGGAGCCAGGATAGCCAATATCAATCGAACAAAGTCTAGGGGAGCTGAGGCACTTCTTGAAGGTAAGTAAAAAGTCTTGCACAATGTTAGTTTTGTAGAAAAAGAAATCACTGTTGGATCATAAACTGGGAGGCTTGTGATGGGCAGAGCTGCAAGCAACTCTGCAAAGGGCACCAACTGCAAGTCTCAACTGAGAACAGGCAACCCACACAGACAGGAGGTATGCACCCATTAATTCTCAGTAGAATAAATGGTTCCAGCTGGCTTCTGTTCCTGTTGTATGGCAGGTCCTGTTGTTCCCGGGCCTCAGTCGTAGGGACAAGAGGGAGGGCATCTGGGGACTCTGCACTGAAGGTCGGCGGCAGCAATGGGCAAGTTTCAGATCAGCGGCACTTCACGGTGTCAGCTTCTCCTGAATAGCACTGCGGTTCTTCGACACCTTGTGGACTTTGCTTGCTTCTGGGGTCAAGCACTCTCAGGTGGCCCAGGCTTGGTCAGCCCTGCTTCAAGGAAGTCCGGAGGATCTTCCTAGAGCTCGGGTCTGCTTTAAAAACGATGCACTCGATTCTGGTGTTCCTCTCCTTGGAATTTCGGTTCCAGCAGCAACAGCGGAAGTCCATCCAGCTTTGTGAGGATTCCCAGTCGAATTCGTCTTGGGGTCGATTCGTCCCACCAACCCAAGGGGAGAAGTTGTCCCTTGCAGGGCTTCTCCAGTCAAGGCGAATTCGGAGCTTCGGCACTACAGCAGGGCTTCACCAGGCAAACCAACGGTACAGGAGTTGCAGCAAGCATCTCTTCCAAGTTCTTCTTCGGATTCCTTCGTCCAGTGGTCGACTCTGCCTTCCTTGCAAAAGACCTTTCATGCAGGTCTCGCCCATTTATTCGCCACCTAGCTGTCACTCAGACAGCAGGGTGGCTGTCCTCCAAGGACAGCCAGCCAGCCAATCACATTTGGGTGCATTTCTGTAACCTAGGAGACTAAGCACAGGGAGTTTCCGGCACCTCCCTTGCTTCCTGCCCTGCCAGACACGCTGGAGCCAGAGGCGGGCTTCATCCGTGAACCCCGCCAAAGACCAAATGAACAAAGGGACCATACCTGGTTTGGCGTGCAGAGTAAATCTCAAGAAGGACCTTTACAACAACAAATGGTGAAAAAAGACTACTGGGGCCGTTTTAACAAAAAAGTCACGCATGGGTGCTATACTGCAGCTGCAAACGCAGCCCGTGGTAAAAACACAATGGTACGAAAAAGTAAACCCTTGCCACCAGTCATTAATTGTAGAAAGGGTAACATAAAAATGTTACATGAGACAGTAGACAAAGGGGATACTAATTAACCCCTCCAGCACTCTATGTAAGATAGTGTGTGCTGGGTCTACAAAGTTACACAAAGGTAAGTAAAGTCAATTTCACTTTGCTGCTCTTGGAAACAGTAGTTTATCCAAGAGAAGGTATTTACACCTTTGGGAAATCTAAAGGACTTCCCTGTGCCACTGCACTGAAGGTGCTGTGTGTCACATTGTAAAAAGACGCCTATGGAGTTTGTCAGACTCCAAAAACCAAAAGAAACACAGAAAACATATAGGATTGAAAGTACAAAGTCCCAAAGTTCAGCAAAAACAGCTAGGGGTCTTTAAGGTGGGAGGAATTAAACACTAAAATCAAAATGCTCCCTAACAGAAAGCATGACGCCATAAAATAAAGTACAAAAATAATGAATAAGGGCTCCCGTGGTCAGAACAAAAGAATGAATGAAAGGCTCCCACTCATTCAGCAAAACAGACAAAACGATCCGGGCGTCCAGCAAAGGTAGAGGGGATTTGGCACAAAATGAAAAATCTACCCAAAACCTTTCTTACCTCATGAAAAGTTCAAGCTGATTACTCCTGCTCTCATCCGATCATCCCTTCAGCCATGCAACTGGCTGGTAGCTGTGGGCCTGCAAGACGCTTTTTTGCACATCCCCATTTGGCCTCCTCTCAGCAGCTACTGGCGGTTCTCCATGTGCCACAATCATTATTACAAAGTCTTCCTTTTCGGCCTTGGTCGTCCCCAGGGGTGTTCACCAAGTTGATGGCAGCGGTGGCTGCATATCTTTGCCTAAAAGGCCTGTATCCTTACTTGGACAACTGATTGATCAGAGCTTAGTCCCCAATCGAAGTGTCTGCCCGCCCTGCAGTATCTTCGAGGCCTGATGGTATGCACTTGACTCGTCACTCAACATTAAGAAATCCACACTCATCCCGACACTGAAGCTGGAGTTCATAGACTTCCTTTGGGATTAGTCTACATGCAAAGTCTTTCCTACTGATAAAAAGATGTACTACTTTCTAGAGATTGTCACATTAATACAGCCTCACTCCCTAATGACCGCATGGTGGTTCCTATATCTGTTGGGACTGATGGTAGCCTGTGTTCTGCCAGTTTCTATGTCCAAGTTGCTGATGTGTTGCACTTATCTTCACCTGGGAGCAAGCTGGAATCTGGCATCCACCCACCTAACCAAGGCAGTCCCCATCCCATTATGGCTCCAGCAGGATCTTTATGGTGGGGAGATCACAGGAACCTCTGGGTAGGCACACCTTCCCAGGACCCTCCACAACAGTTTACCATCACAACAGACTCTACCTATCGGGGTGGGGAGCAACACATGGAACCTCCAAAGTCACACGTGGATTAATAAGGATTCCCAAGAGTTCAAGGCAACCCACCTTAGCCTTGCAGGCATTCGTATCTGTGATGGTAAACTCCTGTGTGTTTTATACAGGCTTATATGGTAACAATGTTTCATGTTAGGAAAGGTTTTCTTTTTCCACTTTCCCCTCCATTTAGTTTCTATGAGGTCCCCATTGTTTTGCTTATTTTGACCGCTGTCCTGACTTTTTGGAGGTAAGTAAAGCCGCCTGCTTTACTACCCTTGCCTCTTTTGCTCATTCTTATATCAGAACGGACTGGTCCCTAAGACCGTCAGTACTGAGACTGTCTGTTTCGAATTCTTATATATTTTTACAGTTGCACACATTACCTTACAGTGAAGTGCATTTAGTATACTTTGTATCCTTCCCTTTTTATATGATGGATTTTTGGTTACTTTTCATATGTGGCGAAGACGAACTGGTGGCAGCTTGATATTTGTACAGTTTTTGTTATTTTACTCATGTACTTTTGCATTTACTGCAAATGGTTTCGAAAGTCGGCTAGCACCTTAAGATGGCAGTGCCACAATATTTTTAGCTTCTTTGGCCATATTAAGAGGGATTTCAAGTCAGCCCAAGGGCTGGGGACATTAGGAGGCCACTCAAGTCATGGTGAATAGGAAAGAGACTGAGAGGTTAGCTGAAACCTGATCAAGGAATGTTGAAGAGCAGTCCAGGCTTAGTTTCAGAAAAAGTGCGAGTGGTTTAGCGCCACTGATAATTCACACAGGGCAACACTCAATAGTTCATGGTGGTATATAGTAATTTATTGGGTCTTTAAGAACACACTAGAAGATGACAATCCAGAACCATTATTTCTGAGGCTTGTGTAATCTGCTTAGATAACATGGTGTGCATAGGCAGATATCTAGTGGAAGCTACGGAGTATTAGTTTGTTTTTCGAAAACTCGAAAAGGGGCGTCGAACCAGGGCGTGCCAGTAATACTATCCCTAGTGTGACGTCCCCTGTACCCATGATCCCGCACGCGTGTAGGGCCCTTAGATTGTTTTTTTCCGCCATACTTCTCAGACGCATGTTGCGGCGTTCGCTTGGCTTTAGCCGTTTATTCTTAAAATTATCGTTAAACTTCCCCGTTCACTTCCACCCTACGCTGAAGATCGACGCAGTTGAAGATCGAGGAAACCATCTGTCAAGGACTGCCACAACGGACATCGGGCCTTGGAAGGCCTCTAGCCTCGGCCCTGTACAGTGGGGAGAGTGGGGAGTGGTCATACATGCTTTTCCCACCTTTTTTCCTACATATACCTCCCGCTGCCATTTTGTAAACTATGGAGAGTATGCCTTTCAAATTCTGCCCTAAGTGTAACAGGAAGTTTCCCTGGGTAGATGAGCACCATACGTGCAATCTGTGCCTCCCACGAGACCATCCCAAGGCTACCTGTTGAGCTTGCAAGCTCTTCTAGCCAAAGACCCTTAAGGACCGCTCGACTAAGCACTGGGCCCACTACGCCAGGCAACTAGAGGCCACGGAAGTCAAAGGGTCGTTCAGCAATGGCAGCAACGCCGCTGTATCGGACGACGGGGGCAGCTGGGTGACTTCGGACACCCACACGCAGGGCCCGACCCGAACGACTGGCCGGCGGCCACGTTGGGGGGAAAACACGCGGCTGCAAGAGCGCAACAAATATTGCCTCCACTAAACACACCAGCAATGGCCGTGACTCGACATGCGTGTTGAGGGATCGGCAACGCAAGACACCGAGAGAGCGATCCAACGATTCTGTGTCCTCTGGGCGTTCGCGCTCGCCTCATGACAACGACCAACCCTCTGCGATTGATAAAGGTGTCGCACGTTCAATAGTCCCAGAGGCCCGATCGTCGGAAGACAATTCCGACCTCTATCCTCAGTCAAGACGCATAGCGTCTACACCCGAGATTAGACACCCTGCCTCCAATACCACCTCCGAATCTCATACCACCTCCGAATCTCAACGCCAGGTGTCAAATCCCTCAGAGGCCCCTAAAAACACTGGAAAACATTCCTAGTCATTGGAAGGGGATAAACAACATAACAAATCTTCAGAAAACCATGTTCATAAGGATAAACAGAAGGCCTCTAAATCAATAGGAAAGTCCAAGGTCCCTGATCCTACCTCTACAAGTAAAATCATCCCTCCCACTGCTCACGATATGGGCATGGAGGAGGAAACGGAAGATGTTGTGGTTATCCCTAGCTCCAGAGAATGGAGTTCAGCTGATGTAGATAAGGTTATGAGAAGAATGTCATTTATGGCAAACTTCTATGAGAAAGACCCTAAATATTTTCTTAGTTATGCCAACACACCCGCTACTTCAGCCCCTTCGGGGTCCAAGGACTCTCAACCCCCTGCTAAAAGACTCCGCTCAGATGCCCCGGCGCATGGCTTGGTCACAGACCCTTTGGTCATTGAACCTTACCATCCAGGGTCATATTGTGAGGAAACGGAACCACAAATGCTAGAAGACCAGACCGGGGTCTCTTATTATGGGAATGACGAGGACCAGGAGGAGGAGAATGAGGCTGAAGCCTACAATCTTCTCTCCCCAATTCCTAAAGACCCCCCCGGCGCATGACTCACTGGTAGATAATCAACCACTCCTCAACGAGGTACTGGCTAAGGCAGCAGCCTATTTTCATATTGACACACAAGGCGTCCAAGAGGACATGGATTTCGCGGAAGAGATCCTAGTTGACAAAAGAGCCATTACCCAGGCTATCCCTATATTAAAATTTATCCAGCATAGGATTGACCCCTCGCTGCTAACTCCAAATCTTACTTGTGCGGTTAATCCATGAGTTGAAAAATTATTCTGTGCCGCACCCTCCGATCCCCGGTCAATTAAAACCCGACTCCCTGGTAGTAACAACCACCAGAAAGAGGGTAGGTACACCACTTGCTTCTCTGAAGCACATCCCGATAAAGAGAGCAAAAGACTATATGCTCTGGGCAGGAAGGTTGCCTCCACTTCCGCATATCAGGCACGAATTGCCAACAGTGCCACTCTTTTGGCAAGCTACAATTGCCATCAGTGGGAAGAAGTAGCTGCTTTGGTATCCTCCGCATCTGAACCACTGAAGAGCTAGTTGGCTCAGCTGGCAGCAGATGGAAGATACATATCTGGATGCATACTGAAAACAAACTTTGATACAACAGATAATGCTGGAAGATTAATCGCTGAAGGCAATGTAATAAAGCCTCACACTTGGTTAAGACAGGGTCCAAACCCAAGACACTCTTATAGACATGCTGGTAGAGCCGAACGTACTATTCGGCAAGGCAGTGGAGGAAGCCTTAAAAACAGCTAAGGACGAGTACGAGACCCTAAAATCTCTCGAACAGCTCACGAATAAACCCTCAGGACAGAGGGGAAATACTAATTTTTGTCACTTTCATGGCCAAAGCTCCCAGAGAGGTTCAAACTACTATCAAAATCAAGGAACCTCTTGGGGCAACAATCAGTTCCAATCATCACAGGGCTTCCCCAGAGCGCAGAGCAGCGGCTGCACAAGGGGTAGAGGCAGCCCCGCCAGAGATGGTACGCCACACAGTAAACAGTGACGTTCCGCTTCGGGTCCCCTCCCATGCATCCCCAGTAGGGTGGGCGTATTTCCACCTTCACTCACGCATGGGAGGGGATCACTTCGGACAGATGGGTGCTGTCTGCAGGATACTGTATAGAGCTACTAGGGCGCCCCTAAACCATCTTCTGAGACAGAAGGTACACTCGTTGGAACACCAGAAAATCCTCCTCAAGGAGATCGCCATTCTGCTTGCTAAGGACGCCATAGAACTTGTCCCGTGCAGCCAGGTAAACAGGGGTATTTATTCAACCTACTTCCTTGTGCCAAAAAAAGATCTAACAGTATTATATTTGCCCCCTGCAAATAAGTATGTCAAGCCACAAAAATTCTGCATGACTACACTACGAGAGGTAATCCCCCTACTAAAAAAGGGGATTACATGGCAACATTGGATATGAAAGATGCCTATTTTCATATTTCAATGTTCCCAGCGCACAGAAGCTTCTTGCGTTTCAAAATAGACAACCAGCACTACCAGTTCAAGGTGCTGCCCTTCGGAATGGCCTTGGCTCCAAGGGTATTCACCAAGGTACTGGCGGTGGTGGCGGCGCACCTACGCAGGGAGGCAATCCCAGTGTACCGACCTGGATGACTGACTCATTACAGGGGACTCCCCCTTAATTTGGAGACTAAACATCCAAAGAACAATCAACCTCCTCTTCCAATTGGGCTTCTCAATCAATGAGAAAGAAATCAAGCCTGGTGCCCAACACCTCAAAACAGTTCCCAGGAGCTGTCCTAAACACCCAAGAGGGGTTGGCCTTTCCATCAGAGGAAAGAATTTGAAATCTGTTGCTGCTTATTCCTCAATATCAGGCCGGTCGCCAGATAAGGGTGCGCAAAGTGATGCTTTTGCTAGGCAAGAAGGCATCTTGCATTTAACTGGTTCCCCAAGCTCGCCTGCACATGCCATCCATGCAGGAATGGTGTTCGAAACAGTGGTCTCAAGCAAGTGTTTAGTGGGACGATCTAGTGGTCGTTTTGCCAACACTAGTACAGAGTCTTCGCTAGTGGACAAGAGAGAATCTTCTGAAGGGGAAACCCTTCTACGATCCAGAGATACAGGCCGTTGTCACAACACACGCCTCCCTAGCGGGGCGCGGAGCCCACTATCTTCACTATACAGCTCAGGGTCTCTTGTCTCACACAGTGACTCAAAATCGCATCAATCTGCTAGAACTTCTGGAAGTCTTCAGAGCGCTTCGGGCATTTGAACCCCTCCTATCCAACCAGTCAGTGCAGATCCTAACCGACAGCACGACTGCAATGTTTTACCTTAACAAACAAGGGGGCACTCGTTCGCCAAATCTGTCCAAACTTGCCCAGAAAATTTGGAAATGGGCACTCAAACGGAAGATTTACCCGTTATCCCAACATGTTCCATGGGATCTCAACTCGCTAGCAGATGCTCTGAGCAGGGATTCCCTCCCAGAAGAACACGAGTGGAGACTACACAAAGAAGTCGTAGGAGACCTCATCTCTCAGTGGGGTTTCCCCACTATAGACCTATTCGCCACAAGCGAAAACCGGCAATGCCGAGACTTCGCATCCAGGTTCCCCCAGCCAGGCTCCAAAGGGAACGCCCTATGGATGAATTGGTCAGGGATATTTGCCTACGCTTTTCCACCAACCCCTCTGATGAGGAAGGTGGTAAACAAAATCCACAGGGAACTGATGATGCTCGTCCTGGTTGCTACTATGTGGGCAAGACAACCATGGTATCCACACCTACGCAGACTGGCAGTGTGCAACCCCATCAAACTCCTGTGCCGGTACAACATACTCTCCCAGCACGAGGGGGTAACAATGCATCCTCAGCCCAACTCCGTGAACTTGGCAGCATTGCTCCTGAAGTCATAGAATTCGGACATCTCAATTTACCCCAGAGATGTATGGATATCTTGAGAGTCAAGAAAACCTAACACAAGACACTGTTACTCTGACAAATGGAAACAATTTGTTATTTGGTGCTAGAATAAACAGATCAACCCAGTTGATTGTACTCCTTCTAATGTTGTTGTCATGGTGCATGCTCCCAAAACCCTGAAATTGGCGAGCCCATCCCTGCCTCTGGCTTCCTTGGGGACTTCTCAGGCCCCAGCTAGGCTTACCTGGACTCAATCCTGGCTCCAGGCTCATGGTAGGTGTTAAACATATGGTCCATATACTTGGCTCTGAGATGCTGAGCCGTTCAGTACAGGGTGTGGCTTGGGACTATTTTACCTGAGAGACAGGATACAGTTAAGGGGACTATTTTCCTGAAACTACTTGCAAGACTATTTAAACCGCACCCTGCAAACTGAACACGCTTCGCGTTATTCTGCACTCCTGCAGCATAACGCTCACCATGTCAGTTCAGCTCTTGCTTCCCTTCTGCCACGCCCGTCCAGAGTCTTCTATCCATCGGCACCTGTGAAAAGAGAAGAACAGGAGTTCTCATTGAAGGCCTTACCTGCAGAACATCCTGACCTCGCCTTCTTCTTACCCACGGACCGCCGCATCTGTAGAAGAACCAAACAGAAGGTACCCTCTCGGGTAACTACTCACCTGAATCGGCCACCTCCAGGAACTCCATCGAGCAGTTCTTCATCATTCTGCATCGCGCCGCCACTCGACACCGTCAAACGGTTCTTCCATCATCTTCCTGGAATTGCGCCGCACCTACCGAACAGAAAAGACAAAGCAGGTTAGTCGCACACAGGAAAGGAAAGCTAAATAAAGCGAACAATTAGCGCGTCCCGCACAGCACTATACTTACCGACAGGAATCCTGCTCATCATTGTCAGAAGAGTCATCCCATCATCCGAAAGCCGCTTAATGCCGCACCTGAAAGACGAGAACGAACATTAGATACCTTGAGCAGAAAGACTTAAAGCAGCTTTTCCAAGGAGTTATAGGAATAGAGACTTACCTGCTTACTCCGGTCCTTCCACTTCAGCAACCTCCATCGGATCAGTGAAGTAACTTGATCCTGGAACGATAGTGTAACGGCGCCCCTGCCAGAGTGTGCAGGACAGAGAGCTCACCCATTGAAAAACCAAGGTGAGCCAGAGGAAGAGAAGGAAAATCGGAAGGAGGTGAAAACCAAAACCAGCTCCATTCAGTTGGCTAATATCTTGTTTCGACTTGCAGGCGAACATCTCCTGAGGCAAGAACGAAGGGAAGACGCAAGCTAGCACCCTCATTTAAGCAGAGCAACACCAGTGCAGACATCATCCTGCGGACAAGAGCAAGCCCCGGTGGAGACCAGATGAGCGTAACAGTTGTTTAACTCACTTTAAGTGCACCTGGCAGCTTTATCAGCCTACACCACTTCCCATAACAAGGTGTCATGGTGGAAAGTGCCAGTTGTTAAAGCATTTATGGAAAGGATAAAGAGACTCCACCCTCCAATTTCTAATCCACCACCAGGTTGGGACCTTAATGTGGTAATTGCTAAGCTCATGGGACCTCCCTTTGAGCCCATGCACAAATCTAGTCTCAAACACCTGACTTATAAAGAAAACTGCCTTCTTAGTAGCCATCACCTCCATAAGAAGGGTCAGTGAAATTCAAGCTCTGTCAGTGCAGGATCCTTTCTTTACTATTCATAAGGATAAACTGCTTTTACGCACTCACCCTAGGTTCTCACCCAAGTTAATTTCCAAATTCCATGTTAACCAGTCTATTGAGCTACCAGCCTTCTTCCAAGAGCTCTGCTGAGGTGAAACTACACACTCTAGATGTGAGGAGGGCGGTCCTCTACTATGTAGACCAGACCGCTAAGAAAAACAGATCAGCTGTTTGTCTCCATAGCTCCAGGCAGAGAGGGAGATTGCGTTGCTAAGAATGCCATCTCTAAGTGGATAGTCAGATTTATCCAACTGTGCTATTCCCTTTTAGATAAAACACTGCCTTTTATGTCAAGGGCCAACTCTACAAGAGGTACTGGAGCCACTCTGGCTTTCATTGCAAATGTACCCCTTGATAGCATTTGCAAAGCAGCTACATGGAGCTCTATTCACACCTTTACTCAGCACTACTGCATTGACACTCATTCCAAGACAGATACTCAAGTGGGACAGGCTTTTCTAAGACACTTGTTCGCTCATGAACCTTCTCACATCCCACCTCCTCCTCCTTCTTCTAACACTGCTCGCTAATCTATGCACAGCATGTGATCTAAACAGATTCCACAAGTCTCAGAAGGGATACATTACTCACTGTAATCATATTTCTGATGCCTGTATCTGCTTAGATTCACATGCGCCCGCCCTTCCTCCCCTCTCTGAGAGAAGGTGTATGGATGCCTGTAGTCTTAGCTATCTTATCTGCTTGGCTACTCTCTACTCCTGCTACTCCTCATGCTTCCTCATGTCAGAAAAAATACAATCTGAGGGTCCTACACGCGTGAGGGATCATGGGTACAGGGGACGTCACACTAGGGATAGTATTACTGGCACGCCCTGGTTCAATGCCCATTTTCGAGTTTCGAAAAACAAACTGTAATACTCTGCAGCTTCCACTAGATGTCTGCCTATGCACAGCATGTGAATCTAAGCAGATACAAGCATCAGAAAAATGTTTTGGCAGAGGGCAATGTGTGCCGATTTGGTTGACTCGATGTCCCTCGAGGGCCTCCGTCTCAAGGATGACTTGGAACGTGCAGCGCCAGTTGGCTTCAGTTCTGTTTTTCCAGGTAAGCTTTCACTTTGTGAACTATGGAGCGCTTCCTATTATTGCTTTGAAATTGTGAAAAATGTCTTCGGCTTCGACAACTCCGAAGACTGCAGCGCTAAAATGTCACTGATGGACCCACATCGGGTGCAATTGTGGTGCCTTGGTGTGGAGCACAAGACCTCGACCTGTCAGAAGTGTCAATCGATGACCGGAAAAGCTCTGAAGGAGTGTAAAGGGAAATTGACGGTAGGTAGACTCCCCAAAAAATCCCCTTCGACTACCCTGTAGAAAAAGCATGCCTCTGATGAAGCGAGAGACCACTCTCCTCGACGGAAGAGGACTATAAAAGTTCTAGGTCGCAAAGTGGCTCTCACCACTAGTCGAGGAAATCGAAGAAAAGGCCTCATAAATGGCCTACTTCGTCTTCCTCGTCCAATTCCTCTCCAGAGAGGAGTATATCTAGCCCTACTAAAGCCTCTACTCTGCTTACTTGGAATCACTGAGGCAGGAAATGCTTAATATTTTCGAGAGTCATAATCTCTCGAAGCAAGTAGGCAATGCTCCTTCCGCCCCTTCTGGCAAGGAAAGGACTCGAGCCAAATCCTGCATGCCTCGAGCCCAGGACGAGAGCCAGATTCTCATCGAGAGGCGTCAAGGCCTCGACACCATGAAAATTCCTCGTAGCCATTGACGCCAAAGACCTTCATCGACAACATCCACACCAAAATAAAGTTTGGTGACCACTCCATCGGCATCTGGCTCGAAACCATTGTTGAATCTATCGACTCCTTTACCAAACCTAAAAATTCCTCCACACCATTGTCAAGAAATGATATTTTTAAATCTCACATCGATTTATGAAGACAATGAACCTTCAGACGACAATGATCCACCTCTTGGATTACAATATGGCCCACCTAATGTTTCTGATAGTTTTATATCGGAGGAATCTAGGTTGCAGCACCTGCGTGACAATTTACAAACAACCAGTGGGGTGGACACCTCCCCAGAATTGGATTTTGGCAAGCCAGACCGAGATGATCATGTAGATGCCAATTACAGGCAATTAATGACCAGGGTCACTGATTTTCTGGGATGGAGCAGTCCTGCCCTCCCGTTCAAACAGGATGACTTCATGGATATCCTTGACAAAGGTCCTCAAAGGGATCCAATCGTACCTTTTCATGTCGCTCTGCAAAACAGTATGTGCAAACGCTGAAGTACCAGAATAGAGTCCAGCAGTCTATAGAAATTTGACAAAAAAAGGTTGTCAAGTAGTGACCCCAGCTATTTGTCTAAGCATCCTACCCCAGAAATCCTAGTGGTGCAAGCTACATGTGCTATATCCAAGCAAGCAGCTTATCCGACCATTCCGCCAGATTGGGATAAGCATATAGACGCCTTGTCAAGGAAAGTCTTTTCTGCCGGGAGAATGGCACTCCAGTCTGCCAACTCCACATGTGCCCTTGCAAAATGTACCTTCACCCTATGAGACTTTTTTTCCATGGCGGCGGAGCATATGTCCGAAGGGGAAGAAGGAGACGACGTCCTGGCCATTGTAAAAGCTGGGAAAGAGGCCATGTGTGAGTCTCTTCAGTCCGGTTTGGATTCTGCTGACAGTATCGGCAGAGCCATGGCAGCAAGAAGTGCGATGTGCATGTTTGCGTGGTTAAGGAAATTGGAATCTGCACCGGATGTGCAGTCTGGACTCTTTAATATGCCTTTTTACGGGTCTCCTCTTTTTGGCAGCAAGTCTGACGAAAGCCTTGAGAAACTGCAGACCTCGAAGCCGGCAGCCAAGTCTCTAGGTGCCTCCATCAGGCAGTCTCAGCCTTTTTGCCCCTATGGACCTTCTTGGAGGGGGTATATAATAATAATAATAATAATTTGGCATTTATATAGCGCTACAAACTCTCAGGTATCTGAGCGCTGCTTATTATTACCCACGGTGTGTGGTGCTCATTTATCGACCTCGGAAGGATGAAAGGCTGAGTTTGGCCCCGCCGGGATTTGAACCTGCGTTAGCAGACTCTGCACCGATGTCAAAGCGAGTGCTCTACTCGCTGTGCCACTTGACCGGCTTAGTCTTTCGCTACTATTCCTCAGTTGGAAGAGCATGATGAATGGCTGGTCAAAGCGGCCAAATATGATTCCCTCGTGGTGGACAAATGAGGTGTACAAAGCCTGCCCAAGCAACGGCTACTTTACCATCGGCCCCTGCTTCAGCTGCCTCAAAAACTCTGAGGTCTTGTCTCATGACACCCCAGTGGGAAGCAGACTGTCTTGGCATCTGAAAGAATGGCAGGTTATTACTTCAGATGCTTGGGCGTTAGAAACCATAGCCCAGGGTTACTGCCTCCCCTTCATTCAGAAACCTCAATCATCCACCGTGAATCCATTTGTTAAAGATTCCAGATCTGTTCCTTTTGCAGGAAATGTTGAGCCTGCTAGAGAAAGGTGCTATATAGCCAGTACCTGTAACGGAGAGGAACAAAGGATGGTATTCTCCATATGTCCTAATCCCCAAGAAGGACGGAGGACTGAGACCCATCTTGGACTTGAAATACTTGAACAAGTTCCTCAGGATGGACAAGTTCACGATGGTCACACTTTGAGATCCTCCAGGCCCTCCAACTCCAGGATTGGATGGTATCATTGGACCTTCAGAATGTATATTTTCATGTGCCAATCCATCTCAAGCACAGAAAGTACCTGAGGTTCGCTGTTGGCGGTTCTCATTATCTGCTTTGAGTTGTGCTTTTCGGGTTGACCTACGCTCCGAGGTTATTCACCAAACTGATGGCGATGGTGGCAGCAAGTCTCAGGAGAGGGGGGATTCACGTCTACCCCTTCCTAGACGATTGGCTGATCGGGGCACGTTCTCCCGAACAAGTCCTGGATCATCTCCATGCGATCTACCGCTCTCTCCAGAGATTGGGCTTCTTCCTTAATTACAGAAGTCCCACATTATACCATCTCAAACGCTCCAATTCATCGGGGCTGTACTAGATACATCCTTAGGAAAGACCTCGCCAGCCGAAGTGAGGGCTGTGACAAATCTACTTCCAGGGATGAATATCTGTTTCTGAGCCATCAATCAGCCCCACACCTCTAGGACACCAAAAGGGATCCAAACAGATTGGAAACACAAGTAAATTATGAACCTCATTGTCCAATTTTGCAGGCTTATCTCCACCAGATCGTGGATCTTTGGTTAGTTGCAACACAACGAAAATACAATTGTTACCCAATGATAAAAGGGACTGTCCAGTCAAGTTTGTATAAAAATATCTACTTTATTATTATTACAACAGACAGTTCTAACACACTACAAAATACAGGCCACCCTGTAAAGGAACGCAGAGGGCAGACAGTTTCAGAACGGAAAGGGATGCACTCTGGGTACTGGCAGGAGGGTAGTCGGTAAAGCAGTCAGTCTGATCTGTTCAAGGTTAGTTGTTTTCGGCACCAAGGAAGTCGTAAATGTCCCTAGTGGCCTTTGGAGAAGGACCAGGGGGACAGAACCACAATGTACCTGGTGCTTGATATGATCTTGATGCTCGACAGCGTCAAGTCGGTTTCAGGACACTTAGCAGCTCCTGCGACAGAGTTCAAGACAGGAGACAGCTGTGGGTTTCGGGCAGTTTGGCAAGCAAGGGTGGACGGATGGCTGCAGGCTGGCCTACACGGTGACTCAGGGTCAAGAATCATTCTCTGTGCTGGTTGGCAGATCTGGAATGCTAGTTGCGACGTCTTGGATGGCTTTAGTGACTGCAGCGTGACAAGTCAGTGGTGCCGCTGTTTGTGGTTCAAGGGCTTGACTGCCTCAAATGTCCCTAAAAGATGGATGCTGGTTGATGTTTGTTGTGGCACTCCTCCTAGCTTCTTCACAGGGCTTGTGTCGTCCTTTAAGGTGGACGGTCTAAAGCTGAGGAGAGTGTTTGCAGGTTACGGCCTTGTCCTTTGTTCAGAGACTCTCTGGCACTTCCCACCTACGAAGCTTGCTGGTAGAACCTAGCAGGGCACGCTGTGTGCTGGCTGGATACCGGTTATGGGTCTGCTGGATGGATCCTCTGAGTCCTGTATCTCCCTCTATTCCCTGTGAGATATTTAGTGGGAGGGACCTTGCTTCCCTCTTGGAAATCCTGGCCTTCCTTCACTAATGGAAGCTGTGAAGCAGACTGTACCTCCAGCCAGGGTCCTAATGAGTCCTTCCTCCAAGTCATCGGATGATCTCATAAGTGAGGAGTTCAGCACTCATTTAAAGCCAAATGCCCCAGTGATTGGTGCAGGCTAAGCTTACCTTAATGAACCAATCCTGGGTCCCTACCAACAATCTTCTGTTATTTGTGAGGTCAGGACCA
Source organism: Ambystoma mexicanum (assembly GCF_040938575.1). Classification (NCBI taxonomy): domain Eukaryota; kingdom Metazoa; phylum Chordata; class Amphibia; order Caudata; family Ambystomatidae; genus Ambystoma; species Ambystoma mexicanum. Next base: position 158,620,814 of record NC_090926.1, on the reverse strand, counting down.
GAGTGCTGTCATGATCTCTGCTTCCAAAAGGTCAGGGTTTTCCCAACTCCCTTGGAAGCAGATCCATAACCCAGGTTCCGAGGGCCAACCAGTCCCAATTGGGACCTTTTGGACCCAGTCCTGGCGCCAGTGGCACCAGGCTCATAAATGTGCCCAGTCCCAGCGCTGGAAGCGCCGGGCTCATAATGCTTGGGTGGACTTACCTGCAGCAGACCATGCTGCTTACTTGCCTGCCAGCTGAGCCTCTGATCCTCTTCTGTTTGGAACTACTTTTCCTGTTGGGTGGGGCAGGAGCCACTCCCTAGATTCAGAACACTGGAACTCTTCTGGAAAGCAGGAACTCTTTTCTTACCTAGGCGTGGCTGTGGAAGGAGACACCTAAGCACTACAGGAGGCTATTTAAACCACACCCGGTGGATGAATCTTGCTTTGCGTTATTCTGCATCCTCTGCAGCAGAACGCTCATCGTGTCTTCTGCATCGGATCCTGGGCCTAAGAAAAAAGGCTTACCATCCTGAATCCAGTCTTCAGCAACACCTATAAAGACAAGAAAGAACAGGTTAGCATTCCGGCATCTGAAAGACAAAGGCTTACCTACTCTTCGTGCGCTCCGGAGGTCTTCACACTGCATTCCGGCATCTGAAAGACAAAAGCTTACCGACTCTTTGCACGCTCCGGAGGCCTTCGGCGCTGCATCCTGCATCTGAAAGACAAAACAAGGTGCGTTTAAAGACATTGGGGAACTTTAATACTCACGTGCCATTACTCCTTTCCACATCAACCCCAGTGGGTATTCCGGCACCCTGCAGCCGCTCCGAACTCGTACCTGCAAAATAAAAGACAGTTAGAGCGCATCGTGAAGCAGGCAACAAGCGCTTACTTACGTGCTTCCAGGCGCTTCTATTCATCATACGGACTCCATCTTCAACTCACTTCAGCCCGTCATCCGCCATCGCCGGAACCTGCAAAACAAGAGACATCATTGCTAAAGACTTTAAAGACAATAGAATTACTCGAAACTTACCGTTCGTGCAGTAAACGACGGACAGCAGTCCTCTGAAGTCAAGAGGCCTGCGCTACCGATCCAGTGAAGAAACTGGTTACAGCACCCTGCCCCGAGGCAGATGGAGAGCTCGGCATTCACTTACCTAAGGTGAGAGCGTTAACCTTTGGGGGTCTACAGGAGAGCAAAAAAGGCAAGAGATAGGGACACCCCAATAACCCCAGTTCATTAATCCCATATTTTCTGTCTGCAGACATCTTACTCTTGAAGTCAGGCATGCAGTGCACAGAGGTCCAGCCCAAAGAGCCAACCGGGTGCTACACATCACCTTTGAAGATACGGTAGTTGCCCAGTCAAGACCGGCGCCTCTGCGAGAATCAGGTGAGCGTTACAAGTGCTTAGCACCAGGAAAGGTAAGAGGTGTCCCACCCATCTTCCTGTCTGTTGTAGATCAAAGTGTCTGTCTGGTTAATTGAGCCATCTGTGGCTTTTGATCAAAGCGCAGGTCTTCCTTGAAGTTTGGGTTAGAACAGACTTCTGTCTACCTCACTTCGTCCCTCTGAAAGGGGTTCGCTCTGCAGGGGTTGCCTACAATAAATAGTGGACCCAGACATGCCATTCACTGTTCTTCAAACAGAGGGTGGGAACTAGCTTCAGGTTGACGCATTGAATTCCAAGAGAAGTTTGTCCTGCCTTCCTCTTGTCCATTCTGCGTTTAAGACTGACGCAGGCCTGTTCCAATGAACTCCTAATAGTATGCGCTGCCACCAGCAGTTTAGACAATAGGAAGGCAGATCCATGGAGCCTTTGATATTTTAATCAGGCTGCCCTTGGCCGGAGGAAGGTGTATCCTTCCCCCTTCTTGAGATGCTTTGATGTACCCATGGCTGTCACATTCCAGCTGAACATTGATATTGATATTTTATTTCTATTGCGCTCGTACATAAGTGTTTCAGAGTGCGACAAGGCAAGGGAGGGGGAACAGGGGAGAACAAAACAGTGATCTTACTAGGCCCAGTGACATTGAGAATGCGCAAGTGCATGGGAGAGGGGGAGGGGAAAAGTGCATGGAAGGGGTGGAGAAGTGGAAAATGCGAAGCAGAGGAGAAACAGATAAATAACAATAAATAAATAATAAAGGCAACAAACCGTGGTAGTGCAGCCAGCAATTTGCAAGTGCTAGGTTGAAGGCAGCAGACAGGGTAGGTCTGATAAGTGCAGGAAAAACAAGGGGGGCGCTGTATGGGTACAGATACAGACCCCAGTGCAAGGGGTGGCCCACAGGCAGTGCGGGAGGGTGGAAGGGTGAGCAGGTACCTGGGCCCAAAGGACAGAGGGTGGCCAGGGGCACGGTGCCAAGAGAGAACAGATCAGCAGGGGAGAGGGGGAGCGAAGGCAGAAAAGAGGAAGGTCTTGAGGTGCTTCCGGAACCGAAGATGGGTACGTTTTAGAGTGGCAGGGAGGCTTTTCCAGAGGGAGGCCCCAGCCGAAGACAGGGATCTACCCCCAGCTTGTTTCTTTGAAAAATGACTGACTCTGAGGGAGTTGGAGGTAGAGGAGCGAAGCGCTTGAGAGGGGAGGTATTTGCGGAGGGATGGCTGAAGGTATTTTGGACCCAGGCCCCAGAAAGCCTTGTGGACAATGCAGATGGTTTTGAATTTAATCCTTGAATCTACTGGGAGCCAATGGAGAGATTTCAGAGCTGGAGAGATGATCCCAGGGCTTGAAGCCAGGGACAGGTCTTGCAGTCCTGTTCTGGATTAGTTGCAGAGGGCAGAGAGTAGAGGCAGGTAGATTTAGAAAGACGCTGTTACAATAGTCCAAGCTAGAGCGAACCAGAGCTTGGGATACCATCAGCTTCTGGGGAAGGAGAGGAAAGGCAGAGTACCTCTGAGGAGGTGCAGGAGGTAATTTGACTTTAGAGACCTCCGAGATGTGGGCGAAGAAGGAAAGGGTGGAGTCATAGATGACTCGGAGATTCTTGGCCTCACAGATGGGAGGAGGAGGGCCAAGGAGGTCGGCCAGAGAGTGAGAGGAAAGGATGGTGAAGGTGTGCCGATGAGGAGGATCTCTGTCTTACTGGTATTCAGACAAAGATCATTGGCGGCACACCAATATTGAATGGCAGTTAGGCAATCGGAGAAGAGAAAGGGAGAGCAGGTGGCAGAGGGCAGCCTGAAAATGAGTTGTCAGCGTAGCACTGGAACTTTGAGCAGAAAGTGCCAATGCAGTGGGCGAGAGTTGCCAGGTATTGGTTGAAAAGCCAGAGCAAGAGGTTAGACCCCTGGGGAACACCACAGGTAGAGAGGAAGATAGATGAAAGGAAGGACCCAAGTTGGACCCGGGAGGGTCGATCTGAGAGGAAAGAGGTCAGCCAGGCCAGAGCACTGATCAGTGTTACCCAGGTTTTCACGGAGACGGTTGAGCAGGATGGTATGGCTGACCCTGTCGAAGGCAGAAGAGCGATCGATGAGGACAGAGGGAATGTTAGAGTCAAGGTTGGAGAGCAGATCTTCACGGATGTTCAGGAGGGCAGTTTCCGTGCTTCTGGCCGCTCTGCAGCCAGACTGGTGGTCATGGAGACAGCCAACAGAATTGGAATGAAGGTTAAGCTGAGAGATGGCTAACGTTTCCAGGAGTTTGCCCAGAAAGGGAGTAATGGAAATTGGGCGATAGTTAGCTTTACAAGAAGGCTCAGCTGTGGGTAAGGGCAAATAATGGGTAAGGGCAGGTAATGACAGGGCAGGACGGCGCCTGTTGGCTGTGTCCTCCCCGGAGTACACTGGACAATGTGTTTGTTGTGGGGTGAGCAGGAAAAATGTGTGCGGAATGGCCCCACACATTTGTAGGCTGATCTCCCATACGTTTTCATTTAAAAAAATCAAAGCCCAGGCAAGCACACACTCCCTGTGCAGATGGTCGATTTCCTCACAAGAGCTCAACACATTCTGCAGATGGTCACAAAATTTCTGATTGCCCAGTGTCGCCCAGCCTTTGACTTCTTGAGGTTGCTCGGCCTCATGGCATCCTGCATTTTCCTAGTGCCAGGGTCTCGCCTGAAAATGAGGTCCCTCCAATGGGCTCTGTTAGGGAGAATTCTCAGAAATGTGCGAATTCCCTTCTACCTTAGAGACCCCCAGCTCTTTTGTTGGACTTTAGGACTTTAGATTTCTAACCTGGAGAAAGTGAGATCTTTTTCCCGCACTCTCATGTATTATTTTTCTGTGATTTGGACCGTTTCCTTTGACGTTGGAGTCTGAAAAACTCCATAGGCATCATCTTTACATTGTGACACACAGCACCTTCATTGCAGTGCCACAGGGAAGTCTCTTAGATTTCCCAAAGGTTTAAATACCTTCTCTTGGTGAAACTACTGTTTCCAAGAGCAGTGAATTGAAATTGACTTTATTTACATTTTGTAACTTTCTAGACCCAGCACACACTACACACTATTTTACAATAGTGCTGGAGAGTTTACTTAGTATCCCTTTTGTCTAGTTTCTCAGGTAACATTTTTATGTAACCCTTTCTACAATTAATGGCTTGTGGCAGTGGTTTACTTTTACTACCATTGTGCGTTTTTACCACGGGCTGCGTTCGCAGCTGCAGTAAGGCACCCATTGGTGTCCATTTTGTCAAACTGGGGCCGTTTTTTTCCCCGTTTCTTGTTGGAAAGGTCCTTCTTGAGATTTACTCTGTGCGCCAAACCAGGTTTGGTTGCTTTGTTTTGTCTTTGGCGGGCTTCACAAGTGAAGCCTGACTCTGGCTCCAGTATGTCCGGCAGTAGCAGGAAGTGAGGGAGTTGCCCAAAACTCTGTGCTTAATCCCCTTGGTTACAGGAATGCACTGAAAGGTGATTGGCCGGCTGGCTGTCCTTGGAGGACAGCCACCCTGCTGTGTGATTGACAGCTAGGCTGGAATGAAAGGGGAAAACCTGCATAAAAGGCAAGGCTTTTTGGCTTGGAAGGCAGAGTCGACCACTGGACAAATCTGAAGAAGAACTTGGAAGAGACGCCTGTTGCAACTTCTGGACCGTTGGTTTGCCTGGTAAAGCCCTGCTGCTGTGCTGAAGCTCTGAATTTGTTTCCACTAGAGAAGCCCTGCAAGGACGACTTCTCCCCTTGGGGTTGGTGGGACCAATCGACCCCAAAGTGACTTCGTCTGGACATCCTCATGAAGCTGGATGGACTTCCGCTGTTGCTGCTGGAACCAAAGTGTCAGGGAGAGGAACACCAGATCGAGTGCATCGCTTTTAAGTCTGCCCCGAGCACCAGGAAGATCCTTCAGACATCCCTGAAGCAGGACTGACCAAGCCTGAGCCTTCAACAGAGTGCTGGACCCCAGATGCGAGGAAAGTCTAAAGTGGTATCCGAGAACCGCAGTGTTGCTATTTGCTGTAGATGTGAGGAGCTGAAACCACGAAGTGCTGCTGAATTGAAGTTTGACCTTTGCTGCCGCTGACGTTCTCCCGGAAGTCCTCCCGCTGGTCTGCAGGACTGAGGCCCAGGAACAGGATCTGCAGAGCCGCACAGGAACAGAAGCCAGCTGGAACCATTTCTTCTAACCAAAGGTACTGTAAACCTAAGAGGACTTACCTCTTGGTGTGTAGCCTTACTGGCTCTCAGTTGAGACTTGTCTTATTTGCCATTGTAGAGTTGCTTGCAGCTTTACCCTTCACAAGCCTCCCAGCTTGTAGCCCTTCAAATGCATCTACACCTACAAACCTTTCTAAAAACATTGTTCGAGACTTTTACTTACCTACAAAGAAGATCTTCAGCTCCCCTAGACTTTGTTCAGCTAACATTGCCTGTCCTGGCTCCCTGAGCAACTCTTCCACCTCTGTCTGTGTGCTGTTGCTTTCCCCCCAGGAAGGGGTTAATTTACTTAGCATTTGAAGGTTTTAAAAAGTACTTACCTGTTCATGAATTATTTTGTAAACCTTTGTTTTATTCCTCTATTCTATCTTTTGCACCCCAAACTCAGTATTGCTCTAAATGTCTCAGTGATGAATCAATGTCCACAGTGTTCTAGCTATTTAAGTCACCTAAGGGTGTAGGCAGTGTCAGTTTGCCATCCCCAATGGGTATCATCTGATTTAGAGAAACAGAGTATGTTTTGAAGTGTATTATAATTGTTACAAGTTTTGCTCCCCTCTGAAGAAAGCTTATATAACTGACTGTTAAATAAATTAATAATTGTTTAGTCAAGGAACCTTGAGTGTAAGTGTTTATTTGAATAACTGTCACTGTGTATCTGTGTTACAAACCGACTGCTCACATTGACCCCTCCTGAGATAAGCCTGGCTGCTCAGCCTCACTACCAATCTCTGCAGTAAAGACTTGTACCAAAGGTTGGATTCCTATTGCCAGGAGGTCAAGGTTGCTGTAGTCTTCCAAAGGATACTGCACACAATCTTGCCTAACAGGCTCTCAGGACACAGTGGTCTCAATTCTAGGGTGACATGTCAGACTTCAGGTTACAAACGGGGTCGCTCAGCATCTTCTGCGGTGGGCCTGAGAGGACAACATTCTGAAGGGAGAACCTTTTTGGCACGCCAACGATCAGACAATCAACTGTCGTTTGTCTCCATCAGAGTCCATACTACACATCTTTCGGAACTGAGGGCAATCAGACTAGCACCGAAGGCCTTTCTGCCCTCTGTTTGGGAAAGAATGTCCTGGTAATGAGGGACAACGCAATGGTCATGTACTACATCAACAGTAGAAGGGGAGTAGGGGTCACTTCCACTGTGCAGAGTCAATGCAGCTGTGGGTCTGGGCAATACAAGAAGGAAACTCTCTATCGGCAGTTCACCTAGCCAGAGAGAAGAACACTGTGGTGGATGCTCTGAGCAGGCAGAGCACAGGCTCCCACGAGTGGGCTCTAACTCTGGAAGTCCTTCAAGAGATCGTCACCCTTGGGGAACCCTTCAAGTGGATCTGTTCGCGACCAGTGTCAACCATAAGTGCGAACTGTTATGCCCCAGGGAATTTTCCCCAAGAGGAGCTGTAGGAGATGCGTTTGTGGTGGACTGGGAGTTTCCATTCCTGTACGTGTTTCCTTCAGTCCCAGTCATTCCTCATGTGATCAGGAGGTTGAGTAAGTTCGGGAAATCCATGAACCTAATTGCCCCATATCGGGCCAGGAGGACGTGGTAACCAGACCTTCTGGACATGTCCATTTGCCCTCCAATACGTCTTCCACAAAGTGGAGACGACCTCTCGCAAGAGGAAGTTCAGGTTCGCCATGTCAAGGCACTCAGCCTTCACACGTGGTTTCTGAGCGGCTGAGGTATAGAATTGAGACCTCTCAGATGACGTAATGGAGATTTTGCTTTCTGCCAGGCGGCCAGCAACCTTTGTACTGCTGCGCTTGGGACACATTCTGCAGCTGGTGCAGGGATAAGAATGTGGATCATTTTGTATGCAAAACACCAGAGGTGTTCGTTTCTGCTGCATTTGGCAAATCTGGGCCTCCGGTTGTAACCATAAAAGGTTATTTAGCTGTGCTTTCCATCTTCGAGTGTTCGTCTGAGGAAACATCATATTTTAAAATACCTTTGATAAAATTTCTAAAGGTACTCACTAATGTGTTCCCTCCATCTCCTTTTCAGGTTCCTGTTTTGGTCCTTAATCTTGTTTTGAAATTTCTGTGTCCACCATTTGAACCACTCCATTTATGTCTTTTAAGACTCGAAACCATCCAACTCATTAAAAACCATCTTTTTAGTAATGTTAACATCACCCCATAGGGTGAGTGAGTTGCCGGCACTATCTTCTAAACCACCTTCTAGGTTTTTATTTTATAAGGACACGGTCATCCTTAATGTCTAACTTTTTATTCCTATCTAAGATTAGATCAGATATTGATCTGGGACAAAAGTTAGTATTACCTAATTTTTACCCACCACCTCATCCTGGCAAGGAAGAAGAAAGGTTACACAGACTAGGCCCAATAAGGGCTCTGAGTTTCTACATTTCAAGGATGTCAGTTTCGTTTAGGTGACCAACTCTTTATAGGATTTACTTGTCATAGACTGGGACAGGCTGTAACTAAGCAAACCTTGTCCATATGGATTATTTTAGCTATTATTGAATGCTATAGACTGGCTGGGAAAGATCCCACATAAGTCTTGAGTGTCCATTCCAGGGCATTACTACTTCTGCTCTGCAAAGAGGGGTTCCAATAAATATTTGTGAAGCAGCCACTTGGTCTATCATTCACACGTGTACAAAGCATTACTGCCTTGATTCCACCTTAAGTCATGTTGGAAGCTTTGGGAAAGCAGTGCTTCATTCGTTTCATAACAACCCTTGATGACAAAATTCGTATTCCCTCTGCCAAAAACAATACTGCTTTGGGTGTCTATCATAGATGAGGAATACGTGGGAGGACACAATCCATTTGAAGAACAAGTTACTTACCACTGGTAATGTTCTTTCGACTGGATGTTCCTCCCACATATTCCTCATCGCTGCTCCCAGACTACCCTGCAGTACAATTTCCATGTTATTGGAGTTTAAGCTCCTTCAGAATCTAGAATTGTCTAAACCACATTAATGCTCGTAGTTGTACTGTACAAAAACACAAAAAAAAAACAAGACTGAAGCCAACGGGCGCCTCGCGTTCCATATATACCTTCGATGATGTCATCCTCGAGATGGAGGCCTTCGAGGGACATCGATTCTACAGCATAGACGCACAGCGCCCTCTACCGAAAAAACATTCCGAAGCAGCTGAAGCTGGATTTAGGAGATACCATTGATGAGTAATATCCAGACAAAAGAAAGTTACCAGCGGTAACTAACTTGTTTTTTTGAGGCTTGTGGATCTGCTTAGATCACATGATCTGTATAGTCGGACGTCTAGTGGTAGTGGCAGAGTGTTAAAAGATTTGTTTTCGAAACTCAAACGGACGTCGACAGGCCATATTAGTAATACTATCCCTAGTGTGACGTGTAATGTACCCATGGTCCTTCACGTGTTGAAGTCCCTCAGCTTGTTTCTTTCCGCCATTCGTAGTCTGTCGCAAGTTGCAGAGTTCCTTTCAGGCTGATGCCTTTTGGTTAGTTGAAGTTTATTCGTAGACTTCTCTTTTCTTTCTTTACTGTCCACTTGTTGCTGCAGCATCATCCCACTCCATTACCACCATTGGCAAACAGCTCCATTGTTGACAAAGCCCGACTGACTCGGCGATCTGACACGTGCTTCACAGGCCTCTTCGGGCCTCGGCCCTTACGGTACACAGAGCGGGGGGAGGTCTCATATAGCTAATCCATTTAGAGAATGCATATTCGCCCACCCCATCTTCCCTTTTGTCGCCAAACTGCCCTTTACATTTATTATGGAAAACACCCCTTTTGAAATGTTGCCCTTCCTGCCATTGTAAGTTCCTGTGAAAGGATGCACACTGAGTGTGCAACTATTGTCCCTCTAGGGATCACCCAGAAAAGCTTTACAAGTCCTGAAAACATTTCTGCCCTAAAACTCTTAAGACTGTGCTGGGCTGTCCACCCCATGCAGGCCGAATCCTCCATTGACGTGACTGGGGAATCCAGCGAGGGACGAATTGGTGTCCATAGTGACACCAAACGTGAACCACGGTTTGTTGGAACCCCATGTGCAGCCCCCTGACTCCACTACGCAGGCCTGCGGCTCTGAGATGGAGACTACACCCGGCGGCCATAGCATACACACTTCCAAACACACAGCCCAAGGCCGACCTTCGGCGAAATCGTCGACCATCGAAGCTAAAGCTGTGTCTGCAGAAAAAGCCTCTAGATCTTCCGTGTCCTCTGAGCCATCGCTTATGCTTTCGCCTCATGACAGGCCTCCAAAAATGGCTTCAAAATTCTGTTCGGACACCATGCATAAAAAAATCCCGCCTTTCACACGCGAAAAAACAGGCAGTGAAAGGCGCATCAGCGTCTCCCAAACATACGCCGAAAATGCCGAAACGTAATAAAAGAAATATGTCCCTGCTACCCTATTAAAGACGAAATCACAGAAAAAAACAAAATCCTCTGCGCCTTTATCGACAGACCTCGGGCTCCCAGGATATGGGTTCCTCCTCCTCCCCTACAGATACTCTCAGGGGCCGTGCAACACAAAAAGCAAGCACCCTCCCATACCACCTCTACCCCTTCAGGGTTTCCACCCTCCTATGAGAGGACCCCAGAACAAATTCAACAAAATTATGAAAAGAATGTCGTGCTTTGACTTCATGGACAAGCACCCTGAAGTACCTACGTCCCTTAGAGATGCCTTCCAGTCAGGGGCTGCAAAACATCAACCCCCTGCCAAAAAACCAAGTTTCGACACCCTTCATCCCAGCACTTCCGCCTAGGGCCCTCCAGCCTCCCTCTATCAAGACCCCTCTCAGGACATGGATGCTATGGACCGCTCAGGGTCACGATACCCCACCTCCCAAGTAGACCTGGAAGATCAGTTTAGTCGGGACCAATACTACGATATCTGTCATCCAGTTGCCTGACCACCAAGATCAGCCTGTAGCAGATTAACCTGTAGATAATCAGCTTCAATACAACAAACTGCTTCTGAAGGCTGCCCAACGTTTCAATATTGGCACCAAAGAGGAACAAGGAGACAGACTTTGTGGAGGACATTCTTGGTGAAAAGAAATCTGCCACTCAGTTTATTACACAGTTACAATCCATACAAAGACGTATACAGCCCTCCTTACTTATGCCTAACCTCACAAGGGCGGTTAACCCTGGAATTGAAAAATTATTCAGGCCAGCGCCCACAGAACCCTACATTAGGAGTCAGGCAAACCTGATTCACTTGTCACCAGTACTAGAAAGAGGGTTGGTACTCAACTGGCCTCGGCTGAAGCCCCGCCAGATAAAGTAAAATGATTTACACTTTTGGATGGAAGATTGAATCCTCTGCGGCATCTCAGGCTAGATTTGTGAATAATTCTACCCTCCTAACTAGTTATGGCTGCCAGAAGTGAGATGAGTTGCAACACCAGATTGTGGCGGTTCCAGAAGCACCATTCAGAAGGCAAGTGATTGTCTAATTGTATCCTTAAAAACATCCTCGACGCAGAAGATGATGCGGGCCGCATCATTGCAGATGGCACACTTATCAAGTGCCATCCCTGAGTTAGACAGTCTGGATTTAAATTAGAGACACAAGCCACCCTGCTTAACATGCCTGTGGAACCTAATGCCCTCTTCAGCAAGGCAGTAGACGATGCCTTCAAAAGCACAAAGGAAGAGTATGATACTCTGAAGTCCCTCGACAACTAACCAACAAACCCTACTTTCATCTGGGTTCCTCCAACACCTAGAGGTTTCGGGTCAGGGCACGCAATACTCTTCCGGATGAAATAAGGGCAGCCAGTCTTCGACATGGGGCCCTTCACAAGGACAATCTTCCTTGTCTAACTTTCAAAGAAGACATAAAGATCCAGATTAAGAGGCAGAACCTCACCTGGGAGAGGCTCCACCCCTCCGAAGCAATGACGCACCGCTACAGGTCCCGTCCCATGCCACTCCAGTAGGTCACATCTCGCACTTCACCCTGGCATGTGAGGGGATCACGTCAGACAAGTGGGTGTTGTCCACCGTAACAGGTGGGTTATGCATCGAACATCTGCAAAAACCACCCAACCGCCTGCTAAGACACAGAAAAATGCCAGAAGAACGGCGCTTACTATTGGAGGAAGTAAAGACCCTGCTGGCAAGACGCCATAGAAATCGTCCGAGAAAATCAGGTAAACCAGGGTATTTATTCAAACAAATATTAAACAAATATCAAACCTGAAATGTTTTGCATGACCACGCTTCAGGAGGTAATCCCCCTCTTAAAACGGGGGGATTACACTGCAACATTGTATATGAAATATGCATCCTTTCATATTTCAAGGTTCCCAGCGCATAGGCAATGCCAGCAATTCAAAATAGCGGGAGTTCACTACCAGTTCAAAGTGCTCCCCTTTGCCATGGCCCCAGCCCCAACAGTAGTAGCAGCACACCTCTGCAGAGAGTCAATCCCAGTGTATCCATATCAAGCAGATTGGCTAATCACTAGGGACTCTCCTCATATTTGCAGACTAAACACCCAAAGAACGATAAACTTTCTTTTCCAATTGGGTTTCTCCATCAACAAGAAAAAAATCGTCTAGTTCCCAGCCAAATAAAACCATTACTGGGAGCCATTTTAAAGACGAGAGGAGTGGTCTTTCACATCAACCGAGAGAGTACAAAGGATGTTGCTGCAAGTACCTTATTACAAAGCCGGTCACCAGATAACGGTACGCAAAGCAGTGCGCTTGATCGGGATGATGGCCTCAGGCATTCACTTGGTTCCACACACACGTCTGCTAATGCTCCCAATGCAGGAGTGGTTAGCGAACAATGGTCTCAGGCAAGTGGTCAGTGGGACGATCTAGTGGTTGTTTCACTAACCCTGGTACAGCCTCTTCGCTGGTGGTCCAGGGACAACCTGCTAAAAGAAACTTTCTCGCATTCCACCATCACAAGCGTCCTGACAAGACTTCTCACTTGCCAGTTTGGGAGCTCACTTCCTCCATCACACAGCCAGTGGACATAAACCCCAGCCTAAAGTCACATCAATGTCCTAGAACTTGTGGCAGTTCTCAAGGCTCTGCAAGCCTTTCAGCAACATCTTATAGGTCAAACAGTGCAAGTCTTCACAGACAGCACCACTGCCATGTTCTACATATACCAGCAGGGAGGTACACACTCCAAGTCTGTCCAGGCTATCCCAGAAAATATGGAAGTGGGCACTGTGAGAAACCTGAAGGTGTCTCACCTGCTAGTCCCCGGGGGATCTGTCATCCAGGTGTCCAGGACACGGCCATCGCTATTGGATCCAGTTCCTGGTGGTGGACCAGTGCGGGAGTATCACCTGGATGGGGGATTTGTGGGAGGCGGGTTGAGGGGGTTCCTCGGGCAGTGGAAGTGGGACACCGACGGGTGAGACACGGTACCCCCTTCCTTATAGCACCTTTTCCCCATCCTACCATGTAGGATATTCAGACGCTCAAACCCCCCACCCCCTTCCGACACAAACACTTTCTTACACCATGAAAGACAAGACTATAACACTGGGGCCAGTTACCTGGTGTGTCCCAACACAAGTATCGCGCAGAGTCAGGCAATTGACAATAACTACACACACACACCTGACGGCCCTTTCCCCTTCCCCACAGGGATAAAAGGTAGAGCACGAGAGCACACTTTAAGCAAGGCAAAACACACACGGTGGCGGCTGTTCCAGGGCGGCAGTTCAAAAGGAGGAGAAAGGGCAGCTTGACTGAAAAAGGACAACAAGGAGGAACGTGCCTTTGCCCTTTTAGACCCAGACCTGCAAAGCCTTGGAAAGAGGAATTCTAAAAACAGGAACTACAGCTAGCTTGTGGTGTAACAGATGTCATCGGTGTACAGAGCCCTCCCACACTGCTAACCAAGGCGGAGGGAGGCGCTTGCTACAGTGGTACGGTCCTTGACTCCAGAGACAAACGACAAGGAGTTCAGAGCAGCCAGTGGGTCGGAGGGAGAACCAATAATGGACCAAGCTGTGTCGAGCTAAGGTTGCAATTTGCAACATGATTTGAACAAAGGAAATAACTGTTGCTGAACTTTTAAAACCCAGGGAAAGACCAGCTGCAGTGTGGTCTGGCACCACGTCGGCGCTTATTCGAAAGACTCTGATTGGTCCCCTTTTGATAAAACTACAAATACCAAGACGCCCTAGGAGAACCCGACATAGGAGGTCAAAGAAGTTATACAATGGTCGAGTAAAACCCTTTGTACAGTCGAAAGTCTTTGACCTGTAACCAAGAGGAAAACTAAGGGAATCCTGCATTCTGGGATAGCAAAGCGAACTTTGTAACTGGCAAATGTGAACCCGACTGAGGGATGCCTGCAAAGCAGGGTGAAATACGATAACCCTGTGAACATTGTGTTGACAAGAGTGAACCCGACTGACGGATGTCCACAGTGAAAGGTTGTTTAAAAGGACATTGAGTCTTGTGAATACTACAGGTAATTGATTTTTTGATTAAAAGGCCGTAATGAACCGGATGTTGGGAGGCTAACATTCAAGAGGATCAGAGCCCGGTTGAGGGGGGGATCCAGAGGTGAAGAGTCATCACCCAATGTACAGAATACAGAAAGGAACTTTTGTTTGATTATTGTTGACCCATCAGGCCCTCGGCAGCAAGAGACTTTGTAGAAAAGAGGCTTGACCACCAAAAGTCCTGATATCGCTGAAAGGAACTGTACCCTCGTGCTGGAGAAGCCCAGGATTGTGCTGTGCTAGAGAGTCCCGCCTTGTCCTAAAAACGTGAGGTAGACAGACCCTGGCTATAAAATCCGGACTTATCAGTTTGGGAACTCTTCTTTCTTTTCTGGTGAATATTATCCCGCACTATGTTTGTAATTTAGCGGTAAGGATTGGCAATAGTTTTTTAGTATAAATCCTTTTTATTTGTCAAGACACCACTAGGACTGCCTTATTATTTGATGGTCGTAGCTTGCTCCCATTTTAGATTTAGGTTTAGATTAGGCTTTTTTCTCACCTATTTATACAGTTTAATAAACACCCTTGAATTGTGATCACTTGTCTCTGTTTTTACTGTTGCCACCATGAATTCCTTACAGCACTCAGACGGAACATATTCCTAAACTCTCAACACATTCCAGGGGGTACTCGATGCTCTGGTAGACACCCTGAGCAGATACCGTCTACCAGAAGAACATGAGTGGCAACTCAACAGGGAAATTCTAGATGGAATCTTCCCCCAATGGGGACATCCTCCCTTAGACTTTTTTCGCCACAAGCTTAAACGCACAATGGCTGGACTTTGCATCCCAGTTTCCCCAACCAGGGTCCAATGGGAACGCCCTGTGGATGAACTGGTCAGGGAAATGTCCTTATGCTTTGCCCCCCACCCCCAAAACACCACTTCTGAGCAGAGTAGTGCACGAAATGCACCAGGAACAAGCTACTCTAATCCTTGTTGCTGCTATGTGGGCGAAACAACCTTAGTTTCCACATCTGCTCAAACTGGCAATGTGCAACTCGATCAAGCTCCTGTGCCAACAAGACACAAGGGAGCATCTCTCCCCCCTCATTCTCAATCTATGGAACTTGGCAGCCTGGCTCTTGAAGTCATACAGTTCGGCCCCTTAAATCTTCCACGATGATGCATGGATATTCTAAAGGATGCACTGAAATCCAACACCAGACCCTGATATTTCAACAAGTGGAAGAGATTTGTTCTATGGTGCAGGTCACAGTCCATAAACTCAGTAGAATGTTTCCCAGCTAACATTCTGCATTACATGCTTTACCTACTAGCCTCTGGCCTTGTATTCAACTCCATCAAAGTACACCTTGTGGCTCTGTCAGTTGTCGGCTTACACGATTTCACAAAACATTGTCCTGGTGGAAAGTTCCTGTTATTAAAGCATTCATGGAAGGGTAAAGAGGCTATACCCTCCCGTCTCTAACCCTCCACCGCTTTGGGATCTTAATGTCGTGCTCTCCAAACTCATGGGTCTGCCCTTTGAGCCTATGCTCAAGGCCAGCCTAAAACATATGACTTACAAAACTGCATTCTAGTAGCCATCACCTCTATAAGACAAATTTGTGAGCTACAGGCTTTATCCATTCAAGGCCCTTCATAATCCTCAAGTTGTCCTCAGAACACACCCTCGGTTTTCACCTAAGTTAATTTCAAAGTTCCTTGTTAACCAATATATGGAACTACCGTCTTTCAAAATCCATCTAACTCTGCTGAAAGGAGCCTCCATACGCTTGATTCACAGAGGGCGGTCTACCCCCTAAGGAAAACAGACCAACTCTTTGTTTCCATAGCACCTGGGAGAGAATGCTATCATATATCAAAAAACGCCATCTCCAGATGGATAGTCAAGTGCATACAGCTCTGCTATTCCCTATCCAAAAGAGTTTTAGCTTTCACGCCCAGGGCTCACTCTACCAGAGGTAAAGGAGCTACCTTAGTCTTCATTGCAAACGTCCCTCTAGATGCCATTTGTAAAGCCACTACATGGGGTTCCATTCATTCTTTCCCACTGCATTGGCACTCGATCTAAAGCAGATTCACAGGTGGGACAAGCTGTTCTAAAACATCTATTTGCCGCTGTACCTTTTCAAATCCCACTTCGTTCTTCAGATACTGCTCACTAATCTATGCAGAGCATGTGATCTAAGCAGATCTACAGGCTTCCTTGTGAGAGGACCAAGGCTTGGACAGTGAATCTGAAGTTGTTTTCTGGGATGAAGGGCTTGATTTTCTGCATGTTGGTACCAAGCCATTTGTCTTCCTTGCTATCTAGTGTTTGAAGGAGAGGCGTCCGTCGATGTCAACCCAAAGGGATTTAGCGCAGGTGGCCAGCTAGGTTATGAAGCCCTCTAGGTGCATATCAGAGAGCCAGGTCTGGATGTTTGGTGTTGGTCAGCAGTAGGCATTCAGTCTTTGAGGTGTTGAGCTTTAGGTAAACTCTGGACATCAACGACTGTATCAATGAGAAGCAGGCCCTGAGCCTGTGGATGTCTTCGAGGGAGAATGAGGTATAGCTGCTTCCTCTGCCTATTGGTGGATGTGGTGTGGGGGGTGGAGAGGGAGGGGGTTCAAGAGGTTTTAAGATCATGGGGGAGAGGATGGATGCTTGCGAGCTCCCCAGCTGGGCATAGTTGGTGATCTGGAGGAGTCCATTTTCACAATCTGGTGCCGATTAGCAAAGGACAATTGGAACCAGCCGAGGACGATTGTGCTGATCCCCATGCGGCGATGTAGATTTTCAGTGATTGTCTGGTAGTCTATTGTGTCAAATGCTGCTGGAAGTCTAGGAGATCCAGGTGCCAAGGATAGCCATCATCAAGGATTTTAAGGGTGTGTCACCTTAATGTTAGTATCTGTGCTGCAACTGGGTCTGAAGCCAGATTAGTAGTACTGAATGAGGCTGTTAGCTTTGATGTTTTGGAGGAGTTGAATGGCTGCTGCTTTCTCAAGGATTTTACCCAGGAAAAGAGGATGGGGCAGTAGTTACTGAGGTAGTCCGGGTTCAGTGTTGGTTTCTTGAGAAGCGAGAGGAATTTTCCGGTCTTGAGGGTCGAGGGGAAGGTCCCTTGAGTTAGGGAGCGGTTGACGATTGTAAGTTAAGGGAGGAGTGCTTCAGTCGGAAGTGTCTCGAGTACTTGGGCAGGGAGGATGTTGTCTGCATACAATGTGGCTTTGAGGATGCTATAATGGCAGTGAGGTCTTCCATAATAAGTGTCTTGAAAGTTGTCCAGGTAATTGTGGTTTTGGGAGGTGTAGTGTGTAGTCATTTGTAGCATTGGTGTCTGTGTTGGTGGATCATGCTGATTTTATTGATGGTTAAAGAGTTGATGGCAGTGTATTTCGCGATGGAATGCAGTATTGGACGTGCGGGCAGAGGGTTGTAGTGCCGGATGGCTTTGGCAAATGCTCTGCTACCATTGTTGGCCTTGGCTATGGTGTTGATGGTGGTTGGCCTTGGCAGTAGTGCTCAGTCATCTGCGTGTAGCACAGAAGTCCTTTAAGCAGGGTGAGGGTGGATGCACTGCAGGATTTTTGCCAAGTCTTCTCTTGTTTTTTGATGGTTCGTTTATTGAAGTTGAGGTCTTGAGTGTACAAGGGTGCGGAATGTTTAAGCTTGAGGGTTTGTTCAATGGGGCACGGCAGTTGATGATGGAGTGTGGTGTTGAATTTTTGGAGGCGCGAGTAGCAGTCCTGGTTAGTCCAAGGTAGGTCGGCCCACGTGAAGTGGAGTTTAGCTAGGTCTTCCTTGAGAGCCTCCACTGCGAAGTTCTTGAATGATCTGAGCAGGCTCAGACTTGCCTATAGGACAATAGGCCCATGGCCAAACCAAAAACACAAAATGCTGGTGTGGGCCAGTTTCTTTTGGTCAAAGAGGGCTACTTTCTTGGCCAATGTGGGCCATTTTGATGAGCTAGTTCACTATGCGGCTAGTAGTTTTGACCAGTGTTGCTAAATAAATATTCTTTAAAATGCACAGCTTGCATCACATTTTAGCCAAAATCTCCCCCTTGGGTACTATTCAAACAGTGTCAGAAAAGGAATGAATAGCTATTTGCAACTGTGGGGCACTTTTAGATTGGTGCCCGAGACAATATTATGGCCCAGTCCAACCCTGGATCTGAGGGCTTGTTTGCAGGGTTTCTGATGGGTTTGCTTGACTGGCATGGTGAAACTAATGTCCAAGGGGATTGCCAGATGGTTGGACCAGGTAAGCAGGATTGGAGAGCTGTGTTAAAGGGTGGGCAGCGAGGCGATATTGATATTACCTTTCTTATGAGTTAGGTAGGCAGTGGAGATCAACTTTAATTGACTTGGTTTCTGGGCTGCCAAGGATGTTGAAGTTGTTCCGGAAGATGTTATTTGAATGCGTGAGCGACATGGTAGAGACCAAGTCTGTGAAGTCTTCGATGAAGGAGGTGTTTGGCTTGGGTGGTCTGTAGATGAGGTGACAAGTAACTGTGTCCTTTGCAGCGAGCGGGAAGTAGCTGGAAAGCCAGTGGCGCGACGTTCAGTTGGGTGCATGGCCATGAAGCCTTGTGAATTATGGCCAGACCTCTTTATTGATTTGTTTATTTGACACTTTATTTTTTTGTTCTCCCATTTATTCATTTCAAACTTTACTATTGGTTTGTAAACCTTTAAGATTTAATGACTGAAGGTTAAGCTTGTTATGATTAAAAAGATCAAAATGGTTAAATTGATTTAAAAAGGTTGGTGCGGCACAGCACAATGCTGGACGAATGGCAGTGCTGACGATGTCTGGTGTAATCCTATCAATGGATAATGTTGAGCTTTATTGCATCCTCTGAACTGTTAGCTAATGGTTGTTGCATCTGACTCACTTAATGACAAAAAAAATGGAGTGTCTACATAATACAGTAGTACAAATATGTGTATCTACTGTGCAAGTTAATAAAAACATCCAAGCAGTATAGAGGTAACCTTTCTAAAATGTTTTTGCATGTGACCCCTCCACCCCCAACAGATGGGTTCACAAGAGCCTTCCAGGATCAGCTGGGCACCCTGGTTCACTTGTTTAGGCCTAGTGAAGTCCCAGGAGCAAGCTTATCCTTACTGGGTAAGATTTAATGTTAAATGTGCAAAAACAATAGGTCTGCCTCACATTTTTTAGGATTCACCCGTCAGTTGTAAGAACATTTTAAGAGCCATAGTTTACTCAACAAGTCTTTGGGTTGGTGCTGAAAATTCTGGTGTTGAAAATGGCGACCTCCATGCCATGTAGGCTGACTTTGTAGCTACTGGAGATGATCAGGGCTAAAGAAATGGTGGCCTGATTGTTGTATCTGTGACGTGTGATGGCATTCTGGCAAAGTTCCAAGTTGGAATGCCATCACACTCACACTTTTGACAGTTGATCTATGTGGGCACCACACTAGATATTCACTGCTGCTTCTGGACCTTGTATATTAAATACATTACTTCAGAACTTACCATGCAGTGGTAGTCAACACGTCTACTTCCAACTCTCACTACTCGAATAGTTTCATAATATAGGGAACGTCCATAAGGAACACCAAATTGTTTTCACTCTCAACATCCCCGACTCTGACCGAACACTCTGTACTTCCCATTCCATTTTCTTTAACCTTCCTCTGTCCCTCTACTGACATCCAATGAGGATATATTCCTCTCCCTCATCTTTTCAGAAGGAGAAACTCCTGTGGTGTCTCTGTACGCCACCACCATTTCACAAATATTCTCTCCACTCCATTAATATGCTCCTCCAACCCATTTGTACTGGAATTGTACAATGCCGTTCTATTTTCAATACAATGACTAGCTAAATAGTTTTGCATTTCGCGAGAAACCAACTGTACACCATTGTCTGATATGATGATCTTGGGTTATCCTTCCTTTGCAAGCAGTTTCTCCGTATAGTCTTTTACACTTCTCGTCCTTGGGTTCTCTACAAGCTCCACATCAAACCATCATGAATCATAATTCACAAATACTATTGCAAACATACTTTTTTGACATAAATAACATGAAATCAGTTGCCACCTTTTCCCATACGCAGTCAGATATATCACTTTTTCCCTGCTCTACATTCTGAGTTTTCAATGACTTGTCACTCATACTACAAGGGACACATTCCCCGCACCTCTTCACCAATTTAATCCATCCCAGGCTACCAGTACTTCGCTCTCAATGTCCGCTTGGTCAAACTATTCCCCATGTGACCACAATGAGCATGCTTGGTAAGTTCCTTCCTCAAAGCGTTAGGGGGTATCAATCTTTCTCCTCTTGCCAACCGTGATTTTGAACTGCGCAGTTCCCCTTTCGCTTTATAATATGGCAAACTCTTTACTTCTGCCATCTTCTGCCCCTGCATGACAATTGGTATAAACACCCATCATTTCTCCAGCTTTGTTAATTTCTTCCAACCAAACCGACCTGGTGAACATATCACTTTCAGTTTCCTCCACCTGTGCAATCTACACCTCACATAAATAAATGTCTTGCTCCTTCACTTCCATTGGGGACCTTGACAAAGTTTGCTACTACATTACACCAACCAGGAATATGCTTCACCACAAAATTGTAGTCTTGCAATCCTTGGTGTCGCCAGTCCTGATCCCCTTATAGAGAACACATGAATTAATGGTGTATGATCACTCCTAATCTTGTACGGCATTCCCCAAACACATGTCCTAAAATATCTGGATGCCAGGCTCTTTCCATAGTAGAATACTTCGCCTGTCTTTCTGTGAAGGCCCTAGATGCAAATGCTATAGGTACTTCTGCACCTTTACAGATTTGACTAAGTACTGCTCCTAATCCACGTATATATATGCATCTATTATTGAAATTGTTTCAGCTGCTGGATCAATCCTGTACAACATAGGAGTGTTTGCTGCCTCCTCCATTTTTCTAAATGCCTTCTATTTACCCCACACAAAACCTTTCTTCACAGCACACTTGGCTGCAAAATAATTCTCAACAGATTTCACATAGTACTCTGAGTCCCAAGAATGATTCTCATCCTTATTCTCTAGGGTTTCACATAGAGAAAAGCATGAAAATCCCTCCTTTGTTACTACATGTCCCAGCTGGGATACTTTATGTACTTTGAGCTGACCTGTTTCCCTTTTTACTGTCTGACCTGCCTGCCTCATCCTTCAACACCTCATACACTCTTGCATCATACTCTCCCTCATTCTTTGCTCCCACCAAAATGCCATCCTGAAGACATTTGACCATGGGACCATCTCCAAAGAAGTTCTCAACCTGCTACCTGGCCATAGTCCCAAATAACTTCTGCACAGATTCTTTCTTGATTTAAGCTCGTCGTCGCAATAGGTTGACATTTCCTCACTATTAGAAAATGTTTTTTTTTTCTTCTTCTTTACACTGTAAGTCTTACTGCCAGAAAACAAAATCTTCCACTCGTTTTGGCTTCTTTATGATGGTCGTCTCATTTGCCTGCACATTCCTAACCTCAACATGGCCACTGATGAAAACAATCCACCAGGCATACCAATCTTTGCCTGACTAGTCAATGGTGTCTTCTCCTTCGTACATATGTACAAGCAGATCATCTTTTTTTTTCTTGTGGCCCTGCTCACCAATCTACCTCTGACCAGTCTACCTCTGACTATGCATGTCTCCTCTTGAATCAAGTAGGCGATCCTGCCCTTAGCCATGATACAGCCTGCCTTCAATGCAGATTGTACAACCTGGTACAGAACAGCTCCCACTTACTGCTCGGCGCCCAGGGCTCATGTCCCGTTATATTGCTGATCGCAATAGACCCTGCCACCTCACCATCTACCAACCAGACCATTACCTGAGAAATGTCCCGCTGCTTGGGGTTCTCAATGTCTGTTCCTTGCTACTTGTCACCAATAAATGTGGTAAGATGAATAAGACACTCACCGCCTGGTAAGTTCTGAAGTAATTTATTTCAAATATAAGGACACCAGCAGAACTGTACATCTAGTGCGGTGCCCTCATAGAATGCGATCGCGCACACACGATAGTTGAACTAACTTAGAACCTTGACAGAAAGCAATGGCGTGCCATTGATACAGCACTAATGCTGGGCTATTTTGTCACTGTCTAGCAGTTGACCACAGCGGTCATTAAAGGGAGGTGTAGACAATGGTCCAGTGGTACTGGTTTGGTAAGCCTGGGGTTCTTCTTGGTCACAGGGAATCTTAGTTCAAATGTCTTTGCATTTGACGTGGCTTTCGATCAATGGGGCCCTTTCTCTACTCATTAAGTGCACTGTGGTCATTCATGTTAGGCCGCACAGTGTTAAACTGTAAGGCAAATTCTCGGAGTAGGGGGCCCTGGATGCCTGTAACTTAGCTGTACTTGCCTGGTCGGGAAGGAGCGCTGATTTCAGAGTTCCCTCTCGTCAGTTGAAGGCTGGGATCTGCATATCCCAGCAACACATTGCCTTAAAAGTGTGATCTTGGCAGGATGCTGCTGTGGAGCCCCCTCGCCATCGTTTTTGGTTTAAGTCCGCTTCTCACTTGCCCCAATGATTGCCAAAAGTTAAGATACAGATATCTCTATCTTATATGGGAAGTTATACGATCATCACCAAATTCATTAATGCCTTGTTTGCCTCCTGCTCTGTCCCAAAAGCCATTAAAGAAGCTTGGATGATGGATGAACCCAGGGGGCGCAGGGGTGATGGCTGCCTGATCGTTCGGCTCCACTGAAGCCCCGAGAGATTTGTGGAGTAAACTGCGATAAAAGGACGTTATCCTCCTACAAAGGCTGAATCCAGGTGGGGGAAATCCTGGGGACTCCGGCGATACCTTCCCGAGCTCTGGGGGTGCCCGGGTCCTCGAGATATTTGACTTGGAGCTTCCGCGCTCCCCCTCTCCCCTCCAGGCCTGTGCCGCGCACGAGGTGAAGCTCCGTCACCGGGCCCCTCCTCTCCTCGGATGGGCGCTGCGCCTGGATCAATCTGAGGAATCGACACCCTGCGCCTCTGCCGGCATCGCTGAAAGCCTGTGGGAGCCCCTCAGAGACCGAAGCCCTCATCCGACGAGCCCACCTTCAGCTCCCGCTGCGGTGGTTTTGGACGACAGTACGCCCCGGGCTTCTGCAGCCGGACCCCGGCCTGCCGCACACACATCTGTGTATCTTGGCCCGTCGCGGGAGCTCGCCCGGGCCCCTTCCTCTCCTCGCCCCCCCATCTTTGCAACAACTACCATAAGGACTCCCTCCCCCCCCCCCCCCCCCCCCAGCTGCTGCTGCGACACAACCCTCAGAGGCCTACACCTAACAGGCCCGCGACGCGGGAGCATGCCTGGGCCCCTCTGCGGAGTGCCGGGGCCCATCGTGGGGTTCACCACCCTATTTAGGGGCCTACTACTTGCCATCCACAGCGACTACCGCCCTGGCGACCTTTGAACGCACCCACGGGCCCCACATCGGAGCATCTGTGAGTACTGGCTGTCGGGGGGGGGGGGGCGGGGGCGGGACAGAGGGGGGTATTGGGGCCTGACCCGCCCGTCCTAACCACCACACGTCATCGGAGTTGGTACGGAACCGGGGGGACCGTCTCCCCGAGCCCCGGGGGGAGACCTCGAGAAACATTGGGAAACCACGAAGATCTAGAGGTGGAGACACCCCCATGAGTTGGAAAGAAACCCTGGCAGGATACCAATTCACTCCCCGAAAACAAGAGATGGAGATCAACTCCCCACCTACGCCAACCCCTGACATGAACACCATGCAGAACAATATCCAGACAATCCTATACGAAATCAGGGGGATGAGAACGGACATGGGAGCCAAGCTGGCCGACCTCACCACCAAGGTCTCCACATTGGAGGACAGAATGGAGGGGCTAGAGAATAACCAGGCGTCCACTGACTTCTTGGAGGCTCAGATGGAGGCAAGGTTTAAAGAGATGCAGCGGTGCGAGGGGGAACTCCGCCTCAAAGTGGATGACATGGAAAATCATGAACGGAGATGTAACCTGCGATTCTTCGGCCTGACGGAGGTGGAGGGGCAGACCCAGACCGGCCTAGAGGGCAAAGTGCAGGAGATCCTTAGGATTGTCTTGGGAACTGACTCCGGGGAAACCATCCTGATTGATGGGGTTCATCGAGCTGGCGGAGGCGCTAGGGGCCCACGCTCCGTGCTTGCGAAGTTCCACTATTACAGAGACAAAGCAACAATACTTGAAAGAGCTAGAACCCTAAGAGAGATACAATACGACAACTCCAGGGTGGCAATCTACCAGGACCTATCCGCCCTCACGCTACAAATGAGGAAAAAATGCGGTCCGATCACTAGGTGGCTGCAGGAGAAGGGGCTCCGGTAGCGCTGGGGACACCCATTCTACCTATCCTTTGAATGGCAAGGGGAAAACTTTCAGCTCGTTACAGAAGAGGACATCCAGAGAGGCATTGACGAACTGATCGGGGTCCCCCCCCCCCCCCCGGGGCCCTCGGGGGAGAACGGCGGATTCGACCGAGGCCCGAGCCGTGCCCCACGGGGCCCTGACCTCAGCCAGGGGAAACACAAAGTGAAGGGCACCCGGAAATTAAAAAAAACCAGGCACTCCTCGGAGGGACGTGGAGGACCTGCATGATTATCGGACAGAGGAGAAGTTAAAAGGAATGCAGTGCCGATCTGTTGTGGTTCATTCGCTCACTCGCCCTCTGTGGCCGTTGGCGAATTGAGGAGAAACATTTGTTCCACTTTTGTTGATGCCAAGGCCTGCGCGATGGATCCGAATGATTAAGAGGGAAGGGGAGAAAGTTAAGAAATGTGATGTTATTGTATTGCATTTGCCCGCAGGGCCCTCATGGGCCCCTCCATGTTTGGGGGCGTGTTATGTTGTATTGTGATGTTGCCACGGTTGGCGAGGCTTATGCCGAAATTGATGGTTGAAGGTTTCGGGTCCCACCTGTCTGAAACACGGAGTGCGTCCCCCGAGACCTTCGAAACCCCCCCCCCCCCCGATTCACACTGGAAGCTAGTTCACGGTTGGACCCAGCCCCTATGAGACACAAGACACGCAGCAGGAGTAGAGGGGGCTGGAGCGGGAGAGGTCTTGTAGAAGGATTGGACTCCGACTAAACCTGTAAAATGTTCCTATAGGTATAACCTGGAGGGTACGATCCACACTATTTCTCTCTCGGGACCCAGGCAGCGGCCCTGGTGGTTCGTTGACTAAACCCGATGTATGTCGGGCAATGGAGACGGACGCCTACCAAAATGGGTAAGGGAAATGGGGAACCGGGAGGGGGGGACGAGAGGGGGGAGGGGAAAGAAATGGGGAACGCCATCCCATGGTTCTGGGGTTCAAGTCTATGGATGATAACGGGGGCACTCACTGAGGCTTCACAGGGCAAGGATAGCGACGACCATGGTTGAATGTCGGATCGGTACACTCAACGTGAAAGGTCTCAACTCGCAAAACAAGTGGTCTCTCAAAAGTAACTTATTCCGCAAACAGAAATTACTGGCCCTCTTCCTACAAGAAACCCATTATAGAAGGGGGGCCGAGTCAACGGTCTAAGGAAAGGAGATGGGCAGAAACTTCTGGGCCTCGCACAAATCCTCAAAGAAGGAGGGAGTGAGTATCCTCTTGGGTAAATCGCTGCATCTCACTGATGTAGAGATGAAAAGGGGCTTTGGAGGTAGATTTCTTGCGATCAAGGGGTCAGCCCAGGGCACACGAGTCACACTAGCCACCCTGTACACGCCTAACGCCGGCCAGGTCAAGTTTCTCCACAAGGTTCGTGGGGTCATAGACGGGTGGGCCGAGGGAGCCACAATCCTGGGCGGAGACTTCAATCTCATTACAGACCCCCATCTTGACTGGTGGTCGGCCAAAGGGACGGGACCAAAAGCCCCCACAAAAGATAATCTCGCCCTGAGGGACCTCCTACAAGAGTACTACTGGGTTGACGTATGGCGCAAAGGCTGGCAAACCCCTGGGGGTTACACGTTCTTCTCTCCTACTCACCAAACATATACCAGAATTGATTTTCTGCTGGTGTCGGAGGAGGGAGTGGGAGAGGTTGGAAACCCCACGGTTGAATCTGTGACCTGGTCGGATCATGAACTCCTCGTTATGAAATGGTGGCTGCAAGCCACCGTGAAATCACGTAGGTGGAGCTGTAACGATACCCTCATGAGGGACCAGGTGTTTAGGGAATTCCTTGGAGACGAAATAGAAGCCGCCTTCTTATCAAATGACACAGGGGAAGTCACAATGCTTACAGTTTGGGAGGCAGCGAAGGCCACCTTCAGGGGTCTCCTCATCGCAGAGGGTTCGAGCAAGAAGCGAGAGAGGGCCCTGATAGAATCCAGAATC
The DNA here is from genome assembly GCF_040938575.1 of Ambystoma mexicanum. Lineage (NCBI taxonomy): Eukaryota > Metazoa > Chordata > Amphibia > Caudata > Ambystomatidae > Ambystoma > Ambystoma mexicanum. The sequence continues at coordinate 158,594,414 of NC_090926.1, read as the reverse complement.
CGGGAAGACCTGCGTGCCATGAGGGCACAGCTCACCAAGGGAAACATAGACCGCGAAAACCTCCTGAGTGAAATGAGGGAGAAGAGACAAGCTCTGCATACAATCCTGATTGGAGAGGTAGTTAATAAAATGAGATACACGAAGCAGAGATACTATGAGAGGGGCGACAGGGTTGGAACTCTTCTGGCACATAGGCTGAGGGGAAACAGGGCAGGCAGACACATAGAAAAGGTCAAGGATGGGGCAGGTAATGCCCAGATAAAAACTCAACACATAGCCGAATCATTTGCGGCCTTCTATAGGGCCCTCTACACTAAACAAGAGGGTGAATCACCGGATGAAATTCGAAAATATCTTGAAGACTACCCCCTACCCAAGCTCACAGACCTAGAGAGGGAGACACTGGACAAGGTGATAACGGAGGAGGAGGAGGTGGAAGAGGCCAACAAAAAGCTTAAAATAGGCAAGACCCCGGGGGAAGATGGGTACACAGCGGATTTCTATAAACAATTCCAGTCTGAACTAACCCAACCACTTACCAAATTATTCAACCAAATCAAAACCTTAGAAACCATTCCACCGACATTCCTGCAGGCCATAATCACAGTTATCCCTAAACCGGGCAGAGACCCAGCGGAGTGTGGCTCATATAGGCCCATCTCGCTCCTGAACACAGATGCCAAGATCTTCACCAGGATCCTGGCGACACGTCTAGAAAGGTGTCTCCCCCGACTGATCCATCCCGATGAGGTAGGCTTTGTAGTAAATGGACAAGGAGCAGACAGCATGCGCAAAACCCTGCACATACTGAGCTCAAATGGAGTGAAATCTGACGGTGCCCTTCTCCTGTCTCTAGACGCGGAGAAGGCGTTTGACAGGGTGAGCTGGGCCTTCATGGAGGGGGTTCTGTCATCCTTGGGGATGGGACCCAGGTGGTGGGCATGGATGACGGCCCTTTACTCCCGCCCTTCTGCTAAAGTGGTGGTCAATGGAGGAGAGTCAGAGTCCTTTCCTTTAGAGAGAGGCACAAGACAGGGATGCCCACTGTCTCCCCTCATATACACCCTGGTGATGGAACCTTGGGCTATAGCAATCAGGACTAACGATCAGATCCAGGGTGTTTAAAATAGGGGGAACTGACTACAAAATAACCCTGTTTGCCGACGATGTCCTCCTGTACCTCCCTAAACCATCCCAATCAGTCCCAGAGGTGTTGAATAGTCTAGAGCGATATGGTTCCCTGGCAGGCTATAAGGTCAACGTAGATAAATCAGTGGCTTTCCCGGCAGGCCAGCTCAACGAGACCGAGAGACAATACATTGATAACCTTCCGTTCTGTAAACAAACAGAGGGAATCTCACCTGGGGATCCAAATTCCATCATACCTAGAGGATCTCTTTAAGGTAAACTACCCGCCCCTATGGAGGTCGATCAAACACAACCTGGGACGCTGGTCAAAATCCGGCCTCTCATGGATGGCTCGCCTCAACTCCATCAAAATGGTAATCCTCCCCACATTCTTATATCTGTTTGAAATGCTGCCAACCCAGATACCAAACTCATTTCTCCTAGAGATCAAGCGGGCCCTTCTCCGCTATCTATGGGCCGGTAAATCCTACAGGATTGCTTATGACACTCTCACAAGACCCAAGGATGAGGGTGGAGTTAATTTCCCAGATCTAAACACTTATTATAAGGTGCCACAATTCTGCGTCCTTGTTGATCATTTGACGACTGGCCCAAAGAAACAATGGGTAACATTGGATAACACACTCTTCTCGACGGTCACATTGGACGAGTGGCTATGGGTCCCCAAGACATCTATTCCGAGAAGGGTTTTAAAACATCCAGTGTCGGGAGTGCTGTGGTCTATTTGGAAGGAAGGGGGGTTACCTAAAATGGCTCACAACGTGGCCCTCACCTTTGAGCTGCATCTGGGCTCCGCCACTTTGAGAAGGGATCAACGAACCACTAGCCTTCCAGCAATGGTACGAGGTGGGTCTTTGTAGGGCCGGACAGCTTTGGGTGGATGGGGTGTTTATATCTCTAGGTGACTTGAAGGACGCCCTGGGCCTCCCTAACCTCTCCCCCTTTCGATACCTACAGCTTAAGGGTGCCCTTACCGAGAGCAGATGGGGTGACACACTTAGGCGGGACCTAACCAATTTTGAGAAATTCCTTATAACACACAAAGGTACCAAGGGGGTGATATCGCAGCTTTATAGCTTTTTGTTGTTCTCTACCCACGGGACCCCCCCATCTTCCCAAGTACAATGGGGGAAGGACTTAGGCACCCCCAGAACGGAAAAAAGATGAACCAAGATTTGTAGGCAGGCACACCATTCCACAACTGCACCCCAATACCGCCACCAGGCCCTGAAGTTGATACACAGATGGCACTACCCCCCACAGAGGATAGCCAGAATGAGAAAAGGTTATGACCCCCACTCCTGGAAATGCCACGTTGAAAAGGGGGATTGTGTCCATATGTGGTGGAAGTGCCAGGTGCACAGACCTACTGGAGTGACGTCCTGTCATGGATAAGAGGAGTAGACGGAATGGTGAGAACTCTGCCCCTCTGGCTGGTGTTGTTCGGCATTGAGGTTGAGGGGTCCCCAAGGTGAAACACAACCACATGTTGCAGGTCATGCTAGTCGCGGCTAGATGCTGCTGGGCCCAAAAATGGAAATCACCCCGACATCCTGGGGAGGGGGAGTGGGTAGCGAAAACACAGGCAATCTATGATATGGAGTATCTAACCCACCTGATCGATGAATCCAAATCGAACATCGAGGCCCTATGGCTGCCATTTTTTGAATAATATGGGAAAATAGCCTGAGGAATAAGTAATCAGCTCAGACGGTCCTCTTGATGGGAACAATACTATCAGGGGCAACCCCCTTGGAGTGGGAAGAGATCGATTGTTACAGGAAATGTGACTTTTATATGTTGGACCTTGTTTTTTGAGCACCATCTTTCTTTCGGAAGCGACCCTATGCTCGCATTGCATCTTCAGATGATGTGCTGGACCCTGTTGTTATCGACCATTAAACCATGGCATGGGATAGGGGGTGGGCGGGTGTGGGAGGTGGGGTGGGGGGGGGCTAAATTGTGACCTCAGTTTGATATATATCAATGTTTGCATTATTTTTTGAACTACGTCATAATTGTAAAACTCCAATAAAACCAAATTTTCAAAAAAAAGAAGCTTGGGTTACACCCCTATTTAAAAAAAACCTCCCTGGACCCTGCCCACAAACTACTGCCTTGTCACTAGTAAAATACCTTTGAATGGATTATGTCCTCCAACGTATTCCACATCTTTGACATGTAATTTCCACAGCTGTGTACTTCGGAAACTTTTTTGGCAGAGGGCGTTCTGCTTGGATGGCGTTGGGTCGATGTCCCGCGAAGGCCTCTGTCGAGGGCGTTGTTACAGGATGTTATAAATAGGACGCGCGGCTCCTGTAGTCTCCGTTCCTTTTTTTCCGCAAACCTGTCTGCTTTGGAGACTCGGCACGCCTTGTTTATTCCTTGTGAATGTCTTCTTCAACACCGCCGACTCCGTGGGCTGGCTTCAAGACTTGCCGGGACTGCAAGTCGAAAATGTCGATTACCGACCTGCATCGCATTTGTTTGTAGTACTTGTGTGAGCGTCATGACACCGACGACTGTTCCAAATGCCAGTCGCTAACTGCTAAGGCCTTGCGGGAGCGTAAGGGAAAGCTTCAGGTAGGTCGAGGTTCTAAACCCAGTATGTCCACGTAAATCTAAGTGCAAGGGTATGTCCACCAACGACTCGAGGGGCAACTCTGCATTGGAAAGAGTCCCGGGGATGTCGGTCCCGGAGTGGTTCCCGCCATTCGTCGTCCTCGTCTCGGCATTCTAGGAAGCGCCGTCATCGGTCTCCTTCCCTGTCCTCATCGGAGGATGGAGCCGCGAGGAAGGTGGCTTGACTCCGGAGGAATAGGCTGCCTTCCGGGATCAGATGTTGGTGATTTTTTCTGATGAAGCCGGCAAGGGACGGTCTCAATCCGTGGCTCGTACGCCTTCGGGGTCGGATCCTCGGTGCGATCCTCATCGGGAACCGTTTGAGGTCCCGTTCGGGACAAGGCCCAGGATGGTTGCAAGAGACGTGCTTCCAGGTCTCGGGCCTCGTCCCCAGGCAGACCGCAGAAACCTGCTAAGGGCTTGAGGTCTGCGTCAGCGCTGTGTCCATTGGATACAGACGTCGAAGCTTTGCCTTCGTATCAGCCCTCAGTGCCCTTGCCGAAGCCAAAGCCATCGGGGCCTTTTGACCGAAATTTACCATCTGAGATCCCTGGTACTGTGGATACTCCAAAGAAGGCTACTTCCAAGTCTGTAAGGACTGTTATGGACTCCAGACTCTCGCCTGTTCCGAGACAGGGGGGGGGGGGGACTAGGACTGAATACCTTGGTTGGTCCAGTCCTCCTGAAGCTTTTAGTCAGGATGACTTAACAGACATTTTGGATCAAGGTCCATCCTCTGACCCGGTGTTGCCATTTCATTTGACCTTGCAGAAAAGGGTAGCGGCTGCTAGGCAGGCCCCGGAATCTCTTCAGGCAGTTAACAAATCGTTAACTAAAAAATACCACCCTTCCAGTAGCGACTCCAGCTACCTTTCATCTCACCCCACTCCTGAGAGTTTGGTGGTTCAGGCGGCTACGGCCACCTCGAGGCAGGCGGCGTACCCTACCATCCCTCCTGATAGGGACAACAAACGCTTCGACACGCAAGGGGTTTTCTGCGGGGAGTATGGCGCTAAAATCTGCCAACTCCACTTGTTCCTTGGCAAGATTTTCACACACACTCTGGAACTATGTTGCTCTTGCGGCTGAGCATATTCCTGAGGGGGAAGAAAGGGATGGGGTCCTGGCTCTCGTACAAGATGGCATGGATGCCATGTGTGAAACCCTTCAGTCTGGTTTGGACATGGCCAACAGTGTTAGCCGGTCCATGGCTGCGAGCACCGTTATATGCAGATTTGTGTGGTTGCGGAAGTTGGGTTTTGCTCCAGATGTGCAAGCCCGTCTTCTGAACATGCCCTTTGATGGTGCGCATTTGTTTGGCAGAAAGGCTGACGAGAGCCTTGAGAGGTTGCAGACCTCAAAAGATGCTTCAAAATCTTGAAGTGCAGCTGTGTGTCAATCTCTGCCTTTTCATCCTAGGGGACAGCAGTGGAGGGGAGACGGTTTTCGTTACTGCTCCTCCTTTGGTAGACCGAGAGGAACTGCCTGTCAAAGGGGTCAGCGTAAAAGTACCCGTGGTGGTCGGGGAAATAGAGGTGCCAAAGCCTTTCAGCAGCTGCCTCTTTGCCTTCAGGCGCTGCAGCAGCCGCTGCAAAACAGTCATGAGGCCATGTCCCATGGTTCGCCGGTTGGGGGCAGGCTGTCTCAGCATCTCGAAGAATGGCGAGCCATTACTTCGGATGTGTGGGTTCTGGATACAATCACCGACAGCTACTGCCTTCCCTGTCTAAAGCGGCCTTGCGACAATCCACTGGGGAATCTGTTTGAAGTTTCCATATCCGCTCCTTGTGCAGGAAATCTTGACCCTGATAGAGAAAGGCGCCATAGAACTGGTGCCTGTAGCTGAGAGGAACAAGGGATTGCATTCCCCTTATTTTCTGATCCCAAAGAAAGACAGGGGATCGAGACCCATCCTGGACTTGCGTTTGTTGAACAAACTTCTCAGGAAGGACAAGTTCAAGATGGTCACTCTTTCTCAAGTCCTCTAGGCCCTTCAACATCAGGATTGGTTGGCGTCTCTGGACCTACAGGATGTTTACTTTCGTATGCCGATTCATCCCAAGCACAGAAAGTACCTGAGGTTTGTGGTTGGCGACACGCACTTTCAGTTTCGGGTCCTGCCGTAGGATTGACCTCCACCCTCAGGGTCTTCACCAAGCTAATGGTGGTGGTGACAGCGCATCACAGGTGAGGGGGGATTCACATCTACCCCTACCTGGATGACTGGCTGAATGTGTGCATTCTCCCGAGCAAGAATTGAATCACCTCAATCTCACCTGCCGCTCCCTCCACACGCTGGGCTTCTCACTCAATTTCAAGAAATCACATCTGACACCTTCCCAACAGCGCCAGTGCATCGGGGCTGTGTTGGACTCGTCCTTGGGGAAGTGCTTGCCTCCCAAGGTGAGGGCTCATCTCATTGTGCAGATGGTGGACAAGTTTCAACATGCCCAGAGTCTCCCGGCTTTTGAATTCTTAAGGTTGCTCGGCCTCATGGCATCCTGCATTTTTTATGGTGCCAGAGGCCAGGCTGCGGATGATATCCCTGCAATGGGTTCTCAAGATGCTGTGGTCGCAGTTCTCAGGCAAGATGTCGGATCCCATTCAGATTCCACTCTCGGTCTCCGAGGATCTTTTGTGGTGGGTCAACGAGGGGAATTAACAAGGAGGGGGTCCTGGGAGTCCCTCTGCCAGACATTAGTCCTGGTTACGAGAGACTTACCCAGAGTCTTTAGCTCACTATCTTTCACAGAGAAGAAATATCCCAAACAAATCAGTCTTTGTCCTGCCCTGGGACAGTCCAGCACCGAAATGCTAGGCAATTCTCCTCTGAACAAGAGTACCAACAGCATCCCCAGACGCGTGTTTCGGGCTGGTTGGACTGCATCAGTAGGGTGGAGCTGTGCCTCTCTAAGAATAGTGAGCAAGGGGTCCATGTCTGGATTCCCCTAGTAACTTAGGGTGAGACCCAAAGTTACTTAAATATGCACATTAACAATGGGGGCCCTGGGAGTCCGTCTGCCAGGACAAAGACTGATATGTTTTGGATATTTCTTCTCTGTGAAAGATAGATGAGCTAAAGACTCTGGGTAAGTCTCTCGTAACCAGGGCTAATGTCTGGCAGAGGGACTCCCCGGACCCCCTTGTTTGGGCCAACGAGGGGAACCTGATGAAGGGGGAGCCGTTTTGGCAAGCGTGGCCAGAGGTGACTTGTGACGGACGCTTCCCTCACAGGATGGAGAGCTCATGCCGCAGACTTGACTGTCGGCAGTCGTTGGTCTCCGTCGGAGTCCAAACTCCACATCAACCTGTTAGAGCTCTGGGCCATCAGGCTGGCCCTGAAGGCTTTTCTGTCGTCTGTGCGAGGGAAGAGTGTCTTCATCATGACGGACAACACAGTGGCCATGCATTACCTCAACAACAAAGGGGGGGATGGGGTCACTCCCGTTGTGCAGAGAGCCAATGCAGCTCTGGTTCTGGGCTATCAAGCAGGAAATCTGTCCGGAGAGGAAAATGCGGCAGTGGATGCTCTGAGCAGGCAGAGCACGATCTCTCAAGAGTGGGAGTTGGCTCAGGAAGCCCTCTTGGAGATCTTCGCCCTTTGGGAAACCCCACAAGTGGATCTCTTCGCCACCAATGCCAACCCTGAAGTGTGAGAGATTCTGCTTAAGGGAATTTCCTCTGAGAGGAGCCTTAGGAGACACTTTCGTAGTAGACTGTTCATTCCCACTGCTGTACACGTTTCCTCAAGTGTTAAGGAGGTTACAGAGGTTCGGATCCCACATGATCCTCATTGCTCCGGATTGGGCCAGGAGAGCATGGTACCCGGACCTTCTAGAAATATCCATCTGCCCTGCACGAGGTGGGGGTGTCTGTCAGGTTCTCCATCCAGAGGTCAGGACTCTCAATATTCACGCTTGGTATCTGAAAGGTTGAGGTATAAGGATTGGGACCTCCCAGATGACGTTATGGAGGTGTTGCTTTTGGCCTTGAGGCGGCAACAAAATCCCTGTACTGCTGCCGTTGGCGTAAATTTTGCGACTGGTGCAGAGGACAAAATGTTGATCCTTTTCAGTGTTCCATTCCAGTGGTTCTATCTTTCTTGCTTTCTTTGGCCCACAGGGGCCTTCATGTGGGTACCACTAAGGGTTACCTGGTGGCGCTGTCTATCTTCAAGTGCTCGTCTGAAGAACGTTCTTACTTTAAGATTCCTTTTGATTTCCTAGTTTCTTAAAGGACTCACTAATGTGTTCCCGCCGCCCCCTTTCCAGGTGCCGGTTTGGGATTTGAATTTGGTTTTGAAGTTTCTCATGGGTGCTCCGTTTGTCCTTTGTCCTTCAAGACAGTGTTCTTGGTTGCCGTTACTTCCGCTCGCAGAGTGAGTGAATTGCAGGCACTTTTGTCTAAGCCGCCCTTTACTGTGTTCCACAAGGACAGGGTTGTACTGAGGGTACGTCCTTCCTTTCTAACTAGGGTAGTGTCTGAATTATATTTGAGCCAGAATGTGGTTCTTACTACTTTCTATCCGCCTCCTCATCCTGGTAAGGAAGAGGAGTGACTCCATAGGTTGGACCCTAGGAGAGCTCTGAGCTTTTGTATTTATAGGATTTCCAGGGTCAGAGTGGACGATCAACTCTTTGTGGGGTATGCTGGTCACCGATTGGGCCAGGCTGTGACAAAACAGACCTTATCCAGGTGGATTATCCACACCATTTTCCAGCATTGGATCTTTCATGGATTCACATGCTTTGAATATCCCCCGTCGTCAGGCTGGGAGCCTCGGTCCTTTATAAAATAGCTTTTTCCCCTAGAAAACGTTGACACTTTTGTGTCCTATCAATGTCTTTTTAGGTGCTTAGCCACCACCCAATAGGACGTAGGGTATAATAGCCCCACCCCCGCGGCTTCCCTTCAGATTTCAACCATCTCCAAAGTGTTGGGATCACTTTGTACTCGTTTTGATTCTACATGTGTCGGTGTGTCGGTGTGTTGTGGTCGTTTTTTCCCAATGTCTTTGGGAAAAGCTTTGTTTCGGCCCTGCGCGACTTGCGGGCTGAAGGTGTATGAAGGGGATGGGCACAGGGATTGCCTTTATTGCCTATACCCTCATCACTCTGTCGATTCCTGCGACATCTGTAAAGGCTTCTCTCAGAAAACGCTTAAGGACTGCAATCGGCGGTTGGTGTGTTGGCCCAATGAGGGTACCTACCCTTCATCTAAGGTGGGGTCGGTTCGTAGCCTGACGTCTGAGAGACCTGCTCCAACAGTTCCTCGCCTGTCAGTGTCGGCTTAACCACCGGCTAAGAAGTCTGAGCCTTCCGATGCAGTGGTCGCTCCTTTTCGTGCAAACACCTGACGAAAAGGTCTCCTTCGTCTTCCAAGCATGGTCATTCGGACCAGTCCCGTAGGTGGGAGGGAAGGCCTGAAAAAACACCTTCATCAGTGAAGGACAAAAAAGGACTCTTCGAAAATGCTCCTCTTCGGGAGACCATCGTAGGTCATCCTCCAGTAGATAGTCGTCGAAGCATTAATCCAGTGGGACCAAATGGGCGGATCGCCTGAAAAAACTATGCCACAAGTGTCGGCGCCGTCGACGGGTGTCCCGGCGTTGATGGTTTCACTGCCAGCTACGGTGTCTGCCTCCACGATTGTGTCTTTGGCTACGTTCAAAGAAGGCCAGAGGTTTTCGTCATCGACTGACAACTTGCTGCCAACGGGTGGGGCGTGGCAGCCTTCGGCTTTGGACGCCCTCTGCCTGACACTCTTCTACAGCAGGAGGCGGCCCTTTCAGTTTCGTCGGTGGAGGATGAACGGGAGCCAGTGGTGAACCCAACCGGCCTCGGCTTACAGTTTGTTGGCCCTTTGACGATGATTGGATTGGAGTCTTGTCCATCCACTTATCCTCTGGTGAACCCGTTGTCGATGCTGTTGCTCCAAGTCCTATCTACACTACAGTCCCTTTTGAGTCAACTAGATTCAAGATTGCCTCCTCTAGGTGCGGCCCCGGTGGCCCCTATCATCGATGCGGCAGGTGTCCCTCCACGTTCAACATCCGCAGCTGAGTTGCAGACTCCTCGGCCGATGAGCGAAGAGCCTCCTCGTTCCCATCCGGAAGAGGGTGAGCTGCAGGACTCTGATTCGGACTGTGGGACTAGGGACTCTATCTCTAATGTCTCTTTGGTCCCGTCGAGAGACCCGACATGGGAGTCGGATGTGGAAATGGAAATGCCTCGTAATCCAGCACAGCCATCTCCTCCGGATGATGTGTGGGCATTCCATGCCATGATGGTAAAAGCGTGTATTGAATTTGGTCTGACCGCAGAGGAGGAACGGAAGGAATGTTTCCTATTTGACCACATGGGCAAGAGACGGAAGGAGGTTTTTCCAATCCTGGACCATGACTTGCAGGAGGGCCTATGCACGGTGTGCCATTCTATCTCAGAACTAGCAGTCAAAGGGAGGCTGGAGAAGAAATGTAAGGCCCCGGACTCTACACCGAAGTGTTTGGTTTCGCAACCCACCCTGAATCAGTGGTGTCGGTGGCGGCGGCTAGCGAGAAAGCCAGTACCCACCACAAGTGTACTACACCTCCTGACAGTGACGCTAGAAGACTGGATGCCTTCGGAAAGAAGGTTTTGACGGTGGGGGCGACGACAGTAAAGGCAGTCAACTCGTTGGCGATCATGGCTCGCTACGATCGTGAGATGTGGCATCGGCTGGCCCCTCTGTTAGAACACCTACCTGATGAACACCGAAAAGCTGCCCTGCTGCTGGTGCGTAAGGGTGAGGAGGCGTCGAATCACAGCATTAACATTGTTGTGGATTTAGCAGAATCTGGTTTGCAGATTAATAATGGTGTAGTACTACGTAGGCAAGCCTGGCTGAAGTGCACAGACTTTAGGCCAGAGGTTCATTACAAGGTTTTGGACATGCCCTGTGAGGAGGAACAATTGTTTGGAGAAAGAATCGACGAGGCCCTCAAGGGCATGAAGGAGGACCCCGACACGGGGAAATCGTTGGAGGCTTTGCAGATTGGAAGGTCGTTTCGCCCCTTCCGTGGAGCGTCAGGAAACACCCGATTTTGCTTCCTCCAGAGACCGGGGTTATGACCGGTCTGGATACTCCTCACAAGGGTAAAGACGGGCAGTACAATCAACGCGAAAGAGCTGAGATTTTCAGACATCCAGAAGGAGAGGGGGGGGCAAGCCTCTTCCGCCAAAGGTAGACAAACTAAATCACTGTCTTCGGAGAAATGTGATGGGGGGGGGGGGTCGAGAGGGGCAGAGTAGCTCTACATGTCGACGAATGGAACAAGATTACATCAGACCGCTGGGTATTGGACACAGTACGGTTGGGCCACTCTCTGGAATTCACAGGCTCACCGGTTCCCATTCCTCCTGTGTATTCTGTGCAACCTCAGCTTCACATCTTACAGCAGGAGGTTGTACTTATGCTACAGAAAGGGGCTATAGAATTGTTTCCAGTGGCCGAAAGAGGCCAGGGGGTTTACTCCCGTTAATTCGTGTAGAAGAAACCCAGCGGCAAGTGGCCCCCATTCTGGAACAACACTCTGCAATGCCTGAAGTTCAAGATGCTCACACTTCAAGAAGTCATTCGGTCGGTGCAGCCAGGTGAATTTCTGGCCTCGTTGGATTTACAAGACGCATATTCCCACATACCCCTGCGTCGACGGCACCGAAGATTCCTGAGATTTGTAGTAGGTCAAGATCATTACCAGTTCTGAGTGCTCCGTTCGGTTTGAAATTGTCCCCCAGGACGTTTACGAAATGTTTGGCACCGGTGGCGGCTTGGCTGAGACGAGAAGATCCTCACGTCTACCCTTACCTGGACGACTGGCTGGTGCGAGGCTCGTCTCCGGGGTCGACGCAGGTGGGTCTCAGCGCTACCATGCAGCTGTTGCAACGAACAGGCTTCTCCATCAACTTCGAGAAGTCATATCCATCTCCCTCCAGGAACTTGGTATTTCTGGGTGCAGAATTTCAGACTCAACTAGGCCTGGTGAGGCCCTCTGTCAAGAGAATTCAAAAGCTCAAGCAAAAAGCAGCAGAGTGGAAGGTCTGGACAAGAGTGTCGGTCAGAACATACATGCCACTATTGGGGCCATGGCGTCCTGCATTCCGTTGGTGAAGAACTGTCGTCTCCATGAGGCTGGTGCAGGAGTTCCTTGCAGACCGGTGGGCTCAGTCACGGATCGTGGTCCGACAAGATGGTGGTCAACAGCGACTTAGTGGACGCTCTTCGATGGTGGCAGCTCTTGGACAATCTGGATCGGGGTGTGCCGTTACTGGAGCCGGAGTTTCAGGCTACAGTTGTGACAGATGCCTCTCAAACAGGGTGGGGAGCGCATCTGGGGATCTTCCATGTCCAAGGTCAGTGGTCTCGGGTGGAATCGAGTCTTCACATCAATGTGCTCAAGCTGAGAGCGGTTCATTGGGCCCTGAAATCGTTTCTGCCGCGCATACGCGGCTCTGTGGTGAGGGTGTTGACAGACAATACCGCCACGATGTTTTACCTCAGAAAGCAGGGGGCACTCATTCCAGGGTGCTCTCGAAAGAAGCTCAGGAACTTTGGCATTGGGCCCTGTTACACGACATCAGTATTGTAGCGTTTCATCTGCCGGCAGTGATGAATGTGCTGACGGACTCCCTCAGCAGAAAGGTAAACCAACTTCACGAATGGCAACTGAAGGAACAACCGGTGTCAACGATTTTCCGGAAATGGGGTCGTCCTTGGTTGGATCTCTTCGCCACGCGGGAGAACAAGAAGTGCAAGGAGTTTGCCAGCAAGTGGCCTCAGCCTGGGTCGCTGGGGGATGCGTTCTCGTTCCCGTGGACAGACCGGTTCGCTTGTGCATTTCCTCCATTTCCACTCATTCAACGGACACTCCAGTGGATTCGGAAATACCCAAGCCGTGTGATTCTGGTGCCCTGCAACGCCTGTTTCAATAAGGTAAGCCCAGCAGCTTTGGGGTATCTATCTGAATGTTATCACTGCTGATTTAGTTTTTTCTGGTCTCATGTATGTGATTCTGTGATGTATTGGTTTGCATTGCACGCCTCCATGCATGATTGCTACTGCTATGTAATCTATTGAAAGCATGTGAATCCATGAGAGATCCAATGCTGGAGAAGGGAGTAGTTTCTTACCTATAACTCCATTTCTCCAGCGTTATCTTTCCTTTTAAATCTACTCATGCACTGACCCACATTCGTGGCAAGTTATTTTGACGATCTTACTGCTTTTGTTGACTCGTATGGAAGGAATTGGGCTGGAAAAAGACGCTGCTGCGCTCCAGCAAGATTTTTGAGTTGTGATTGTGAGGTGCTGCAATGTTTTTAACGCGGTCCTACTTTTTATTTTTTTTTTTTTTTTTGGTCTAGCAGCTTTTTTTTCAATGCTGGACTAACGAAACATCCACTGGTCGCCCGGCCCCTCCTTTCCTCCCCCATAACCCTGCAGGCTGCACAGCTCGGGGCTTAATCATTTTAAAATGCTTAGCACCATAGTCCTCAGTAGTGGACACTTGAGCCAGGATAGTAAAAACAAGTTGAGACAAAAAGGGTCATCTTCTACTAATGTGACTAACAGCAAGCGGATGACTTCTCTCAATTAGTGCTTTAAGCTTACTCTTGTATCTCCGGAGCTTGAACTATTTTTTGCACTTTTTAGTGGAGGCAACGTGATCAAACTAGACATCCCAGCTGAGAAAGATGTGCATTGCAAAGTGAGTGGGAAGGCGGCTTGTGCCGAACTGAAGTGTTATCAATGCACTTTAAGTGAAATTGAGTCGTGCTGCTGCCATAGGATACTTATTAATGTGTGAACAGGAATCGTCTGTCATTTTCTCCGTGTACTTGTCTATAGGGGCAGTGCCGTTGTAACACTGCGCGTTCTTGTTTCTCTGCAGTGTACCATGCAATCTATATGGAAGAGCTGACGTCTGTCGAATTAACGGAAAAAATAGCCCAACTCTTCAGCATTTCACCTCGGCAAATCAACCAGATCTACAAACAAGGGCCCACAGGGATACATGTACTCATTAGTGACGAGGTAAGAGTCTGTGTATTTTCCTGAGGCATGGGACAGCATCGCACTGGCCCATTGGGCATTCAGCCCCTCGTTAAGTGGTGATGATCTATGCCATTTATTAGTTTTGGCTTTTAGGCGGCGCTTAACTGCTAACTATACGCTGAAACCATTGCTTTGGAATGCAGCTAGGAGAGAGTTTGACTGTGAGGAAGGACTACGCTTTTGTAGGCAATGTGCCATTTATTGCAGCTGTCCATTCCCACGAACTACCTGCTCTTCCCGACCCAAACGTATCCTCCTGGGATCTCTTTGAGCTCACTGTGTGAAGCTATAACTTTGCACGTTGTGCTCCAAATGCCTGCTGCTGTTATTTCTAAACAGTAATCTGAGAGTTAAAGGCTTAATTTCCGCAGTCAATATGCTGCTGGTTTAGTGAAAATGCCTTCACACAAGTGTGCCTTCAGCCACTCGATTTATAGTGGCATTTGTGGCTTGGCACTAACGTCCTGTTAACAACCATTGACAAAGCCAATAGTTTTGACGTGTGTATCTGTCTTAGATAAGTATTTGCAAAGAACTGCTGTCATATGCCTTGGGTCTCTCGCCATTTTTCATTTGCTGCCATCTTGTGGCTAGGGAGAACAATGTAGACAGTAATTAATTAGCACATTGCCATTGCACATACCATGCCCTCACAAAACTCAAAACGTTTGACAATATATATTTTTTTGCTCGCTAGATAGTGTTATTTGCGCCCAGTTGGTTTCATGATTTCTTTGGAAAAGGACAAACGCACTTGAATATAGATTTTTAAATAAATGCTTTAATCCTTACTAGATAAAGCAAGTAATGCATCTAGACAGAAGTATTAGCACACAGTTCTAGGGTTTCAACCCCAATCCACAACATATTCGTTTAACTGAGCACCATCAACTACAGCATTTACATGACTTCCTGTTGTCACTGAATCGCTCCATAAATCTGTTCATTATACAGAAACACATATAAGATCATCCCCATATTGCTGTTAGCTACAACTATTCCAGAGTTTCAAGAGTATTAGTATTGTAAAAGGCGAGGAAACATTACCCTGAGGAGAATCGGTAAAAGGTGATCGCACCCTTTGAAATTAATCAAGGGTATTTTTGATTTAGAAAACTACCCCCTCCATCACCAATACTTTCCAAACCCTTTTCACACCATAATACTGCACTTGGTCCTTTCCACTTCTGTGCCAGTGTCACCGTTGCTGGGTTTAGAAAATGTAGTTTAGGTTGCAATTGAACATGTAATTTGATATGTTCCATTTTATTCCTTGTCCCTAAAAGTATGAACAGAGGCTCCATCAGTAGTGTGTCCCAATTAATCTCCATTATGGGAGAAATGCTGCTAATTAATAGTTTTGAGTGACGCACCGCTACACCAACTATGTAGTAGACTTCCAAGATATTGATTTGAAGAAGCTACTCGTATCTTGGGATTAAAGAGATCGAAACCACTATACCTACAGTTACCAACCCAGAACGCATTATTCAACAACTAGAAAAACTGATGAGGAGAAAAATCTCCCAAAAACTTCATGCCACCACCTTAGCCCAATATTATCGCGCTCAATGCGCTCAATGGATTCCTAGAGTATTTACGACCTACCCTGTGTAAAGATATACCGGATTTCATCAAACGGTGGGAGCAGATACTTAAGTGCTTGTTAGACCTAATCCTACTTACCATCGAAGAGCTATCAAAATCTGTTACCAAATTGGACCAGGAGATAGAAGAACTGAGTGAACAGCTGGGAGTATTGAAGAGTAGTGAAGAATTAAAAAAAATTCTTGAGGACATCAACAATTCACTGGACTATTATAAGGACATTGAGCAACGTAAGGTTCACAAATTCACGAGGTATACCTTGGACTATTCCCAGGATATAGTATATTCTTGGCAATAATTCTATAAATATACCAGACCAACATGCCCAAACAGACCACACCCTAAAGCTCCTAGACAAAACGACAGTGAGATCAATAGTGAGACTCCCCCCAGTGGAGAAGAACTTACCGAAACAAGTAAAAACAATACTGAAACATCTACCACCAACTTCCATAACTCTCAACCAGCCTCGACTTCAACCACACTACTGTGTCTCCCTTTTTTAGACAAAAGAGGACAAGAAGAGGTATCAAGAAACCTTCGTTCCAAGAACAAGCAAGGAAACACCTACTGGTAAATGTCTCCTAAACAACTATGCAAGAGTCAACTGGACGTATTGAACTTAGGACTATCCTTTACCCCCTCTCACAATACTACACACTTGGAGGAAAGAACCAACGTTTTTAGACTTATTAGGAAAATGAGACTGAAGATCTTTTTTTATATCCAACCACCTTTCACTTCGACACTTCGACACAGGGGAGTGAATACCTCGGAATAAAATCCAGGAGCATATGTGATCCTCAGATGAACAATACAGCTTTGAAACTCTTTGAGTCTCAAATGCTTGGGGAATTGAATATCAACTACAGCAAACCTAACATGCACAATAACATGCACAATAGAAGAAAACATCACAAGTCAAATCATAAGAGACCTATCAGACGATCCCTCCATCACCATCAAACCGGCGGACAAAGGGGGAGCTATGGTTATTTGGACACCGCCTTCTACAATGCCCAATGTCTTGCACTCCTCAATGAGTGACACCTATATCCCGATTGATTAAGACCCTACACATAAAATCATGGCTATAATAGTAACAACATTGCAAAGGGCCCTCAACAACGATTGGATTAATGAAAAAACAAGGCGTTTCTTGCATAAAGTCCGTCCTATCATTCCCGTATTCTATGGACTCCCAAAAATACACAAACAGCTACCCAACCCACCACCAATAGTTGCTGGAACTGAGTGTCTTCGAACCCCATAACCATCTATATACATCAAGTATTACAACCAATCGTACAGAACATCAACACATATTTGAGGGACACTACGCATTTTCTTAATACAATGCAACATCTGGACAATTTTTAGACAGTGACGTTTTGGTGATTTTCGATGTACAGAGCCTTTACACATCAATTCCTCTTGCAAGAGGACTGGAAGCATTGGAGTGTGCACTGCTGAATGAAGAACACTGCATAGCACCTAAACAGTTTGTACTGGAACTAACCAAGATCATTCTGATGAACACTTTCTTCAGATTTAGACGTCAGTTTTACTTGCAGGCCTCCGGCACCTCTATGGGCTCGGCCATCGCCCCAGCGTATGCGAATCCATTCATAAACCATCTAGAAACAAAATGTATAATTCATCATCAGCACTGGAGCCCAAGATTAATTATCTGAATGAGATACATCAATGATGTTTTCGCAATTTGGAGAAGCCAAAGAGAAGAATTGGATTCCTTTCTTACATACATAAATTCTATAAACGACAGTATTAAATTCACCATGGAGTTTGGAACACCTAAAATACATTATCTAGATGTGGAAATTGAACTGAAAGACAGCCTTATTACCACCAACATATTCCACAAACCAACAGCTGTGAATAGAGGTCTGTACTACATGAGTCATAATCCAAGACACCTAAGGGATAATCTCCCCTACAGCCAATTTCTTCGGGCTGAGCGCATAATTTCTGAAAAAGCCATGTTGACCATTGAAATGGACAAGATGTCCTACAAGTATAGAGAAAGGGGATAACCTGAGAGAGTAATCCAAGCAGCCAAGGATAGATCTACCTTCACCAACCGTGAGGATCTCCTAAAGAACAAGATTCGCCATAAAGAAATTCCTTTTCTCTATATGTTAAAATACTCCAGTCATCAAATTACTCGATTAAGAAGAATTGGAAGATAATACAGCTGTGCCTACATTTATAAAAGCTTTTTCCGAACCACTGTTAATAGGGCACCAAAGAGGCAGGAATATGACAGACCATCTAGTGAAAGCCGAAAGGAGGACTGAAAAACAGATGACACTGCATACGAAAAAATTGCACTACACAAAAAGTGTCTACACTGCAGTAACTGCAATAATGTGACAAAAGGGAATTACGCAAGGTATCCAAGGACCAGAGTAAAAATCAAGCTAAGAGACTGTCACATGTGACACCAAGTCATTAATCTATGCCATAAATTGTCCATGTGGAATCTACTATGTGGGGCAAACTGTGAGGAAAATGAAGTAACGGTGCAATGAGGACAAGAGTAATATCCGGATAAACACTCATTCACCAGTAGCCACGCACTACTCGGAGAAAAGACATTCTGTGGCGCAATTCAGATTTCGGATCCTAGACGTAGTACAATGGAGGAAATCATGCTAAGAAATTGGACCAGAGAGAACTATTCTGGATAGATGAATTGGACAGCATCGCACCCCATGGATGAAGAGATCTACTTGGGAGCATTTTTTTATGATACCTCTAAGATTATACATTGATCCACACCTCTCCACTAATCACGGCAAGTGGTCCCTATAGATATGAACACAAATTGATTTCATGGAGGGCTTTCTTCTCCTCTTTCATGTGTAAATTGTTGAGACTGAGTCTCCAATATGAGTTACTGTATCTTAACTTATGAAACGGATCCAATAAATGTACGAACACTGTTCTTTCTGCATACTTTGTATAAAATTACACACTGGATTTCTATGTAATCTATAGCTTTAAACTTGAGCAATCCTATGCATGGAATTTTATGAAGGGATATCATAAATGTAACGACTTTGTCATTCCAAGTTTGAATTATGGCATAGATATTTGTACGTGCAGAAGGTTGGAGCCTAGCCTTATGAGTAAATGATGAATGGTTTATTGTGACAGAAAAGGGGACTTACACACTATGCGCAAATATTTGTTCACATCTCTAAAGATCTGGTATAGAGATGTAACGTTCCTGTGCTACAGTCTCATGTACTTGGATTGTGAATGCGAGTGCTGTTGGACATCATTTGCTTACTCCATATAGATCATGAAACCAGTGATTCTCATTAGCCATAAGTTCTGATTATTGAACAAGACAAATGATTTTACACAATACAGATGCCCCTTCAAGAGGCAGTAACTTTGAAAGTGCCTTGTATACTACAGCATCAGAGATGCCTCAAAACACTTTTACTAATATTCAACGGGCACGTATTGTCCTCCATAATAAATTTGAAACTACCTTGCTCAGTCCTGACGTGATGAGTCCGCATGTTTACATGCGCTGTCACCACGCTGACCGGCGCTTCCTCGTTACCGGTTGCTAGAGAAGCCATATAACCACAAGCATTCCTGGGGGTCTTCTTGCTTGAAGACTGCATTCTGGTACACGGACGCGAGACATTGCATATAACGACTTTGATCCCACCTCATATAGCGGTAAGCTAGGACAAAAAGCGACACCCAGTGTCAGATTTATGCACGGACCGTACCCAAACAATTATCTTACTTGTTACTAGGTACAGGCGGCATCGCATTACCGTAATTCTGGTAGAAGCTTCGGTACAAGACTTGAGCCATATTGGTTCCCGGAAACCCGCAGAGGGCAACTTGCACCTTTCTCACCCCCTTACTTACCTTGCCTTATGTCGCGCTGTGTCCCTGCAGCGCCGGTTCCCTTTCACTTCTGTGATCGGAAACCGGCGCCACGGGGTCCTTTTTATTTGTCTTTTATTTTTTTTAATTTAAATTTTTTTTGGTCTGGCAGCTCTCGAGGGTGTCCCCTGCAGCCTTTTTTCCATTTTTCTTCTTTTGGGGGGGGGGGGTGAGTGCGGGGGACACCCCCGCAGCCCCCAGCACCGAATGCGTGGATTGGTCTAACTTTTCGTCCAAATCACGCATTCGGGCACTTAAATTTGGTCTTTTTGTCCAAAACCATTGGAACATATGATAGGTCTAACTCACTAGATGTAGGCAATACGTTTAACCATTAAATATGACCTTTTCATAGTGTGTTTATTACTATTCACGCAGAATATCACGATATGAGGACTATTGCAACTTTGATCCATATGGCGAAATACATATTGTGGACAAGCAATACTATTAGAAAGTTTTGAAGACAAACCATAGACAGACGGTTATGGTTGCTACTTCCATACATGACTATTTTAACTTGATATCACTTCTGTCTAACATAATCCATTGACTAAAAGGGACTCAATTTTTCCAGGTTACCTATACATAGGGTGAATTTTGGTATGCCATAAGAGGTCTATTAAGGACTATCTCTTTAACGAAACCCTCAGTGATCTCCAGTCGGCACTCAAGACAGATACAAACATGCCTACTCAAGAAATTTGAATTATGAAGTTATCACGATATGAGATTCTAGCTAAATGACATCATTTCAGTTATTTGTTTACATTTAACAGAGTATTCACATTAAGGAAATGATACTTCGATTAACACAAAATCCTGCTCCTGAAGAAGGGATATCAGATCCGAAACACGTTGAACCTTTGTATAAACCCCCATTTCTTTTGCTTTCTGGGACATACGTCCCTCCATTTTGGAAATTCCTTGATTGTGATTTTTAAAAAAAATGTTTGCATTTTAATCACAAATATACTATGCATTACCAAATACTGTATTGTACAATATGAATTTAATGTTGTGCATTTGTATTAATACAACATATATCACAAGATTTTAGTAAAAACCGAAAAAGCAGTATCTGTAAGTGCCTTTCCTTTGGCTTTTGTATAACAAATGTGGGTATTCCACTGTGTCCTAAATCTGTTCTTTCCCATATGAGATGTATAGATTTTTATGAATATTCGTTTGTCTTTGAACAATAACCCTGAGTGCATCGGACGCGAGTATTCCACAGACCGTGGACCCTGTTTTTCTTTGTTCCGTCAGATGTGTGTGCCAATTAATCTCTCTTATGGGAAAAATGCTGCTAATTAATAGTTTTGGGTGACGCACCGCTACACCAAATATGTAGTAGACTTCCAAGATATTGATTTGATCTAGTTGTAAGGATTTTTCTAAGCCTTTGTGAGGTTAGGTACAACTAATTTCTGTGCCACTTCATTGATCTTCGAATTTTGTGATGCCTTACTGGCCATCCGCCAGATCACACTCCCACTGTAACATGTAGTGTTTCTTTTCAAGAGGATCCCCTGCTTCCAAAACTTCATAAAGCCTTGACACTCGTTTGACCTTATTTATTTGTTAATTACTGCTCAAGTGGTAGGAGCCTGAGTTGTATCATCAACCTAAGAGAAGGGTTAGTGATCCAATATCTTGGTTATGAATGACTGATCATTGTCCCTCTGTCCGGTTGAATGTATCCTTGCATTTCTCGCAATTAAATTCAGTTCCAGCATGATCTAATTGGGGTAGCCCTGTAACAGAAGAAAATGCTGGGATCATCCACACCCCCTGCCCCTGTCTGCGAGGCATGTTAGATAAAAACTGAAAACGTCGAGGACAAGCATTGATCAGTTGCTGAGATTAGGGTGTTGCACTCAAACATAAAGACTCACTTTCTTTGTTCATGCTGTCACACCAGCCTCAACAGCAGCACTAATAATCAAGACTGCATCCCTATGGCAGGTCGGCAGTGAATGCCATTCTTGCCCTGCCAGAGCAGCTCATTGCTCGGACAATGACGCTCAAGATCATAGGCATGCCTGGGGGGGAAAGGGCAGGCAACAAGGGGCAATTCCCCCCCTCCTGAAATTGCTACACCCCAACCTCGGCTCCCCCAAATGGTGATCTTCCCTCTCTGGCAAATAACTCTTTTTCAAGAGTCTTCAATGTGTTCCTTCAACTAGCAGTCAATCATGTGTTTAAAGTTTGTTTAGCCTGTTCTTTCTTGTGGCCTGAGCTGACACCACAGGAATAGATGGGCCATGCATATCATGTGCAGCTAACTGTTTCATAGAAACAAGAACAAAAAAGTAAAGCATGCTTCTTACACTTAAATCAATTTTTCTTTGAACTGAGTTTAGTTTTGACTATCCCCACAAATAACCTGCCATTGTTGTGCCCCCTTGAGTTTTATCACAGTCTATAAGTTTACATTTGACAAGCAATCGCTTCTCAATTGCTGACAGCACTTATTTAGAAACAGCGGTGGTTTCCAGCTTTTGATTTTCGCTATGGGCAGAAATCCTCCCCACCCTGATTTGAGCAAACTACCAGGCAGACTAAGCAACTGTTTGTGTTTTTTTTTTTTTTTTTTTTTTTTTTTTTTTTTTTATTATAAGGAATTGTAAAAAGCAAGATTTACAGGATATGGGGCACCACCGCAGTGGTACATTCACTGCATATTTTTGTTTTATTTTTATGGGGGCAAACAGCGTTTTGTCACTGATGGCCTCAAGAGCACACCAACCCTCAAAGCCTGTGAAATGGGTTTCATTATACCGTTTGAATAGAGTCTCACTAAGAGCTATCCCTCTCTGCCTCATGGGCTTCTCCCTCCCTTGCCCAGGCATCCCTAAATCCCAAGGTAGTTAGTAGAGATCGGTAACCCCTACTCTCCATGATGTGTAGTCTAATAGTGAGTGCCCAAAGGCAATGTCCTTATCACTCCTGCTCCCCCAGGAATTTCTAGGTGGATGCAAACATAGGGTCCCACAAAATTAAAAGCTCTCAAAGTAGTGCCTTACAATGACCCTGTTCTCTCCTTCCCGATCTGTCCTCCCTTCTCTCCTACCACTTTGCTCTTTCTCTCCCTCCCATGTTCTTCTACTGCTATTCTCCCTTTGCCCTCTACTACTCTCCCCTCCACTGCTCTCCTCTACCACTCTACCCACACTACTCTACTACTCTTCCCCCTCCACTCTCTATCCTACTACCCATCCCCCGCCAACCCTCCTCTTTGGTCCCGATACCCACCTGGTTCCCCAGGCCAATCGCTACCTTGGTCTTTCCCTGGGGCAGTGATATACAGGTGCAAGGCTTTAAAGTCTCTCTGATGCCCTACCCCCTCCCCATACATGGGTCTGCTGATGTTCTAGAACTGTAGCCCATGAAAAACAGTTGGTCTCAAAGTTCCTTGGTGCATGTTTTGTAACTTCCTGGTTTCCAGTCTGCAGTGGGTACTCTTCTAACACCCTGCTATTGACTGCCAGCTCTCGCTGTTGGGTTGCTCGTTCCCTGCTCAGCTGCAAGGATTTCTCGGCATCCTCCTTGAAGAGAGAAAAAAGAAACTGGCCAGAACAAGGCACGGTGGGTATGGGGTGATAACAAGTGGTACTTGATATTAGAATCTAGGCACAGGTAGAAGGGACAGAGACTGGGGCTCTTGCAACTCCCCTGCCATGCCTTAGAGGAAGGACTGACTCTGACAAACATTCCGATGGCCTCCTGCCCCAGATTGAGAAAGGTCCCAATCCCCTGATCCCTTCTTGGTAGGATTTGGTCCCTGACCCTGTCAAACCATACTCATAAGCCCTCCCACTCTTCCCTACACTACTCTAAAAATCAATAAAAAAAAATACCTTGCCCAGTGCCACAACCCCCTCTAAAAAAAAAAAAAAAAAAAATCAAAATTAAAATGCGGGTAAAAATGTGGCAAAAAACAGCCACAGTGAGATAGCTGGATACCCGGTCCAACTTGGATCCTTTCTCTCCACAACCTTCCTCTCCACATGTTTTGTTCCCCAGGACTCTAACCTTTTACCCTGGCTTTTCAATGTCTACTTGGCCCACCTTATCTCTACCTTATACTCTAACTTCCAGTGTTATGCATATGACTCTCCGCTCTATTTCAGGCTCCCTCAGCCCCCTCTCCTGCCCATTCCCGGCGGTCTATCCGCGATTCAGGAGTGGTGCACCTCTTAATGATCGCTACCTTAATGCCAGTAAGACTGAGATCCTTTTCATTGGGACCCCAGCTCCCTACTTCCCCTCCTACCCTCTGGCCACCCTATATGGCTTTCGAACTTTACCCCAGAAGCTCACTGTCTCTAGACCCCTGGTTCTCTCTAGGCTGGACTTCGGTAACAGCGCCTTTCTCAATCTGCCTTCTTCTACTCTCCACCCTTTGCAACTAATCCAGAACAGGAGTGCAAGACTTGCCCTTGTCCTCAAACCCAGGGATCGTATCATTCCAGTCCTGAAATCTCTCCACTGGCTACCAGTGGCTGCAAGGATCAAGTTCAAGGCCCTCTGCATCGTCCATAAGGCTGCTTTGGGCCATAGCCAGCGCTACATCCAATTCTCTTCCTAAACACCTTCCTTCCCGAGCCCTTCGCTCAGCCACCTCCAACTCTCTGAGGACCAGGCGCTTCTCCAGGCAGCGAGTGGGGGGCGGGAGTGATTAGATCTCTCTCCTCTACATGTGCATCCCACTGGAATGGCCTCCCTGCCCCTCTCAAACTTGAGCCGGATCACCTGAAGTTCCGAAAGCAGCTCAAGACCTTCCTTTTCGCCTCTGCTTTCTCTCTCCCCCCTGCTGACCTACCTATCCACTGTGCTGACTGGTGGCCTGGCTACCCTCTGAGTCTCATTGGGTACCAGGCACCTCCACGACCAATCTCCCCTGCACTGCCTTCAGGCCTACCACGTGCTAAGGGACTATAACTGTAACCCAATAGTCCCCCACCTCCTTGCACTTAACCAGAGCCACACCTCCATGGCTGCACTTACTCAGAGAAATGCTGCCCTGATTGCACTTCCCCCCCTCTTTCATGCACTTCCCCCCTCTCCTCCCTCTTGCACTTTGCGTTATCGCACTTGCACGGTCTGAATGGCACGAAGCCTAGTAAGATCGTTTGTTTTGTCCTCCCTTGGCTTGTTGCGCCTAGAAACACTTGTGTACAGGCACATTATAAATGACTTGTACTGATTTGCAGCCAGCTTTAAACATATAACATCTCAGGGAGTTAGCTGAGTGTTTTGTGGAAACTACAAAAATCTGCCATGCTGGGCTGCTTTTGAATACTTTCTCCATTTCCATCAGAGTAGGTGTGGCTCCCTGCCACTGCTGCTGGTCATGATTCACTCATAAGCCTCACTTCTGCAGAGCGAGCAGAGTGTTTTGTGTTGCGGGTGCTGGGGGCGGCCAGTCCCTCTTTGCTGGCGCCCATAGTCCATGTCATAGAAAAGCGACAAGTTTTATGAGCTATCAAACTCTAAGTGATTGTTACGAACATATAGAAAACATTTTGACATTGTGCTTGGGGGGGAAGAGTGGTGGTCAAGCTTTACTTTCATTCCACTCTGGTAGCCGCATAGTGTGGTGCTTGCCTTTGGTGCCGAATCTTTGCCATTTAAAAACCGTCTTTCCTAGACGGTGTTAAGGATTTCAATCAGGCGGCACACACCTTTGTCTCAGCCTAGTATGTAGCGCACAACTGAGATGCCTTTCTCTTTATTTTATGCAAATTCAATTTGAGATGGTACACAAGTCGTATCACACCCTCTTTTTCAAATACCCCGGGTCACAATGGACGATGATCCAGGCCGGTTGGTGAAAATGCAATATTTTATTTATTTTAAAAATGTAAAGGAAATCGGACAATTGTATGGGGCAGAAATCACCAATGCGGTGATCACAATGAAAATGGAAGCAATGCACTTGGTTAACCTTCTCCTAGAACATCTGCACAGCACAATTGAATAGGAGCACTTTTTTGAATTGGGATAGATTGCACCCAAGTTAAGGTTTTCTCCTGCAATGTTCCCTCAACCCACAAGTAATCAACTTCTGAGTGGATAGAAAGAAGCAGCAGGTAGTCGGGAATAAGGGGCAGAAAACAGAATTCAAATCCGACCCTCACAAAACAAGAGGATTTTGGACACTTTGCAATGGCATGAAATGACACTCGGAAATGGACAAATAATTAATGTGCGGTTAAATGTGTGAGGCAAATATGATTTCTCACAATGGCAGGAATGCATAAACACTAGCAATCACAAGGCAATGGATCAACAAGAAACATATAATTTGAAAATGAGTGGAAAGTTAAAACATGCTGAAGCCAAATGACAAGTTTCGAAAACTTGAAATGTTCTCAATTCCCGCTTTAAATTACCCAAACGGTTTTTAATAAAGACGGGTGATAGATATCTATCACAGGGACAATATAGAGGTGAAAATAGGTCTCTAGTTGGTGAATTGAGAGATTTGGAAGATAGTGAGGTTCGTTTTTAGGAAAATAGAGCAGTTAAAAGTGAGAATCGGTTTTGAAAGAAGGGAAAATGTTACTTAGACTAAATTATCTAGGTTATATTGTTAGAGGAACACAGTAAGCTCCAAGGTTAATTTGCAAGGTCAACCTTGTCAAGCCAGTGCGCAACCCCAGCAATAAAATATATGGAAATTAGTTTGATTACTCCAAATATAACAAAGGGTGTATAATTTACAACAGACAAAATTGAAAAGAGATGGTGCTAGCACTTAGAATTATCCTTGTATCCTGTCCTTAATGTTTAACAGTTTCAACAAGTTACCAGGGTATAAATATGACTACTCATAGAGTGGGATAAGGACAAAGGCAAGACATTAGGCTATGTGTCTCTATGGGGTGGAGATTATACTCAGTCCACTTTTTAGTTTTGGGATTTTTGAACAGTCAACAGGGTCTGGTCACCACACGGCGGCGCGCCTGGCAAAAGTCAGCTGGGCAAGGTCTGGTCACCGGGTAGCGAAGAGCTGGGCAATTCGGGTCACTGGATGGCACAGGTACAGCTGGATGCAGTTCGTGAACAAGCAGGTCTGATTTCATGATGCAAAAGGTACCAAAGTGTTCCCCTTTTTAATGGGAGATTAGTGGGTTGATTCTGGATCAATGGCCTTGCTGGGAATAGGATCAGCAATGCGTTGGCCTTGCAGTGGGGTTTTGAATCTGGCAGGATGAATGCAGAAGATCAGGAACGCTGGAGCAGCAAATTCAGGAGGAGTGTGTATCTAGAGTCCTGTCATGGACTCTTATTTATAATGGATAGTGACATCATAGACGTATATGGCTGGGCAGGCTTAGCTAAACACACCCCTAAACCACTGGATTGGTCAGTAGTGATAGTCCCTCCCTCGCTCTCAGTTGGTTGGATTTCAAGGGCAGGATGTCAGATTTATTGTGTGTTTTACAATGTTCAAAAACCTCCCACAGTTACTTTAGCTAAAATCTGAATTTGCCACAAATGGTACATTTATAAAATTGAAGTCTCTTAGCAAATTACATAAACAGGTTACATATTTTATGCAGACCATTGCAGTCCAACTCTGCAATCTGTGAGACATTTTATACGTTTAATCTTCGTCATTTTCAGTGTAAAATGTTCGGTCTAAAATTCTGTGACTTTACACGTGCGTACATACTATCATGGGGCCTATTTCTGATACTTTTTAACATTCCATCATGTGTCCTTTCCCCATGATTCACATTCTTCTGGCGTTCGTGTCCCATACATTCTATTGATAGCCAAGACCTCTTATTTGAAAGCCACAAAAATCACATGTAAACTACAAAATGTTTTATATTTTTGCAAAGTCCTGTTGCAAAGATAAGTCTTCAAAGTTTCTTAATAAAATAGTCTTTTGAAACAAATGGGTATCCTTTGTCCTACACTGGCCCATTTTTATTCTTTTCAGCTACCACCAACTGTCACTTCCACCAGAGGGAGGATGGGGTTTTCCCAGCTTGATTGAAGGTTTATTGTCCCTGCTCCACTTCACACTTCTGTGTCCTGGAAGTTCCATTGTCGGAGGGTTCAGCCCAGACCAGATTCTGTCCAACCTAGTAATTATTCCAGGGGTGTTAGTATCTACTGAGATGGCCCCTTTTGTTTCTGTCATCCTCTCAGCAGATACCTGTCTTGGGCTGATTCCTCCCCCATGCAACCACTGAAGTTTGATTTAATTATTTTTATTTTTTCTCTGGATTGGAAGAAACCTGCTGAATAGAACCATCTCATCCATGTATTGTCACAATACAATCCCCTTTCACATTGTTAGGCAAGAAGAAGGGTTTTGTTCAATATAGTACTCTCAAACAAGCATTTTTCTTCTTTAGTTTGCAAAGCCCATTTCTACACATGTGGTGCAAGCTGCTCGCACTTTGCTTTCAAATTTGGTTTTTCACTTTCCATCTGGATTCCCATACTGTTTTGCAGCCATAGTTATTTTGATGTGGGCAGTAGTTTATTTGAACCACCTATGCATTGAAATTGACATAGCCCAGAGCTGGAGCTTACTTGAATTATGGATCATTAACACTTTGTAACTTAAAAGTGAAGCTTTTTCCTGTGCGGCGGAACATGAAGTTTCTTTGTTGATTTTTCTCAGATTTGTTTTGACAGAGTCTGTCATTCAGGGGTCATGCTTGGCTTTGCTGAAGCACATTGAGGATATGAATGGGCATGGCAGGGCCTTATTACTAACAGTAGTTTGAGGAAGAACATATAAAAAGTAGCATCAGAACAGCATAATTTTAAGGTAAAATACCCCCTTTTCAATGGAGATTTTGGGCTGGCAGGTAGGCAGCGCTGCTTTTTCACTCGATTTCTGTTGTATTTGGAAGAACGCACTGGCAGGCTTCCTCAGTGTGCTCCCTTGTGCCATCCTGCCCCATATGTGCTTGGCAAGATGGTGGAGCCATCATTTTGTCACTGAAAAACGCACTTTTGAGGCCATGTTTCTCACAGGCGCCAATGCAGCCATTTTGCTGGTTACAGATGCGCAGCTTGGTGATGTAGGGAAGTACTGCGGAGTGGGTAACTATATCCCACAAATGATCCATTGGTGCAGCTGTCTAAAGTGTTAAACTGCGTGGTGACTGCAGGGGAGGCTTTCCCCTTTGAGCCCACAGTGAATTTCTGTTTCTTTTCATTCTGAAAAGGGTGCTCTCATTTCAAGTTTATTTGTTCCACAACTAACTGTGAGGCGTCTGTGGGAGCAGGTCCCCTTTGAGCCTACGGTTAGCAAAAATTTGTTTGTGTCCGTGTCTGAGTGTTCACTAGTCCCCCCCCTCCTCCCCCCCCCGACACCCCCCCCTGCTGAGCCCAGCCTCTGATCCATTGTTTGCACAGAAGAACCGGCTGGCATAGTGTCTTCAATATGCCGATGAAAACTGCTTCCAAATCAAGAAATTATAATCTCGAGGAAACAAAAACCATATGGTAATAGCAACAGATATCACTAAGCGCCCGCTACGAAGGTCAGACGGAATATCAACATCCCCTACAGAGAAAAGGAAAACAATAATAATGCTGGGCCCTACTAAATGGGGCACATGTAAATTTAAGGACATTTCCTTTGTTTATTTTGCAAAAAAAAAAAGAGGCCCCAAACCTCAGGTCCTGTGATGACCAAAATGAGACTGAGGCTTTCATTCACGAAGCACCTGGTTTAAATAAATCTCTCTCTCGTTCCACATTTGATGGAATCGATAACTCTACTGGATTTGTGCTACCTAGTGAGTAAAATCCATGCAACCCACGAGAGAAGTTATACCGTAGCAATTGCTAATGATTCAACTGGGTCCCAAGCAGCTGGGGTACTCCCAAATAGGGAAGAACAGGCCGGGTTTTCTGGTGCCTAATTGACTCAAAGGCTATCTGCAACCCCAAATTTGGTAATGGATGATACACTGCCATCTTAAGCAATGGCATGGTCTGCTATAAATTAACACGGGACCAGTTTAAATCAATCTGTTGAGAATAACGTGGCTACCTTTGCCATAAAGGTGCTGTTAAAACTTTGCGGCCGCATTCACAAAGAAGTGGAAAAACATGATATCATGCTAAGTGAGCTATTGGGCAAAGCAAAGCTGCCCACCTCCACGGATGAGATTGCAGCACCATCTCCCAGAAATTTGACTCCACCTCCTATTATTGAATCACAGGAGGAAGAGATTATTGTAGGTACCCAAGAAGAGCTTCTAGGATCCCTGCTGAACTACTCAACACACTGGGTCAGACACAGGAAAAGGAGTTTGCAAAAACAGTTGCCCGGCTTAAATAAACCCCATAATCTGTGGCCTAGTGTGGATGCTCAACCTTTAAACTCAACTATTGACACTGCACCAGCATTACCACAGAGATCCAAAAAAAACAAAAAGAAAGAAATGAGAGACAAAATGCAGAGAGCAAAGTGAGGGCAAATTAACTAGCTGGCTACTGAAAGAAAACGTATCTATACAAAAACCAGTGGAGGCTACGGGGGAAGTAGACATAACGAACGAAGGTGCACCGGAAATAAGACCATTGGCTGTATGCAATCTCAGTCGTGGTGACCCATTGGACAGAAACGATAATCCAGTAAAAGTCAAATATGACTTTAGTACAATCCCCTTTGAAACTGGAATTGGATAAAAGGAAAGTAACCATTTGAAAGGGAGACATAATTGCAAAACGATCAGTGATAAACCGCCCATCATTACTTCAATTATTGACGAAGAACCTCTCACTGTGCTTCCTAAATTCCAGTGACTTGGACTTTGTACAACCGTTGGGCACACATTACAATCACATGTCTAAGATCCATTGTTAGTTACCAGCAACCGCGGCCCTAATCTAAGCCCAACATGAATTACTGGAATTCTTGGACTATAAAGGTGATGGTGAGCCAAGGTCAAAAGCCGACGGCAGTCTGTGAAGAAATGTGTCAAAAGCAGAAAGCATGTACTACCTGCATCTCCTGTAAAAGTTGATAATCCTGGTTTTGATAACACTCAGGGTTGAAAGTGGCTACGAAGTATTATCCCAGGTATGTTGGGCCCAATAATTGAGTAAATATCCTATCTTGGAATACGAGGGGGCAATCACACTTCACTGCAGTAGGTGGATCACTCCCATCACTGGTTAAATTCAACATAATGCTGCAGGAAACTTGGTCGTGGAAGGCTTTTGCTATGGATGGTTTTGCAACTTAATAAGCAATGGCAACAAAGGGTAAACTTGGCCGACGCCCAGCCTGAGTTACCCTCCGCGATCATAACCCTGCTAGAAGATAGCGGTAATGTTATTGCAGTGTAGACTAGATTGACCCTCGAAGGCAAAATTATACGTTTACTGCTGATGTGTATAAATGAACCACCCCGCACCCCAAGGGAGTGAAAAAACAGATTATATTTGAATACCTGGATAGGTTATTGATGAACTGGCTGGGGGATCCAAATTGTGATATGATATACTCTTATGTGGAGATATGAATGCTAAATGCGGGGAGTTCACAACGAAAAGTCCTGGCTAGTCAGGTTCCTAAAAGAAATAATATGGTAGTGAAAACCAAAAATCCCAAATGTGAGGAATGGTCAAAATTTTGGGTGGGTTGGGAGAGGACCCCCTTAAATGGCCGTCTTCGTAATGATATTCCAGGACAGCCTACCTGGAAAGTGGGTAAAAAGGAAAGCACCATTGATCACATATGTGCGGATGGACCGCTACTTGAATGCACAGTTGCACTAGATATAAGACATACCTCCTATAGTGATCATCATAGGTTAAAACTGTGCATTCGGGGAGTGAAAAGGGAATGTATGTAACTGGTACCCGGTGGTCTGGAGCTTGACCCAGGTGGAAACAGAATCTGGTGGTCGGTGGGTAATATCAGAAGGGCTGGTAAATTGTTGTCTACAACCCTGGGTGATGAGAATTACTTACACGATCTAAATGCGGAAGGTATTGAATTGGGGATCAAGGAAATTACCAAAAAAGCAGGTGTGATCCGAGGTAAACAGTAATCTAAATTGGGCGAGATACAAACCAAACATTTTGATGTGGAAATACAACTGGCGAATCGGAAGGTCGTAGGCAAGTGTGTATTATACAAAGGTCTGCACTATCTATATAGAACACTGGCAAAGATCCGGAAAATTAAAGACCTGCATCGAAATGGGCTAAAGCCCATGGTTTGAATAAAAACTGGCAGCACCTGCTGAAGGTTATGACCCACAATCCAAAAACCATCTGGCGGACCCTATCATTGGCTAAGGATCCAAGAGATTGTAACTGCATGCTAAACCCTATACTGGGATCCACATTGCAAAAGTTTATTGAAACTAAAATGTTGGTTAGTCAAAAAGCGATGGATTGTTCAGATAGCGGCGAGAGCCCTTGGCTTTTACACTTCAATCAAGACTGCATTGCGGACATGATTAAAAAGGCCTAAAAAGCAAAGGCTCCTGGCCCAAATGGGCTTGCGTCTGTGGTATTGAATGCTGATCCAGAAATTGGGGTAAGGGGTGCACACCCTTTTTAGAGAAAACAAAGTTGAATTTTTAATACTCCAGCAAAGGTTGGTTTCAGGAAATTCAAGTTGCAGGGGAGGAAAAAGGCCATAGCACAAAGCCCTACTATGCAAAAGAGAGAAAAAGGATCCAAGTTAGGAGTCGTCCTGTCCCCTGCACACTATCTGCATACGCCCAGAGGGCGGTAAATAATTCAAATATACAAAGATAATGTAAACTTTCAAACAATATTCAATTTAGCAAGCACTATACATAGGCAGTGTTAGTAAAAGGAATTGTTTAATCAAGCAAAATATATTTAAGGTAAAGCACATAAAAAGGTTCAATGCGAATGGCAGACTCGTTTCGAGGGGATCCCTCTTCTTCAGAATGGGCCTAATTGGACTGTTGATTGAAGTCTCAAAAAGAAAAACAGAACAAATAGATATATATTACAACCTGTCCTGGTATTTATTGAAATAGCAGATTGATACGTAGAAGTTGAGCAATAATGCCAATCACTTATATTCAGAACTAGTGCAGAAACGTTGCTCAATGTGGTTAAGTATATGGAGTGAGCAACTTCAAAGAAGCCCTTTAAAATTAGGTGAACTAATAATGTGGAGATAACTCCCCTGCAAGCTTCTACTTCTACGTATCCATCTGCTATTTCAATAAATACCTCTGGACAGGTTGTAATATATATCTATTTGTTCTGTTTTTCTTTTCGTGTGACTTCAATCAACACTCCAATTAGGCCCTTTCTGAAGAAGAGGGATCTCCTCGAAACGCGTCGGCCATTCGCATTGGACCTTTTTATGTACTTTACCTTAAATATATTTTGTTTGATTAAACAATTCCTTTTACTAAAACTGCCTATGTATGGTGCTTGCTAAATTGAATATTGCTTGTAAGTTTACATTATCTTTGTATATTTGAATGATTTACCGCCCTCTGGGTGTATGTAGATAGTGTGCAGGGGACTGGAGGACTCCTAACTTGGATCCCTTTTCTCTCTATTGAATGCTGATCCTTCAAAATGGGCCACATTGCTCTGCAGCCCATTTGATAAAGTGTGTTCCCAGGGGAAGATTCTCTGCTCTTGATACCAGTATACAAAGCTGGTGAAAGGTTGAGTCCAGAAAATGATCGCCTTTTATCGCTCTTGAACTCCACTGGTAAATTGTTTGCAAGCTGTGTGCTAAAACATCTGCTAGCATGGGTTAATGAAAACGAGCTCCCACACACACTGTAAACCGGTTTTCGAGCAGGGGCAATTACAAACCTACCAAAGGCAAAGCCAGCCCTCCCCTATATTTAGCGTACATGGATTTTAAATCTGCGTTCAATTTAGTAAACTGGGAACACCTATGGGCAGAAATGCAGAGGTGGGGATGCCATGTCTGGTTACTTGACATTGTTAAAGCCTTGCATTACAATACCAGGGCCAGGATCAGACTGGGTAATGGAAACCAGCTAGCGGATGAGATCGGCATAAATAGAGTGGTGAAGCAGGGGTGATTGTTGGCATCTCTTTGATTTAATCTATATCTTGCTGATCTCATTTGACGTTTGGAGGCACTAGGCACCTGGACACCCAAGATGGGTCAAGACCGTATCACAGCAATATTATACACTGATGATTTGGTGCTTTTGAACCACACGATAACCAGCATAAAAACCCTTTTGGAAAATCTGGTAGATTATGCCTGTTAAAACGAGCTTGAGATAAATCTAGACAAGAATAAGGTAATGTTAGCTACTCAAATCAGTAAGGTACAAATTTTTCTCAGCATAGGTCAGATTCAGTATGTTACCCATTGTACATCAGATTTATGCCCAGATATTTATAACGCCAGCTACGGGAACATCATAGGCACAAAGATTGCCAAAGCCAGGCAATCGAACTTCTTGATTTAAACGTTTCTCTAAAGGAAATGCGGGGTATTCACTGCAGGGAACTTTAATGCTATATAAGCAATGGTTTTGCATGACCGTTCTATATGGTCTCGAAGGTTTAGAGTTGTTTAACCTGGAATGGTTAAAACAGGTCAAAGGTAGATTCTGGCGCATTATGAGGAGTGTACCTCAAAGTACCCCGATGGAGTACCTTTGTCTAGAGCTTGGGCTTCTATCCCTTAAAGCAATGCTTCTCAAACGTAAAGGTGAACTATTCATCCGTGCTCAACTGGCAACTAGAGTTTCTTTGATGGCCCTGATGGCGGGGTATCAGCAGGTTGGGAACAGGCAAAACAACAAATATCTGGAAACCCCAAACCAGATATTTACTAATTTAAACTGGCAACCTGATTTTTTTCCGTGGAACTAATTACATAAAGCTAAAAAGTGTTCTTGCAGAAGTTAAATCAGCGTGATTGGTTCTGCAACTACATCCACTTGGGAACATTACATGGATATCTACAGGATTCCTGTCCTGACATTAAAGTAAGGAGATTGCATCTGCTTACAAGGATTAACCTACTCCCTGTACGGTCAATCGCGGGTGGGCGGCTAAAATTGAGCCAGGAGAATCGCTATTGTAGGATCTGTAAAAACCCATCAAAACTAGAAATGGTGGGACATATTTTCACTGAATGCTCGAAACTTGGCCATCTTTATATGCAACATTTGGGTAATCTGGTACATAACTACGCAGCAATCCTGAACAAGGACTTTTGGACCCAGTGTTTAAACTCAAACTCCATCTCAGCACTTATTGCCCTATATCAAATATGGGCAGTAATTAAAGTTTGAATAATGAATTATGGTTTGTGACAAAATCTGACCCTGATATCTAAACTCTAGCTCCACCTCAATACTTGCCCTATAGTAAATCTGGGCAGTTAACTATGACAGTTCGAGAAATGAATTTTGGTATAAATAGATTTGGTGTGCCACGAGAGTGAGTTAAATTATTCATGTATAGTCTTTTTGTGGAATAGTAATTTACCATTTGAGTGTATTAGAATGTATAAATTTGATTTCAGAAATTTTAGGATTTAGGTGATAAAGTTTAATGAAATAATTGAAATGAATTTAAATGAATATAGAATGAGATGTTTATACTATGCCATGAGTTAATGACTTTCTTGGTATATGAGTGTTCATTTATTTTATTTATTTTACTTTTTTATATGGTTTATTGGTTGTGGTGATATTGGTTGAGCTGTAGCAGGCTACAGTATATTAATGTGTAATGTTTGTATAAATATATGAAAAGATCTATGAACTAAAACGTATATTAAATAAATAAAATAACATCTCGGCAACAGTCATTGAACCTGCTCAGCTTCCTTTGTAGATTTCTGCTTTAGGATGTCACACTACCTTTGATGAATTGAGCATTGGAAGTGGATCCCTGTTCATGCTCATAATCACTGCATTACTAATAGTGCAGTTCATGTACATGACTTTAAAGCCAATAGTGTTTCATCTCCAGCCACACTGACGGTGCGTTAGAATTTAGTTGTCATGGAATTGGCAGGCGGGGCTCCGCTTGAGACCCTCTTCCATTTCCATGGCTGAAGTAGAAAGCTGAGCTTTGTGGCCATGGTGGAGGAGCCACGTTCAGGTTAGGACAGGGGTGTTAAGGGACTCTGGATGGGGATAGGGGAGGGGGGAACAGGCGGTGTCAGGCTTATTAGATTCAGACCAAGTGTGGAGCACCTGATTGGCTGACTCACCTGCCAAGGGTGCTAATTGAAGATGAACAGGGAATGAGGTGTCTTTTGCTATACACCATCTCTAACTACATATTATTTGATTCTGAACCAGAAGCGATGGCCTTTTCAGGCTCTTGCTGGGTGCATACGTTTAGGTGAACTAGAAGCAATGACTTATTGCTTGAATTAACAAACATGAAGCTGCATGTCTTAATCAGACACTATGAGTGACTATCGCATGTATAATCAGGTGGGAAGATGAGACATCTCAAAATAGTGCATGTCAAGTGGGACATGGTAAACCAGTTATCACGTTTCATTCTTCTCATAAACCTAGCTTTATAGTCTGAAACAATTTACAATTATATTAGAAGAAGTGTGGTGAAAGCAAGGAGTCTGTGCCATTACAGTACACCACTCTAGAGCTTTCCACCTGCATAATATTATACATTGTGTAAAGACGCAGCAATGAGAGTGAATGGCATTCCCCACGTTGTTGGGATATTTCCAGGACTAAAAAGGGCTTGAGAAACGTTGTCTCACATGTAGTTATGTGGTCTATCTTGCCATCCCCCTTCTCTTCCCCTCCTCAAATCCACAACTACAAATATGTACTAACAACGAGTATGCACATAAAGTGAGCTAAAACCTTTGAGGGTGGTCTGCGGTAGAGGGTCCCGGTTAACAAAATATCAAATTAATTGCTGCATTGGCAGTATTATTTTAAGTCCCCTGCTGCCAACAGAAAGGGAGGTTTAGTGCAGCACCTTGAGTGT
Source organism: Ambystoma mexicanum (assembly GCF_040938575.1). NCBI lineage: Eukaryota > Metazoa > Chordata > Amphibia > Caudata > Ambystomatidae > Ambystoma > Ambystoma mexicanum. The sequence goes on along the minus strand of NC_090926.1, from coordinate 158,558,033 downwards.
ATGAGCAGTAGATATGAAGGCTTTGCTCATACAGAATGGGTAAAGAAATTGCAAGCTATATGAATCCCTGTTTTTTCTGGCCCTAGCCAAGAACGGAGCTCACCCTCCTTTTCCCCAGGCCAGGAACCACCACCAACCTCCCCAGACCAGATGCACAGGAAAGGGTGCTAAGCAACCTGCAATTAAAGATGTTAGCCTTGCATGAGGTGGGCTACGCCCCTATGTTCTTGTGTGCTCTTTTCACAGCAACAGACACCAAGGTGGAGATCATGCCTGGGGAAGAAGGGGCTAGGAGTGTATGTAAGGTAATTATCAATGTTTATGCATTTAGTGTGTTTTATTTTGCAATAACATCCATGTGGGATCCCTTTAAAATCCACAGCACTATCTATTTTGCTGTGATTTGGTGTATAGTAAGAACTCGGGCGTAGCCCATCTCCTCTGAGAGCAACATTGTTTATTCGAGTTTGCTTGGCGCCCCTTCCTGTCCAGCTGGTCGGGGGGAGGGGCCTTGGAAAGACCCAGACTAGAAAAACAAGACTACATTAGAAGCACTGCTGAGATGGGTTAGGCCCCTGAGGGAGCTAGCATAGATACTTCTGGCATTGATGGGATTGGAATTTCAGAGTGTAATGTAGCTCCTGGCCGAATTTGGGTCCGCCTTGGTGGACGTACCTGCTTGTCTCCAGAGGGGAAAATAAAAGCGCAGAACACAAACTAATAATCTGCACCTGGTGCCTGTGTTTGGGTACAGCAGTAGACTGGCCTGTCCTTTTGAGGCTATACAATCCAGCCCACGATGGAGATGGCTAGAATGGAAAAAGAAGAAAATAGACAAAGCCTCTCCTGCCCAGGAGTGGGCTGGGTGGAAGAGAGAATGTTGAGGGGAGAGACCCTTGCCGCCATCAGTCGCATATTGAAATTCTAACTGGGTTAAGTTGACCGTTTATCCTTCAGAAGTTGATAAACTGCATACCTTGAAGACCCTTCTCTTTCCCTTTTCAAACTATGGGGGTCAATGGCCCAGGTGACTCTGTAAAGACTATAACCAGGTTTTCAGAAAATTTCTCTAAACCTGGCTGTGCACGATTTAAACAAACATCACACCCTCTAAAGACGGACCCAGGTAGAACTTTCAACCTTTAGCCACCACAATATGGTGCCTTGAAGACTCACTAGAACCACGCAGATGAATCTGCATGCTCCAACTCCCAAAGGATGGACCCCTTGGACTTTAACACAGTAGCCATCACAACTCTGGACACAGACTGGTCAGAACACCACCTTCACAAACGAGATGAAATAGAAACTGACCAATTCCGTTCATCTTGCTGGTATGTGCAATGCACCTGTGCACAACACTTAAATGAAGATCAATTTGGAGATTGGACACCACCCCACAGTCATAAAATGAAACCCGGAACAGTAACACAACCACATCAAGATGGCTAACAAAACAACTTCAACTCTACTGATTAAGTATAACACTAAAATTCTAATTGGACTCCTCATGAGCACCAAACCATCTTCACTTTCCCCAACCTTTCAATATACTACCACCTTTAAACTACACACGAGTACTCCAACACATCGATAATGTACCTGCGAGCACCATTTCAACCACCGAAACCTTGGGGAGCAGCTCATCAGACAGCTCGCTACATCACAACTCTATCATATACTGTGCCCTGCCAGGGGCTCTTCCATTGCCATCATCTAGTAAATGCAGTTTTCCCTTTAGATGGAACACATGCTCAAGTTTTAATGCCACATAGAACCTTAACACTCAGGACTTTGCCACTTCTGGCCCACACTCATTAATGCCACGTTAGTACATGCCTTTCCCTTTAACCACCCCCCCCCCCTCTTTTGTTTTAGAGTAATCATACACCAGGCCACCACAAATTTCAGAGAGGCGCTATGCAAGACCACTTTACGTTTACATTACCATTAATTTGGCTAATAACATATAGAACAGCACTTGGATGAGAGAGTTATCTGCCATGAAGCACTGGATACAAATATTGTTAAACTCGAAATAATGGACCCAGAGTAGACGGAATATTTGTTTTTGATTCTGTTTTAAAACACTGAGTGGGCACTTGAAGGAAGACAACTGTCATGTTGGAGTTGTTTATTCTGGGGTGGCCCTCAAGGTGCTGTGGGTTAGACCTTGCGGGGGTATCTGGTAATATTATCCCCCCTATATGATGTTGCCATAAATATAGTCGCCAGGAAACTGCATATGCGACATTATTTAGGGGGATAATATATGGGGTAAATGGGAGCAGGGGTTGCGGGGGTGTCCCCTGCGCCAGTTTAAAAAAATGTGGGGTTTGCAAGGGTGTCCCCCGCAGGTTCCATGTGGTAATATCACCACAAAAAACAGCGCCATTCTTGTATGACCACCTTTTTGCAGGGATATTATTACATGGAACCCTTGTAGGTATCTGATGAAAGGGAAGAGTGGCGGTGATTGCAGAAATTAATGTCTTGTGATGTAATCTTTTTGAAGCTGAAGCAACAAATGATAACGAAAAAAGCTTGTTAAGACTACCTTTCGAAATGTTGAGGGCCCTTTTTGCAACTGTTGAACATGAATTAACTTTTTGTAGTACATATTCACTTGATGCAAAACCTTTGTCTTAAACCTTCTCTGTACTTAATGTCAGCTTCCGTTAAACCGCTTTGTGTAAATGTTTTCTTTACCCAGTTTGGCCCGTTGTCCCTTATTTAACGTGCCCCCACCAACCCCCATTGTTCCATTTGTGCCCCCTAGTTTGCCCCCCCCTTATATTGATTTCTAAAGACGCCACTGATGGAGATGCGAATTCTGCACCTCTCAAGAAGTGCCGCTGGATTTGCACTCGTAGCAGGCCTGGCTGGACCAAACCAGTTCCAATATATCAGGGTTTCTGACCACCAAGGGGGCCGCTTACATCGCTATCACATGCACTACATGGAAGGGCACAATCCTTCATTTGGCACCATGTTGGCCACATGGATGGTGTGGTTCAACTCCCAGGAGGACAGATGTCATTATACAAGGACAAAAGAGGCACATGCCTTAGGCCCCCAACTTGCGGGGGAGGGCCACAAGACGGCCTTATCTAATAAAAAGTAATTTCCCATTGTTTAAAAAACTTAATAGCAGAGGCCGGGTTATTTTATGTGGCTCTGCCGAGCCTCAACTTATTTTGCGGATTAGTACTTCTGCACTGATCAATTAACCCTGGAATTTCTGTGTTCACCATTGTACACAGTGTGTGCGTTCTCTGTCAAATCATGTAGCATTCATACCTTTCTGTGGGACTATATTGATCATTTACAATAGCAAACGTTGACGTGCATATTGATCAATTGAGTGCCGCAATGGTTCAGGAGATGGCTGTTAGGAACTCATTGAAACAATTTGTAAGATTACAATACCAAATTCCAGCAAGGTCAACTGAGCTTTTCCTATGTCTGAAATTCATAAATCGACATGAGTGTGTACTTTGTTTTATAGCGCAATGGGTGCCGTTATCAACAATGTACTTGCGCCAGAGAATGGATATTCTAAAAACTGGCATAGCATCAGTATAGTGAAGGTCTAGAACCTGGTTCCTTCAGATGGGGGGCGGGAGGGTGGAAAACCTAGGCAGCCACCGCCAATGATGATCATAAAGAATTATTCCAGAGAGGTGATTAGGTACTCCAATGCAAGACTGAAACCAGTCTAATGCTTGGATCGTGATCCTGGACAAATCTTAGACAGTACTGTACTGTAATGTAATGTCCTCTGTGAAAAGGTTTGCCTTTTAACTTGCTGCTGGCATTGTTCAGCCCATTACCTGAGGTTTTTATGTAGGCCATTTGCGTGGAAGTGGTTCTAGACAGAGGAGGGTGTACCAGATAGCACTGGCATCTGACAATCATATTTTAAGGTATGCTTATTTGACGCACAAAACGGTTTGCTTGTTTGTACAAATGAAAGGTTCTTCTGCACATCATAAATAACAATCCACAAGCCTGTGTTTTGTTTGTATTTAAAACTTTAAAATCGAAAAGAGAAACCTAGATTAAATGTTTTAAGATCAGAATAGTATGATGTTACATGGATACTTGATGATGACCAGGAATCCAGAATCATTACCATTTTGCACAATATGCTTAGATGATGTTTTATTTTTTATAAATTGTCGTGTTGAGTTATGATTACTTTCCAAAACAGTTATATAAAATTGAATTATTTTATTTAATGAAAGTCCAACATTCACAAATTGCACCTTGCTTATGAGAAAAGCTGCAAAAGAAAGTGGTAAAGTGCAGAAATTGCAGATTGGTTGCAAATCTTATCTTCACATCTTAATGTTTGATCCTGAGCATTTCATTTTTATCTCGTATTGTTTGACCTTTCCAAAATTGTCAGCCCTTCAGTGATTTCGTTCGCAAGGTGTGAACTTCAAAAAGCCTCACTCATGGACTTGCTGTCCTAGTGTTACTTAATCTATAAATATTGAGCATTCATATATTGCTCACCAGGGCTGCTTGTTTATTTGCTCTCTAGTGGCAACCCTATTTGAAGAGTGTCCCTCTTCTAATATCCTTCTAAATACGGACACCAACCTGGTAGCTTCAAATCTTCATCCACTGTCTATGCTTTAAAATGTGCAGACTTCTCCTTGCTTCAATATTGTTTTCTGTATCCATGCTTGAGCATTTTTCCGTTCTGTGAGGCTGCTAATCAGAGAACACTGTCTATACAGCCTTGGGACCTTTTTTCATATGATCCGTGTCCTGCATTTATACTACAGCCCATGTACCTTCCTCAAGCCTGTTTTTGATGGTTTTATTTTAAGTGTCCTGTACCTATGCTAGAACAGAATTACCTTTGTCTTGTACTACTAATGTTGCCTTTAAAATGCTGTGTTTATTATTCCGATTACAGCAAGAATGAAGAGGGTAAGGGAACTGAAAGAGGGAGTACCTATAGTTATTTGGATCTGTGAGGCAGCATGTAAAGCTATGGGTTTTGATTGTGATTAGGGGGCTCAACCAAATATTTTGGATCCTGTAATTACTTTGTTTTGGTGGAGGTGGGCCTGAAAGGTGTCTGTGCATTGGACCCCAAAAGTGCTTAAGATGGCCCTGCCCAGGAGGTCGCAGTCCCAGGAATAATATGCCACCACTAAGGTCGCTCTAATGATAGGCTTGCAATTCGCAGCAGCCAGTCTTCCATTTTATTGTGCCCGGGTCCAAATATCGAGCACCTGCAGTCCGCTTTTCATCAAACTGCCTCCTGCTTTCTATGGGTGATCACAAGGGGATAGGTGAAGTCTTCAGGCCATTTATTTAACAGAGGTTGGGGTTAAAAAGCCGGATTTCACTGAGCCTGTCGCAAAGCCACATCCCCAAAAATCCAGAATTGTGAACGTGATCGGGTAAGAAAATACAAAGGTATGGAAAAACGTTTATTTGAATACCTTTTAAAAGTGAATAGTATAAAATAATGCTGCCTTTTCTGGTGTGTATGTAGGCAAAAGCTGATGTACCTTCTACTGTAAGCACGCGGCACATATGAATCTTAGTCATCATGGTCTCTCTCAAATCTGCATTCATTCTTTCACATCATAAAGCGGTGTGCCGTATTGGATAAGGAAAATAAGATGGTTATCTTTTCAGTTTCTTTTGTTGCATTACATTAGTACAACTCAGTGTTTTAGGCTATCGCTTTGCAATTGACTTTGACGTTGTCTTCCACTTACAATGGAAACACAGAGCTACAATCATGTTCTTTTTGCATAATTTGTTTTTATAAGGATTTGACAAATGATTTTCTGTTTAGTTTATCGTGGTTAGTGTACTAAATTGCAAGTAAACTCTACAAAATGGAGCCTTATTTCAGTCCTTAAGACCCAAATATTCACAAATAGTTGTATTTTGCTGTGCAGATAGAGCTGTGTAGTAAAGTGACTAACCTGCAAACTGATCTAACATCCTAGCTTCATAGTTTAGCTAAGTGTGAGATCTCCACTGTTCCTTATACCTTTACAAAGTTGAGGATACCTCGGGGTGGCTTACTTATTGAAAGTCGCAAACGTGGTTTATGGATGTTGGCCCCCTTATATTTTTGGGGGGGGATTGTTAAAATTGTAATTTATTTTGCCACCTGGCTTATTTGTTGTTCCAGTACACCCCTCTTGGAGTACATGCGTGGCATGCTTTATTTTTTTTTACACATACTTCTCGATTCCTTTATTTTCAGAGTACAGCATGCTGCTGTCTGGCAAAATGAAAGGTTATTTTGGTGTAGGAGAAATCCACGTTTTCAATTATCAATTGATAAATATTAACTTTATTTGTCCGTAAGCCCATCAAAGTACATGATAAAACGTAAACCGTTACAAAAACGTATTACAATCCACCCTTCCAAAAAAATGAGAAGTGTCCATAGCCCCAAGGTCTTTCCTGATATCGCCGGCCCATGACTCGCAGTCTAATAAATTGGGCAAAAAAAAGCAGACTCTTCTCTTCCATTCGAAGTTCCCCAGAACCTTTCCCCCAGTGGGATTTCAATGGCTCGGGAGAGCAGTGGGTATTCTAGCCTAATTTCCAAAGGGTGAACGTTGCTATAGTGGTGGTAGGCACGGATTGCAGTCGTAGTGCATGGTGATGGGTGGCGTCTTATAGCAATACCTAATATGCCATTGGCCATTCTTTGTTCCCTCAGTTCTATGCGTATAAAGTCAAAGGCACCACCCCCCATTAAAGTGTATTCTTGTATAGTTTGTCATCTCGAATTAAGGATGTACATCCACATACCACTCGGAACCAATGAGTACACTTGTTAATGTGCGATTCCCTAGATTCTGGATCAGCAGATGCAACTTTAGGCACTCTATGCAAGAGTATCAGACTCCTCTTCTCGATCCCGCTCACATTTTCGCATTCCACACTGAACTGAGGCTGTGGTCTGGAGCCCCTGTGACTGGTATCGTTGGGGGCTTGTTTAGGTTCCACATGGCCTGGCCTACAACCCATATGTGTGACTCGAGACCACCAGTCAGCCCCCCTACATGAGGCCTGCTGTGATAGTTTAGCAATTTTATTCTGTTGGCTTGGGCACAGGTGCCTGGGTCAGCTGATGGCATGGGCCCCTTGTCAAACAGAGCATTGGTATAACCAATGTTTTCACCATTGGTGTTGGTCAGTTTTCGGCGGGTCGCAGGAATACAGTGAGTCTTCTCCACTGGTGGCTGGGGGACCTTTGTGTTTGACCTCGATTCTGGGTCGACACTCGACCCGTAGCTGCTCCTCTACTTCGATCCTCGAATAAGCAAAAGTAGCTTCTTTAAAGCTGCCAATTCGAATAAGACGAGATTAAATTTACATTTGCACCCCATTGCCACTAGTGATCCCTCGTTAACTTGGTGGCTGTAGGGGGGTAGTGGGCATTCCAGTGGATGGGAGGGTTAGCACACAGTTGGGGACCATTTTCAGCAAGCATGGCCCACTCCTCTTTATGGTCTCTTGGGGGAGGTTAGGGGGCTAATCCCGAGTGGTAGTGACCCTTCCCCTGTTTAGCCTTTTGTTTTACAGGGTTCTGGGAACTGCATTCGGAACTGTAATAGCTTCAGCCATATCGAATCTTTTTGTGGCAAGGGCTGAGACTATAGCAATATCGGGTTTATCTGTGCAATTCGACTCTCTCATTTCCAATGAGGTTCTTCAAAGTTGTATTTGTAAAAGTGGAAACTATTAACTCGTGGCCCCGTGGGCAATCCTTATCCAGATTGGACCCCACGGGGACTGGCTAAAACCTCGGACATGGCACTGCAGGTAGCAACGCTGACTCCAGGGCCCACTTCAGATTGCAATTATCAGATGAGCAGGGCCCATTCTCTTTCCATTGCCCCCTTCACACCAGTGGACTCCACTTTGCGTTCTGCCTCTGTTCAGCTTGGATAGTCTATAAACCATGGGTAGATTTCCTTTTTTATAGCGTCATATAGTGCGGTTTCAACGTTGTGTAAATCCATTAAAAAAATACTGCTTTTAGTTGTACGTTCTTCTGAGGGCAAATGCGCTCAGCTAATATAAACATGGTTAAACTATGCTTGACGTGTTGGTATTTCCTCCTCTCAAGAAGGGCCATTGGCGATTTGAAAGTTACATTTGTTTGTAGCACACATAGCATTCTACTTGTGTTGGGTTCTCGTTGCCACCTCTACCCACACTATCCAGTAAAAATGGACAAGAACACCTCTGCTTCTTCCTTGGATGAAGGACAGAATTGGCAAAGAGAACAGCAAAATAGGCAGATGCAGCCCACAAGAGAAGACAAAGTGCGCAAAGCAGTATGGACTTAGAGAAAAGCTGAAAACCAAACTCATCGCCACTTAATGTAACATTTATGTATCCCATATCTGTACTGGAGCTATATGTTTCTAATTGTATATGCTAATAAAGTGCCTTGAATTGTTTTGTATTCATGGCATCTGCTGTGTATTGTGCTTTTATTCCAAACTAGAAGCGCAGACGCCTGTGCCTGCTGAGAATAGCAAACTTGGTGGTGGTTTTGAAAGTTATCCACTATGTAATGTACAACCTTTACAGTATTGGACCAAGTAAAGTATACAAAAGAGGAAATTACTGTGAGCATTAGTTGGAAGCAATGTGGTAGAAGATGCCAATGGGTGCCATAGGTAAGAGCTGGTAAAGGGGTTGTAAGGGCTTACAATGGGGATGCAGGTAGTGTGGGGAGTCTACTCGAAGGGTGGCCGATCAAAGCCTCGGAAACCCTCAAAGCTTGATTTCACTGTCCATATACAATGCCCAGTGATCCTTGCTGGTGCTTCGGGTCGTCCTCGACCCAAGTTCTCGAATTTAGTAAAGGAAAGCCTACCCATCCTAGACTTCAGGCAGAAAGTGGATCTTATCAATGCCTTGGTCTGAATTGTGCCTATATTGGAGCATGGCAGTCAGAACAAGGCTCTGGCCATGGCCACTTTCTGCCAGAATTCTTGTATGGGTAGGCGTTACTCTAAGAACTGCAGATTAGCATTTTGGTTGTTCACCATTCTCAGTCTCAACTAAAGGCACTGAGTAATCGAGACAAAGCAGCATCCTCGCCCCCCTGGCTCCAGATTACTAGCTTTCCAGACCATTGCCTGAGCTCTTTCGTCATGTGATGAAGTGAACTGACTTTTTTGCGTTGGTTTTGGAAAGCCATGGTCGTATTACCGATCCATATGCAGGGCCAGCATTGATTGCTTATGCTGCCATCTAGTGGGTGGTTGGGTATTAAAATGTGTTTATCTTGTATTTTTGAGAAACGGAATCAAAACTGCTAGCGCTTGCAATGATGCCCCTGCATGACCCATTACATAGACTGCAGCTCGCCCCATTACCTCGGAGTAGACGACTTCGTTACATGGTGCAAATCATTTCGCTGTTCTGATCTATTTTAGAGACCTTTTGATGATGGAAAATTCGTTTGAGCACCAAGTTTGTGACCAGTGTTAACCAAGATTAAACTGCATGCATGCACGCACCGCTTGTAGGGGGCGTCAACACTAAAACTAACTTTATGTCCGGGAAAACGTTGGGATTGTTATGGTAGGCACTCCAGAAAGGGTTCTGCTTTGCTCACTGACTATGGATGTGCCGAATGCCTCGACGCTGTTATGGACCAGTCTGTTATTTTACGAATCCAGGTAATCTGAGCTTGAGAAACTGGCCACAGAAACAATGCTGGAGGTCAAATAATGCTTTGGATGGGGAGATACGTTGAGAAGGAGCATTTATTCAGTACACCGGTACTGCCCTGGCCTCACACCTGGCCTCCACCATCAGTTGCAATTTGAAGCCCTCTCTTGTCCCAAGTTCTGGAACACGGAGCACGCGGCAGCAGAGGGCGTAGGTTCATAACACAACTTCCCTTTTGCTGTTATCAGTGAAAACGACCAGTAAACAAGTTGATATGAACATAAGCAAAACATAACTCTGTCAGCCGTTACTTC